>NC_052157.1:46043416-46343416 GCF_902713615.1 Scyliorhinus canicula | reverse complement strand
CACAAGCTTATTCTCTGATTATTTTTTCCACTTCTTAATCAATCCCTTTGCCCTCCTTTGCTGAATTTCAAACTGTTCCCAATCTTCAGTTTTTTTCTGACCAGTTTGCCTCTTCCGTGGATACAGTACCAACTCTAATTTTCCTTGTAAGGCATGATGCACTGTTTACTTTTACCTTTACTGTTTCATTTGTGAGCCAGACAGGAATGAACAATTATTTCAGTTCACCCATGCACTCTCTCAATGTTTACCATTACTGATCCACCATCACCCCTTGAAGTAACGTTCTGCGATCCACCATAGTCAACTTATGCCTCATACCATCGTAGTTTCCTTTAAAAAGATTCAGGACCCTAGCCTCAGAATCAACTACGTCCTGATGAAGAATTCTACCATATTATGGTCGCTCATCTCTCAGGGGCATAACTAAATTGCCAATTATTCTTTTCTCATTGGACAATGCCCAGTCTAGGATGGCCTGTCCTATTGTTGGTTCCTCAATATATTGGTCCAGAAAACCAATCCATATACACTCAAGGATTTCCTCCTCCATGGTATTGTTACTAATTTGATTTGCCCAATCTATATGCAGATTAAGGTTACCCATAATTACAGATGTTTCTTGATTGCATGTATCTCTATTTTCCGTTTCATATCATTTCCAACATCACCTCTACAGATTGAGGGTCTATATACAACCCCTAATAATGTTTTTTTCCACTTGGTATTTTGCAGCTTCACCCACACAGATTCCACATTGTCGGAGCTAATATCCTTCCTCATTGTTGTGTTAATTTCCTCTTTAACCAGCAATGCAACTCCACTGCCTTTTCCTTTTTGTCTGGCCTTCCTAAATACTAAATACCCCTGGATGTTGTTTCCTGGTCACCCTGCAGCCATGTCTCCGAAATCCCGACTATATCATACCCGTTTAATGATGTGCAGGTTAGGTGGATTGGCCATGCTAAATTGCCCCTTAAGTGTTGTGGTGAACGTAAGCTACTACAATTCACACGGTATTGTGTTGTATTATGTTGATGCCCTTATGGGCTCCGCCTGTGGCTCTGCCCCCTCTGGGGTAGTAAGCCTGGAGGCTGCACTCAGTACAGAGCAATCGCAGGCAGGCACAGATCCAGCATATTAAAACCACTGTTCACTTCTACTAATCATAGAATTTCATAGAATTTACAGTGCAGAAGGAGGCCATTCGGCCCATCAAGTCTGCACCGGTTCTTGGAAAGAGCACCCTACCCAAGCCCACACTTCCACCCTATCCCCATAACCCAGTAAACCCACCCACCTCTAAGGGCAATTTTGGACACTAAGGGCAATTTAGCATGGCCAATCCAGCTAACCTGCACAGCTTTGGACTGTGGGAGGAAACTGGAGCACCCGGAGGAAACCCACGCACACACGGGGAGGACGTGCAGACTCGGCACAGACAGTGACCCAGGCTGGGAATTGAACCTGGGACCCTGGAGCTGTGAAGCAATTGTGCTAACCACTATGCTACCGTGCTGCCCTTGTGTGAATTGATCGTCGCAATGGAAGCCGCCCTCAAACCTGATCGACTGGAACTCGACCCACAGGCAGCTGAAGCCAAGGGAAACTTTTCACACTGGCTCGGCTGCTTTGAGGCCTACCTCGCCGCCTCCTCCTCGCCTGCCGTCACCGAGGCACAGAAGCTGAGTCTCCTCTACGCCCGGGTGAGCCACAGAATCTCCGTACTACTCGAAGACGCGGCCACGTACGCAGACGCGATCCTGAAGAGACATCACGTGAGGCCGGTAAACAAAGTGTTTGCGCGGCATCCCCTCACCACACATCGTCAACGCTCCGGTGAATCGCTGGAGGACTATCTATGCGACCGGAGGGTACTCGCTCGAAACTGCAACTACAAGGACGTCACGGCCTCGCAGCACATGGAACTTACCATCCGGGACACCTATGTGGCTGGAGTCCGAAAACAACTATGTCAGACAGCGCCTGCTCGAAAAGGGCGCCCTCGGCTGAGAAAAGACGGTAAAACTATCCACCTCGTCAGAGGTAGCCCTCCAGAGCCTAAATGCTTTCCCCTTCGACCACGCGCTTCCCGCGTGGGCCCCGGAGGCGCGACCATCACCCGACCCGAAGGTGTCCCAGGCCTGTGCCGCGTGGCTGCCCGCCCAACCCGAGGGCCCGCCCTGCTATTTCTGCAATCAGAACCAGCACCTCAGGCAGCTTTGCCCAGCTCGCTACGCTACCTGCAGCATCTGCGGCAAGAAAGGACATTTTGCCAAAGTCTGCTTGGCCGGATCCAAAGTTCCAAAACCGCAAGCCCAACTTACAGACTAATAGGCCCGTAGACCCCGCAGCATGGCTGCGTGCCTGCCGGTAATGCCCCCTTCTGACTCGTCATCCGTCTCGTGCTTTCCGCCATCATTAACTCTACCCGACAAGTGCAACTCATCGGGACCACCATTTTGACCGCCAACTTCAACGTCTCCCGACAGTGTGCAACCGACGGGGGCCACCATCTTGGCCACCTGCTTCAACGCCGCCCGACACGTGGACCGACGGGGGCCGCCATCTTGGGACCACCCCGCTACCACCGACCACGCCGCAGCTCGGTGCTGTCAAGAGGAGCACCTCAAGAACTCCATGATGATCGTCCGGGTCAATGGGCACGAAACGCCCTGTCCCTCTTTGACCCTGGGAGCATGGAGAGCTTCATAAATCCAGACACGGTAAGGCGCTGTTCCCTCCAGATTTACCCCATTTCCCAAACAATCTCCTTTGCTTCCGGATCACATTCAGTGCAGATCTGGGGTACTGTGTCGCGAACCCCTGGAGAGCCCAAAAGGTGGTGGTCAGGACCGGGGAAAAGAACCTGATGTTTGTAGACTACAGCCAAACCATAAATCGGTACAAGCAACTCGATGCGTACCCCCTTCCCCGTATAGCGGACATGGTTAATCAGATTGCACACTACCGGGTTTTCTCCACGTAGATTTGAAGTCCACATACCACCAGCTTCCAATCCACCCAGAAGACCGCTACACACGGCCTTTGAGGCAGATGACCACCTCCTCCACTTCCTCAGGGTCCCCTTCGGCATCACCAATGGGGTCTCGGTCTTCCAAAGAACGATGAACCGAATGGTTGACCAGTACGGGCTGCGAGCCACATTCCTGTACTTGGATAACGTCACCATCTGCGGCCATGATCAGCAGGACCACAATGCTAACCTTCCGAAGTTCCTCCAAACCGCCCAAGCCCTCAATCTCACCGACAACAAGGAGAAATGCGTTTTCCACCGAACCCGACTAGCCATCCTCGGCTATGTCATGGAAAATGGAGTCCTAGGGCCCGACCCCGACCGCATGCGCCCCCTCCTGCAACTCCCCTTCCCCACTGCCCCAAGGCCCTGAAAGGATGCCTGGGGTTATTTTCACATTATGCTTAGTGGGTCCCCAACTATGCAGACAAAGCCCGACCACTTATCAAAGCCACCATCTTCCCACTGACGACTGAGGCCCACCTGGTCTTCAGCCGCATCAAGGCAGACATTACCAAGGCTGCGATGCATGCGGTGGACAAGTCCATCCCCTTCCAGGTGGAGAGCGACGCGTCAGATGCCGCCCCGGCTGTGACCCTTAACCTGGCGGGCAGGCCCGTGGCCTTTTTTTCCTGTACCCGCAACACCTCTGAGATTCGACACTCCTCTGTCGTAAAGGAAGCTCAAGCCATTGTGGAAGCTGAGCAGCATTGGAGGCATTACCTGGCCGGTAGGAGGTTCACCTTCGTCACCGACCAATGGTCGGTAGCCTTCATGTTCAACAACGCACAGCGGGGCAAGATCAAGAACGATAAAATCTTGAGGTGGAGAATTGAACTCTCCACCTATAATTATGATATTGTGTATCGTCCGGGGAAGCTCAATGAGCCCCCAGATGCCCTGTCCCGCGACACATGCGCCAGCGCGCAAGATGACCTGCTTTGGGTCATCCACAATGACCTCTGTCACCCGGGGGTCACCCGGCTTCTCCACTTCATCAAGGCCGGCAACCTGCCCTACTCCACCGAGGAGGTCAGGGCCATGACCAGGGACTGCCAAGTCTGCGCGGAGTGCAAACCGCACTTCTGCCGGCCAGACGAGGCCCACGTGGTAAAGGAATCCTGCCTCCTTGAGCGTCTCAGCGTCGATTTCAAAGGGCCCCTCCCCGCTACTGACCGCAATGTGTATTTTCTTAATGTCGTTGACGAGTACTCCCGTTTCCCCTTTGCCATCCCCTGCCCCGACATGACCACTGCCACTGTCATAAGGCCCTGCTTAGCATCTTTACCCTGTTCGGTTTCCCCACTTACGTTCACAGTGACCGGGGCTCCTCATTTATGAGCGATGAGCTGCATCAGTACCTGCTCGCTAAGGGCATTGCCTCGAGCAGGACTACCCGCTACAACCCCCGGGGAAACGGACAGGTGGAGAGGGAGAACGTAACGGTCTGGAAGGCCGTCCTTCTGGCCCTACGGGCTATAAGTCTCCCAGTTTCCCGCTGGCAGGAGGTCCTCCCCGACGCGCTCCGCTCCATTAGGTCGCTCCTCTGCGCAGCCACGAACAAGACCCCCCCATGACTGGCTGTTTGTCTTCCCCAGGAAATCCACCTCCGGGGTCTCGCTTCTGTCCTGGCTGACAATACCAGGGCCTGTCCTCCTCCGGAAGCATGTGAGGAGCCATAAGTCCGACCCCTTGGTCGAGAGGGTCCAGCTGCTACACGCCAACCCTCAGTATGCCTACGTGGCGCACCACGATGGCCGGCAAGATACATCTCCCTCCGGGATCTGGCACCCGCTGGTTCCCCTGCGACCATCACCTACCCCCTCCACCCTACACTGAACACCGCCCCCACCCCTACATGGCCTACACCCCCCTCCCCCCATCGCGACCTACCATTATGAAGCACCAGACGACACACTCCCGGAGTCAACGAGCCCAACACCCGTGCCCGCAGGAACGAGCCCAACACCCGTGCCCGCAGCGAAGCCGGAGCTGAGGCGATCAAAGGGAATGATCAAGGCGCAGACAGGGACAGACTCGATCTGTGAGCCCACTTCACCCCCGCTAGACTTCAATTTTTTAACAGGGGGCGAATGTGGTGAACATATGTTACTACAATTCACCACGGTATTGTGTTGTATTA
Source organism: Scyliorhinus canicula (assembly GCF_902713615.1). NCBI lineage: Eukaryota > Metazoa > Chordata > Chondrichthyes > Carcharhiniformes > Scyliorhinidae > Scyliorhinus > Scyliorhinus canicula. The sequence goes on along the minus strand of NC_052157.1, from coordinate 46,338,236 downwards.
TGTTGAAGCCCTTGTGGGCTCTACCTGTGGCTCCGCCCCCTCGGGGGTGGTATATAAACCTGTAAGCCTGTAGACGGCACTCGGTACAAAGCAGTCGCAGGCAGGCAGGCACAGATCTAGCATATTAAAACCACTGTTCACTTCTACTAATCGACTCGTGTGAATTGATGATCACATCGAGTGTCCAATATATTAGGTGGTGTTACTGGATTACGGGGCTAGGGTGGAGCCATGGACTTAGGTAGGGTGCTCTTTCCAAGGACCAGTGCAGACTCGATGGGCTGAATGGCCTCCTTCTGCAGTGTAAATTCTATGACTATGACTATGTTTACATCTATTCACGCAATTAATTCATCCACTTTATTGCGAATGCTCCACTCATTAAGGCACAAAGCCTTGGGGTTGTTTTTTAACATCCCTTGTCCCGTTCCCATTATTTTTCACTGTGGCCCTGTTTGATTCTGACCCTTGATTTCTCTACCTATCACTTTTCGTATTCCTCTTGCTGTCTTTTGTTCTTGTCCCTGTTTCCCCCACCTGAGACTCCTTGCATAGGTACCCAGCCCCCTCCCTTTATAGTTTAAACCCGCCCACCCACTCTAAGAAATATAACCCCGAGGTAATCAGTCCTGGTCCTGCCCAAGTGTAACCCATCCAGTTTGCAGTGGTCCCACCTCCCGCAGAACAGGCCCCAATGCCCCTGGAATCTGAAACCCTCCCCTTCCGACCATCTCTTCAGCCACAGACCCACCCTCTGTGGGTAAGGGTGAGAGAGGGTGAAAGAGTGAGTGTGAGTGGGTACGCCCATTAAAAACAACAAAATGAAGGTAAGATTTGGAAGCACTTGTTGAATAATATAAGACATAGAAACATCTTTTCAGTTTATTTTTGGACGTTTGTACCTATTGCACAATAATAATCATTTTTGCTGGTTCAATTCTTCAATATAATAAGAATGTTTCCCAGGGGCTCCTTCAGCTCTCTTGGGAGGTCAAACTGGTTCCGTGACTGGAAAATTGTGAGAAATCCTGAGCTACTGAAACCCTCTTGATCAATGAATACAGGACAGGTACCCAAAATGAGGTCACCTCCTCCCTGTGTTCATCACCCTGCTCCTGGTCAGCTTTCTAGTTGACATCATCTCCTGGCCTTTCTAAGCGCTGCCCTAGATAAGGGCATAGACAGATCGCCATCCGATCAACTGAGGAATATCAAGATGGCAGCCTGCACAATGTGACACTCACATTTTCAGGGACTGTTTAGGAATTGCCTTTCTGGAGAGAGAATGGACGTGTTTATTAAAGACCCTCATTTCTTACAACTGTATACTCTGCGCGTCCTGCACACTGTGCCCCCTACACACTGTGCCCCCTACACTCTGAGCCCCTTACATCCTGAGCACCCTACACACTGAGCGCCCTACACTTTGTGCATTCTATATGCTGTACATTCCAATCGCTGTAGATGGTTTACTCTGTGCTCTGTACTTTGACCTGTAGATTTAGCAGTCTATGCTCTCTGCCTGCCCAAACGCTGTAGGCTCTGCAGTCTATACTATGTTCACTCTATACACTGTCTGCCCTATACTCTGAACGCTCTGTCTCAGAAACTTGTTGGGAGGCAGCTTTGCAGCTGAGTAGGCCAATGTGGTAGGGCAGCATGGTAGCACAGTGGGTAGCACTGTTGCTTCACAGATCCAGGGTCCCAAGTTCGATTCCAGGCTTGAGTCACTGTCAGTGTGGAGTGTGCCCATTCTCCCCGTGTCTGCTTGGGTTTCCTCCGGTTGCTCTGGTTTCCTCCCACAAGTCCCGAAAAGACGTGCTGTTAGGCAATTTGTAAATTCTGAATTTAGACATTCTGAATTCTCCCTCAGTGTACCCAAACAGGCGCTGGAATGTGGCGACTAGGGGCTTTCCACAGTAACTTCATTGCAGTGTTAATGTAAGCCTACTTGTGACAATAAAGATTATTATTATTAAAATATTGGGAGGACAATATTTTTTAACTTGGGGAGGACTATTTGAGGATCAGCGAAAAATGACAACCTACGCCGTTCAACTCTTTATGTATCATTCCATTGAATCTCTATTGAATCTGGTTCTTGCCCTAATTACTGTCCACAGTCCCCTGACCCAGACCCCCATTCTCCAGACTCTACTAACCCCATTCTCTGACCCTAACTCCACTCTCTCGATCCTGATCTCATTCCCCCAACCCTGACCCCTTTCACTGTGGCCCACAAAAAAACTTAATAAAGCCTAAACTCGCATCAATGAGTAATTATAGAGAGATTTATCGATCGAATGAAGAACTGAAGTGAAACAAAATCTTCTGAAATACTGCATTACCGTTAAGATTCCACATGGTGGCTGCAAAGACCAGGGAATAGATATTATTATTCCAATTTATACACCATTCCAATATAAAGAAGTTGACTCTTCATACTGGCCTACCTCCTCACCTTGCCCACATGCTTACGGAGTGGTGCCCCTCAGGTTATGGATCCCACTGTTTCTCTCTAACGGAGAGATGTCGACGGTCCTTTGTGGATCACTCATTTGCATTGCCCATGGACCATAACATGACCAGAAAATCAGGAAACATTTTCACATCATCCAGTGAATGGATGGATGATGGATATCAAATGAGAACTTCCAGCCTGAGATGGGTTTTTGTGAGATTACGGCCATTCTGGGCTATGGATGAAAGGCAGATAAATGGAATATGTGGAAGAGACCTGATAGAATGGAAGAGCAAAGACATGGTGGCCTCCTCCTGTTCCTAATGTTTGCCAGGCTTTGCTGTCGATTTGTTAGGATGTTACATATCAACCAAGTGCAGATGGTTCGTCTCCAACATCTGTTAGAACAGCTGTTCAGGGCAGCACGGTGGTGCAGTGGGTTAACCCTGCTGCCTCACGCCGCCGAGGTCCCAGGTTCAATCCCGGCTCTGGGTCACTGTCCGTGTGGAGTTTGCACATTCTCCCTCTGTTTGCGTGGGTTTCGCCCCCACAACCCAAAGATGTGCAGGGTAGGTGAATTGACTACGCTATATTGCCCCTTAATTGGAAAAAATTAATTGGGTACTCTAAATATATATATAGAAAAAAAATAAAGAAATAAATAACAGCTGTTCCAGCTGAGAGGCTGCAGGATAAATTCTTCACTCACCTGGTCTTGACACCGAAGCACCAACTGGCTTTCGCAAACTAATTTAATCTCTTAGTACATGAGGATTTGGAGCCTTGTATCTCTGGGAGCGTTCTCTGAGATATCCCCAGCATCGACCCTGCTGGGTGCACAAATTGGGAGCACCGTGAGTGCGTGATCTCCAAGCCATTAACGTGACCAGGCAGGAAGTTGCAACTCTAAAATACGCTGCTCCAATGGGGATCTTAGAAAATTCTTGAAGGGCTAAAAATCTTGTTTTCTTTTACATTTTCCCCTTTCAGTGACAGCTCAGAATGGGTCACTTTGGAATGCAGCTAACTGTTGTGATGTCGGCAAATTTGACCGCAAGATTAAAAACTGGGCACACGGTTTTGCAAAAGCAGCAATGAGATAAATGATCAGTAATTCTGTATTGGAGGTGTGGGTTGAGGGAGAAATATCAATTAGATCAAGCCCCTCACCCCAAGCGTCTTCTTCAACTTGTGCGGAATCCTTCAGGCCTACTTGAAACATCGGTATACGGAAAATAGGAATAGGAGTAGGCCATTCGGCCCTTTGAGCCTGCTCTGCTGTTCACCGCGATCATGGCTGATCCTCTCGATTTGCTATCTCCAATAAGGATACTGTTGTGCGTTTTCTCTTTACTATGCTCTTTACTCTGGCTCTCTTCCAATTAGGGCAATCAGTGAATTTGCCTTCTTTCTGTATTGTCTATGTCTGAATGCTTAGAGTCGCCAGGTATTGAATAATACCACCACAGGTTTCAACAGGCTATCGATCAAAGAGCCAAACACCAGTTAGTTAGTTCAAGGTCAAGGGTACTTTATTTACAGACAATCAATCATGCAACATACACTACTAGTTAACTACACCTATTACTAAGACAACCTGTACTTAACCTAGGGCACCCGGTTTAGGTCAGGAAACAGTGGCCGCTGTTCAGGATCTCTCGGGTTCGAAGTGGTAACTGCTGCTCGGCTGGGCTCGTCCTTCTGGTAGTGGGCGTTGAACTCGAACTTGTTTCTGGTGTTGCTGCAGTTGGTGATGGCCGTGACCGGGGTACCAAGGCCAAAAGAGAGCGAACATATGGCGAACTCTTCCTTTATACTTGGGGGGCTTTCGCACTCTTTTGGGCGGTCCTTCACTTTGGGCCTTACTAATTGGGTGATCACTGATCACTCCGTTTGATTCCTTAACCAATAAGTGGGCGGGGATCTGGATGACTGGGGGTGTCTCAAGCGGTCATTGACCCCGTTGTTTGCGTTTCCCTTGGACAGGGAGTGGCGCCAAAATCTCTGGGATTGTCCCGGTAGCTGGAGTACTAGTCCTTTGTTTTGGGAAAGATGGGCCATCACCTGCTAATCGGCCTGATTAACATGCTAATGGGACGGGGTTTCGATACCGTCTGGACTTTGCTAACGAATATGCATTTCAGGCTCAGAACCTGCCTGACTCTTGGCTTGTCCATTTTACCCATCAGTCTTTGTGAGTTGCTCTGTGCTTAGTTGGAAGTGGCCACCTGAGATGGGTACACTCCGTCCTCTTGATCCACAACGCGAAGCATGAAGGATCACAATACTGGGTCTTCTTTGTTTTCTTGGGATGCCGGGTACCCTTAACCAAGGACAGGTTTACTCTACTCTGTCCTATGGGTCCAAAAACATTTACCTAATTTCCCTAAACAACACATGTCTAAGAATCTCTAGGGGGCCATTTAACATTCAGAAAAAGGGGAACCTCTAACTGTCTCTAACTAGACTACACTCATGCTGCTATTTACAATCCAAAATTTATGTTACAATACAAAAAAAATTGATAGCTGCATCGCATTTCTCCCTATCATTGAGACTTGTGTACACAGAAAAATAAACTTTATTCACAAAAACAACAACCGCGGAATTTATTAAAGAAAAGGTTCCGAAAGAGGGTGGTGTTTGCTGGAGTCCGAGGAAAGGGGCTCTGAATGTATATACTGGAGCAATCTAATTGTCTGAGTGATGCTGTATAATATGGTTATTACTAGTAGGGCTTCCACTGTGTGGGACATGGAATACCATTTGATGAGGTTCTCACGCCATGTGGGGGTATCGGTGGCTGGGTGTGTGTGCTGGGTGGTCGTGTTCGGGGCCGGTGTGGTGAGGGGGATGGAGGTAGGTAACGCGCGCAAATGGATTGTTCCAACGACGACCATGATGTCGATCATCAGGGTCGTCTTCATCTTGTTTTGGTTTTCCTTCACCGTCGAGTGTCTTCGTTTCTCTCTAAGGGAATAAGCATAGTGTCTGTTATAATCGTGTTGTTTAAAATCTCGTATATCCGTCTGTGTCTCCTTAATGTCAATTTTTCCATTATAATCATCACCAGATGTGACTCCCTCATTTTTTTTTTAAACAACCATTTGCGGAGACAATACATTCCAAAGGTTCTCTGTCACAGCGCGAGAACTCTCGCAGCCTATGGTCGATGTGCTGAGTGGGTGGACAATTTCTCCGTCCTCTGCAGACTTGTTTTTCCAGCTGAGTGTTTCTTACATGTAAATAGTATGCAGGGGATAGCAACCGACGGGTTGCCAGGAAGGGCAAAAGAAGTGGCAAAGAGCATTCTTTAAACCACAGGGGTCGAAAAAAAACAGAAAAAGAGTTTTGAAACCAAGTATCCGAATGGGGCGGTGTGTATGATCCGCGGCAGGGCAAGAATGGTGGGATCCCCGGGTAGGGCGGTGATCAGTGCCGTTGCTCCACTACCCGCGCTTGGCTGACCAAATGTATAGGGGGTCCCCAGGCAGGGCGGGGATCAGTACCGTTACTCCACTGCCTGAGTGACCTTCCAAGGAACGAATTTGTAACAATATTGGTTACCAACAAACTTGTTTCACTAACTGCCATGTGGCGTCAGAATAGCAGTTATGACTGTATCAAGAACGTTGGTGTGAGACCGAAAGAAGAAACTGTATCAAGAAATTAAGTTAGAACGACACGAGTAGTCACACAAATAAACGAACGTTCAACGTATAAAAATAACAAATCAAAGAAAAAAACGGGCAGGCTCCATCAGAGTGCAGGACACTGTGAATATCTACCAGTTCCTGACTCTCATTATCTCGACACCTCACGGTTCCATCTCAAAAAGATTTGCAAAGGGGTTACCATGGCGGGATTCAGACTCGTAGATGTCTCCATCTCCCGGGTGCCAAATTCTTTCATGGAGTTTGCATGCTAACGTGGCATGTGCCAATGTGGGGTCCATTTTGTCATTTCTCGTCAGGCGACAGGAATTGTCACGGTGCCAGTGCTTCTTGGTCCGTAGGGAGGTTGTCAGGGTGGTGTCGCTATCGTTGGGTGGCGGGTCAGGTTCCGGATTGGGCAGATAAATTGTTTCAAAGGGGCTGAGTGTATCATCGTTGGGGTCTCTGGGCCTGTAGTGGCTGGGGCATGGGTCGTGGGATCTCTGTTCAGGTCTCTCAGGGGCGTCAGTGGTGCTGTCGCTGTTGCTAGCAGCCAAATCAAGCGTCAGGGTGAAATTTGATTCTGGGGGCGTGGTCAAGGTTGCGTCTGTGGACGTGCTGCTACTGCTGGGGGAGGGGGAACTTGGGTTGTCAGTGGGCGGGTCCTCAGTATCTGCCATCGCCAATGAGAGATGGTGCGATTGGCTACACTGCGTTCCATAAACCTTGAGTTGATTGACATGGAACCATCCTGATTTTCCATTTGGGAACTTGATTTTGTAAACTGAGGGGCTTGCCTTGTCTGAAATTGAATAGGGTCCTGCACATTTTGGGGAGAGGAATGAACTAGGGTTGTACAAGGTGATCATTACCTGCTGTCAGACTGTATACTCCGTCGGGTGTACTGTTTTGTCAAAGCAGGCCTTACTCTGCTTTCATTTAGCGCCTAGTCGAACAGCTGCAGTGAGCTGTGCTGCTTTAATATTCTCGACCATGTTCTGGACTGCTTCCTCATGGGTCAGGGCGGTAACTGCGGGGCTGGCCAAATCAAGTCCGAATAAGCATTCGGTACCCTTCATGGTCATCCGGTCATGAGGGTATGGGGGGTATGTCCTGACGAGCTCGACACTGTGTTCCTAATAAACATCAGTGTGAATGGAAGCACTGTGTCCCATGTTGCATTGTGCTGCTGCACCATTTTCCTAAGGGTGGCTTTTAGCGTATGATTCATGCGCTCCACTATTCTGCTAGACTGTGGGTGATATGCAACGTGGAACTTTTGTTTAATACCAAATATTGTCACAACATTTTTCATGACTCTTCCCGTAAAGTGGGAACCTTGGTCCGACTCAATAGAACGGGGGAGTTCCCATCTTGTAAAAAATCTGTTCTGTTAAGACCATTTTGGTGGCCTTGGCTGTGTTTGCTGTCACTGGGAATGCTTCGACCCATTCCGTGAATATGTCTATCACTACGAAGACGTACTTGTAACCATTTCTGCAGGGGGGGAGGGGCCAATATAATCTAATTGGAGGTTTGTCCATGGGCCATTTACAGGGCGAGCTGGTCTTTTTTCGCACACCGGTCGGGGTTGTTTTGGGAGCAAATTAAACAATTCTCGACGTTGTGGGACACGTTGGTTTTCAAATCGGGCCACCAGCAGAGGGGTCTGAGGTGGGCAAGGGTGAACTCAATCTCTTGATGTCCATGACCGTCATGGAACTTGCAAATAATTTTGTTTCTGTCCTGGGTGGGGACTACATAAACTCCATCCTTAAAACGATTCCCTCATGGACCGTCAAAGGGAGCTGGGATGTTTCCTTTTAAAATTTCCCTCATTGTCTTGTCTTCCTTTTGTGCCTGGGCTAGGTCTTGGATGTTGGTCTGTGAGACCTGAACTGCGTGTACTGGGGCACTCTCTGGGGGTTGCCAAAAGTGGCCATGTCGTGAGCCTGCCTTCGCTAGGGTGTCAGCTTTCACATTACCGGGTGGGGAGGAATGATGTTGACTTCTTACTTTGATGATGCCGTATTCTCTGCCTTTAGCTGTCTGAAGGATATGTTTGAGTAATGGGGCTGAGGGTAGAGGTTTTCCGTCTGTGGAAATAAATCCTCTCGATTCCCACAGGGTAAGAATTCTGTAAGGCTGTTGCAGACGTACAAACTGTCCGAATATATGTCTGCAGGGATTGGGAACGAATCGGGGTGCTGGACAATGTAAGCAATGGCTGCTAACTCGGCTGCCTGCGAACCTAAGTGTCCAGGCAATTTTAAAGCTATCTCTTTGAAAGCGTGTCCCTGCGCGTCCTCTACATAAATACCATAGCCTGTTATCCATTTTCCTTCAAGGACTGTGGAGGATCCGTCCACATACTGAACAAGGCATTCAGGGCGGGAAAATTTAGATCATTTGTCTGTGGCCTGGGGTCTGATACCTGTCTTTCTTGGTACCGACTTTGGAAGAAAGGGGACTGTGCTGTGCTTGGGGGCTATGATCTCGGACTCATGTGGGGTTCCTGCTAAGTGCAAATTATCGGCCAAAAACGTATGCATTTTGGTCCGTTTTACCGTGATGTCGCGTCCCTGTAGGAGTAGGGCCCATCGCGTTGTGCAAATTTGGCTTACTGTGCCGTCCTTTAATCTGCCGTCCAATAAAAGCTGTGTTGGGGTGTGCTCGGGCAAAATGGTTACTGGGTTGAATCCGGTTATGTACGAGAAGTACTGTACCGCCCAGAAAACTGCTCATCGGTGCCTGTTGCAGGCTGAAAATCCTTGTTCGACCGGATCAAAGACTCGTGAGGCATAGGCTACGGGTCCCAGACGATCGTGCCTTTCCTGCAGGAGTACGGCCAAAAGGGTGCGATCAGTGGTCGCTATCTCTATCGCGTACGGGGAGTGGGGATCGGGGGCTGGCAAAGCGGGGGCCGTGCTCAGGGTGCGTTTCAATGCATTCCCGGCATCCGTGTGCTGTGGAAGCCATTTCCATGGTGCCTGTTTCTTTCATAACTCGGAGAGTGGAGCTGCATTTGTGGCGAATCCGTCGATATGGTTCCGACAATAGCCAACCAGTCCTAAAAATGACCGGAGGGCTGTAACGTTCTGGGGCAAGGGCAAATTTACAATGGACTCAATCTGTTTGAATTCTATTTCACGCTCCCCATGCACGATGACTGTACCTAAGTAAGTGACCTGTTCCTGAAGAATTTGGGCTTTCTTGGCATTAATTTTGCATCCAATCATTGTAAGGAGTTCTAATAATTCCAAAAGAAGCGAGATGTGCCCTTCCTTGGTGTCAGTCTGAAGGAGCAAGTCGTCCACATACTGAACAAGGCATTCAGGACGGGAAAATTCAGGTAATCCGTTTGCCAACTGTCTGTGAAAAATGGAGGGGGAATTGTGGAAGCCTTGTGGAAGGCTTGTGTACTGCTTTCCCTGGAAAGTGAACGCAAATTTATACTGGCATGCTTTGTCCAGTGGTATGGACCAAAAGCCATTACTGATGTCTAAAACGGAAAAAAACTTCGACTGGAGTCCCTGTCTCAACATGGTCTCGGGACTAGTGGCAATGGTGGGGGCGGCTAGGGGGGTTACTTTGTTCAATTCCCGGTAGTCGATGGTCAGTCGGCATGATCCATCGGGTTTCCTTACGTGCCAAATCGGGGCATTATTTGCCGATGCAACGGGTCAAATGACGCCTTGCTTCAATAAGCTTTGAATTACATTGGCTATTTCTCCCTCGGCTTGCTGTGGGAAGCCGTACTGTTTCTGGGGCTTGGGATCGGGACCTGTAATGTTTACAACACCTGGGATTTTACTGCAGTCGTGCTTGTGCTGGGCAAATGCTGTCTGAAGTCTTTTCAAGACCTCTCTAACTGCTATGTCTGTGGTAATGGTTTGTGGATCAAACTAGTACTCTCCTATGGAGCTGATTCTATAGGCATAATCTCCTTATGTGAGCACGGCGGGAGCTCACGCAGCTCTAGCCATTTTCCAGATGCATCGGTTGACTGGGCCGAATGGGAGGTTGTGTGTGCTCATGAAATCGATACCTAAAATGTGTTCTGCTGACTGGGGCAAGTCTACTAACACAACCAAATGTTTTGTCCTAATATTACCGAGCTGTACGTCCACAGGGGCTTTGATGTGTCCCTGCTGGAGGTGACCTGTGAAGCCAATAATGGTAACGATATCCGTGGTGGGCCATATCTCTTTCTGGAACATGATGGAGGAGTTTAACGTGGTTCGGGACCCTCCTGTGTCCCAAAGGAACTCTACAGGGTGTCCCCGGACTGTGCCTGCAACGACTGGTCTTCCGGACTTGTCCCAGAGGGTATCGCAGACCCAAGTTGAGAAGCCAAACACCGTCAATCAGTGCCACTCGTGGCCGAATTATCTGGTCGGGCGCTAATGCTGTGAATGGGTCGGGCATTGTTTCTGGGGGGGAGGGGGGGGCTTTTGGGTGTTGATTCCTTTGATGCTTTGGAGGGGCATTGCATTTTCGGGCATAATGTCCTTCGTGTCCACAATTGTAGCATTCCTGTGTCTTGGGGTGCTGCGCTGTACCTCTGCCTTCATTTACCCATGTGGGGTCTTGGTGAGCCTTAATTGTGTTCATGGTGGCGTCTACTCTCTCGTTTTCTGTCCTTTTCTGTGCCGACTGTTCCCAAGCTTTGGACAATCGTTTTTGAACCCACACTTCATTGTGTGCTGGGTCTGAGAGGTCATAATTGGCGCATGCCTTCTGTACTGCCTCTGTGGCGTGGGACACTAACGTAAGGGTCCATTTGGCCGTATTGTCTGCTGATAGATGGGCGCGGGCTGACTCACCGAATATTGCAGTAAAATGGATTCAAAGACGTCCAGAAAACGCGGTTGGGTGCTCTCCCTCTTTCTGCCTGCAACGGTTGAGTCCAAGGTAGGGCGGTCTTTCATGCACCTAAGCCGGGAGGGATTCTGAACAGGAGTGTCAGAGGGTGTGAGGAGGCTGGTGGGAGTCGGTTGTTGGGGCCTGTGTGATGGCAGCAAGTGCTGGAAAATTGGATTAGAATGGGATTGAGGTAACATTCCAGGGGTGATGGCAAGTTAGAGTGCAGAGAGGAGACCAAGAGCACTTACCCCGGCTGATCGGAATAGGTCATTCATCGTTTTCCGACATTGCACATCCTTCCTCTTGATCAGGCTGCTGGCACTGACCGGTACTGTGACAGTCTCCCAGGAGGGATCCATCACCTCACTGGAGGGCCTCCTGCCAGCCCGACGGTATTGTAGCCTGCCTCTCCTCTATGGCATCCAGAAAATAGCTTGAGGCCCCCCTCAGTAAATCGAGGAGCTGGTTTCCTCGCTGCCATCCCTAATCAGGTTTGAATGACAGCAAGTGCTGTGGTGCCATTTAAATGTGGCTCATCCTTCATTAAAGTGTTCAGGTGACCGCCTCAGCGCGGGCGAATCAGACACACTGTGACTCAGGCGTAGCGTTTTTCACGTGGGGGCGAAAAAGTTCTCAATGCTTAAAAATTGCGGTTTGGATCGCATGCTGGGGCTGTCGGGAACCGCAACAATTTACTTCCCGAAAATAATAGTTATTTTTTCGGAATATTCCGCCCATGGCATCAAACGTATGCATTTTCCATCATGGAGCTTTTCTTTCAGCATGGTGATGGAAGTAAACCTGTTGTTGGACAATAAGAGCATCTGTGGGAAAGATCAGCAAAAGTCTATCGGCTCCAAGAAAGCAATATAAAACAACACTGTAAACTGCAGTTATGGAGATAGGTTGGAGGATTGGTATTGTTCTTTTGGACAGAAGAAGATTAAGAGGAGATTTGAGAGGGGTATTGCAAAGGATGAAGGATCTGGACTGAGTAGATAGGATGAACCTGTCCCTACTCTAACAATCTACGATTCTGTGAATCTATTCTACTGTGAAAATCCGCTAATCCAGGGCCAGATGAGCCTTCTGATCCTCCTCAGCAAACATTGTAACCACCGCCACTTTTGACTGTTACACACTGTGGATAACCAGGAGAGATCAGCTTGTGACTGTTTAATGAATTTTCTGTCACTGCGCAGGGCAAACTTGATATAACTGTAACAAAGTGCATAACTGCAAGGATTTGCACAGAAATCTCAAGTCTATCTGGGATTTATCCTGAAGTCATTGATAGGATTTCACTGCTACTTTGGGAGAGCTCAGATAGAACCTGCTCACACACATCTTTGACCAATTTTTTATATGTCTGATCAACACAGAGATAATGAGGCTGCAGTCATAGAGTCATAGACATTTACAGGACAGAAAGAGGCCCTTCGGCCCATCATGTCTGTGGCGGCCATCAAGCACCTATCTATTCTAATCTCGTTTTCCAGCCTTATGCTGTGGCATTTCAAGTACTCATTTAAATGCTTCTTAAATGCAGTGAAGGCCCCACCTCTTCCATTCTTTTAGTCAGTGAGTTCCAGATTCCCACCAACTCTGGATAAAAATGTTTTCCCTCACATCACCTCTAATTCTCCTGCTCCTCACTTTAAATCTCTGCACCTGGTTATCTCGACTAAGGAGAAACGCCTTTTCCTATCTATCCCACCAATGTCCCCCATAATTTTGCACACCTCAATCAGGTCCTCCCCCCTCAGCCTTCTCTTCTCAAAGGAAAATAACCCAGCCTAACGAATATAACCCGACCAGAGGTCACGGGGTCTGCAACATCAGAGTCCCAGTGGACTCACCAGAATAGGATCTCCCCAGATGAGGGGGCGGAGCTATACCTTGAGGCAAGGATTCACTAGAACATAAATACCCCGACCCACGAGTAGGCCGGGCATGGGAGCACCTTCGGGGAGTAGGACTTGTATCACGGAGGTAAAATAAATATGAAGTTTTCTAACAGTCATTGATTCCGTGTGGTCACTTGCCTGGAACTTTCTTTTCCTTAAATTTAGAGTATCCAATTTATTTTTTCCAATTAAGGGGCAATTTAGTGTGGCCAATCCACCTACCCTGCACATCTTTGGATTGTGAGGGTGAAACCCACACAAACACAGGGTGAATGTGCAAACTCCACACAGACAGTGACCCAGAATCGAACCTGGGACCTCAGCGCCGTGAGGCCGCAGTGCTAACCCACTGCGCCACCGTGCTGCCCTGTTCGCCTGGAACTTTACAGTGACAGCCGCTCCAGCCCAGGCAACATCCTGGTGAATCTCCTTTTTACAGCGATTAGGAGTTTGCCCTGAGTCTATTAGAATTGAAGATTCATCTCCTGAAATCACTGGGGCATGAGGAAAACTTATGATTTTCAAAAAAAATTCTTTGAGTGTTTCTTTGTTAGTTAAATAAAGTTGAAGATAGGGAACTCTGACAGTTTGACTGTTCTGGACTGTTGGAGGGAGAGGTCATGTAATTAAACGTTCAGGTACAAATCTAACTAGGGTTTATAATTCTTGTGAAGCGATCATAGTCATAATTTTGTTTAAAATTATTCCTTTATCAGTGTTACAAAGCCAGAGCTCAAGAGAATGGACAGGGCAAACCCCTAATCCAGCTCCTTGTTTGCTCCAAAAACTAATTCAGATTGAATCCAATTCATGGTCCCCACTAGAGAGTCTTACCATATCCAGGCATTACACCTGATCTCACTCTCATCTTAGCCAAAAGGCCGAGAAGCGATGATCATAGTCATAAATGTTATAAGTCCACACTCCTCATGGGAATATTTACATTTATGAAGCACTTTGTCACCTTAAATAACCCAAGCCATTTGCAGAATGATTTACTGAGCTGCTCCACAGTCACTTGCTCAGAAAAATACGTTTTTCCCATGCATGGAATTCAAAAGAATGTTCATCATTGAATATTTCTTCACCCGAGTATTGCTGTGGAACATCAGGACAGAATCTGTTAACAGACTCTGAAGTCCTGGTCACTTTTACAAGTTATGGAACCCCACTTAGCTCTCCTTGGCAACTGCTTGAGGCGGAAGACGTTCACAAACTGAGCTGAACTTCTGACCACACATCTGTTCCGACGTCAAGACTGTCTACCTTCACCAATTCTGGCCCAGCCTCTGCTCAAATTCTGCTGAAACCTTTATCCATGCCCTTTTTAACCTCTAGACTTGACTATTCTGATACACTCCTGACCCATCTCCCAGCTTACACCCCCTGCAAACCCAAGCTCCTCCAGAGGTCTGATGCCCACACACTAATTGCCATCAAATCGCCCCTGTTCTCGCTGACCTACATTGTCTTCCAGTCTGGCAATGCCTCACAGCCCCACTGAACTCCATCGAGTCTGCAGATGGAGGGACCACTGTGGATCCCTGACCTTTCCACACACAGAGCTCAGATCTATCTGGGATGGAGGGTGGGTGGGGGGTTGAAGGGGTTAGGCATTGAGAACACCAGCAAGCACCAATAAAGACATGCCTCTGTGAGCCTTTTCCCTCTACCTGCGTGGGCTCACCGCTCTGGAGGGCGCTGCCCCAGAGCCCTTGAGGACACCCTGCAATGCACCAATCACATGGGCCGCAATGCAGTGGGTTATTTGTAAGCCTGGAATAGTGAGAAAGATACAGAAAACCCGATGACTTTAAACCCTATCTTCTCTCTTTGAGCAGGAAAAGGTGAGGAACAATAGGGGGGACCGAGAGGAGATTGGGTGGGGTGGAGTGGGGCGGGGAATGACCTCAAGAGACTCACTGACTTTGAGCAGCGACAGCCCAGTTGACAGGTGAGGAGCCACACCAAGCCTGTGGTGATGGAGAGATCTGCGGGCGGCCTCCATCTAGTAAGGAACCATGCGTGTCACATAGAAACGTAAAGGGCATGAGTTCATCCATGTTGGAGGCAGCCCATGCAGTCACTCGCTCTCTTCACTCTCACTTACAGATATCAGCAGGAAGTGGGTAAGGGAACAAGAGGAGACGCTGTCCAGCCATTCACCCAGCCCACAGAAGACTGAGGCAATGGGAGCGTAGGAAAGTGTACCTGTAGAGGCATCGCAGCATCCTCCACCAGCGCAGCGACACACACCTCAGTTGGAACTCAATCTAGTTCAGCCCGGCTCTCACAGTCTGGTGGTTACCACACAGGCATGTGACCACAGCAGTAGAAGGCCAGGGTAGGTCAAGCTCACTGCACTCGCAGGACTGCTGGACAAGGGGTATCTGCGAATCGGATTGGATTGGATTTGCTTATTGTCATGTGTACCGAGGTACAGTGAAAAGTATTTTTCTGCGAGCAGCTCAAACAGATCATTTAGTACATGAAAAATAAAGCAAAAACATAACAGGGCAACACAAGGTACACAATGGAAATAAATAGACACCAGCATCAGGTGCAGCATACAAGTGTGTAGTATTAATCAGGTCAGTCCATACAAGGGTCGTATAGGAATCTGGTAACAGCGGGGAAGAAGCTCTGCTTGAATTTGTTCGTGCGTGTTCTCAGACATTTGTATCTCCTGCCCGATGGAAGAAATTGGAAGAGTGAGTCAGTCGGGTGGGAGGGGTCTTTGATTTTGCTGCCTGCTTTCCCAAGGCAGCAGGAGGTGCAGATAGAGTCAGTGGACGGGAGGCGGGTTTGTGTGATGGACTGGGCGGTGTACACGACTCTCTGAAGTTTCTTGGGGACTTGGGATGAGCAGTTGCCTTACCAGGCTGTGATGCAGCCAGACAGGGTGCTTTCTATGGTTCATCTGTAAAAGTTGGTAAGAGTCAATGTGGATATGCCGAATTTCCATAGTTTCCTGAGGAAGTAAAAGTGCGGTTGTGCTTTCTTGGTGATAGCTTCGATGTGGGTGGACCAGGACAAATTTTTGGTGATGTGCACACTTAGGAATTTGAATCTGTCAATTGTCTCCACCTTGATGCTGACAGGGGTGTGTACAGTACTTTGCTTCCTGAAGTCAATGACCAGCTCTTTAGTGAGGGAGAGATTGTTGTCGCTGCACCACTCCACTAGGTTCTCTGTCACCCTCCTGTATTTTGACTCGCCATTGTTCGAATTCATTCCCACTATGGTCATGTCATCAGCAAACTTGTAGACGCAGTTGGAACCAAATTTTGCCCCGCAGTCATGTGTTTACAGGGGGTATAGTAGGGGACTACGTACGCAGCCTTCCAGGGCCCTGGTATTGAGGACTCTCGTGGAGGAGGTGGTGTTGTTTATTCTTACTGATTGTGGTCTGTGGGTCAGAAAGTCGAGGATCCAGTTGCAGAGGGAGGAGCCAAGTCCTAGGTTTTGGAGCTTTGATACGAGCTTGGCTGGGATTATGGTGTTGAAGGCAGCGCTGTAGTCAATAGATAGAGTCTGATGTAGGAGTCCTTGTTGTTGAGATGCTCCAGGGACGAGTGAAGGGTAGGGAGATGGTGTCTGCTGTGGACCGGTTGCGGCGGTATGTGAATTGCAGTGGATCTAGTCATCCTGGGAGTATGGAGTCCATGCACTTCATGACCAACCTCGTGAAGCAATTCATTACGACTGATGTCAGGGCCACCGGACAGTAGTCATTGATGCACGTTGTCTGGTTCTCGGTACAATGGTGATCTTCTTGAAGCAGGTGGGGAGCTCGAAGCAGAATAGGGATAGGTTGAACACGTGAACGAATCTGCCAGCTAGTCCGCACAGGCTCTGAGTGCACGACCAGGCACCCTATCCTGTCCCGTCACCTTCCGAGAGTTCACTTTCAGGAAGGCCGATCTGACTTTGGAAGCTGTGACGGTGGGTATGGGTTTGTCCGGGGCTGCTGGGGCAGTCGACAGTGGATTGATGGTTTCCTGCTAGAACCGAGCATAGAATGCATTGCGATGACAAGCCTCTGGGATGCGGCATGCATGAGGTGCCGGAGACACAGTGAGAGACAGGACAACATCAGGAAAAGGTGCCCTCAATAAAGTGGCACGTGATGGATGAGTCCATCCGCGTGCTCTCTGATGTGCTGATGATGTATGCATGCATGGAGGTCTCCATGGGAGGGTGGTCCAACAGAATGTCCAACTTCCATCAGAGATCTGCACAGAACAAAATTCCATCGCAGTGGCTATGGGTGAGCTTTTGAAGCAGCTATTGTCATAATATACATCCAGGTATATGATGGAGTGCAGACAGGCAGTGATTGACACACAGGATAACCAGTGACCACACAGAATACAGCAGCCAATCACCAGACAGGACACGACCACTATAAAGCCAGAGGGCACTAGTTTTCCCGCTCTCTCGGGATCCAGCCTCTGAGACAGTCAGAGCCCGTGAGCAACAACTAGAACAAACACCATGTGGTAGTAAGATAGTCTGGTCAGGTTAGCCTCAGGTCTCCAGTCAAGTCAACAGAGTGTCAACCCACAGTTAAAGCATGAATTATAGTTAAGTGTTCAATAAAATTGAGTTGCATTTCTTCAAGTGTTGGAGGCCTGTCTCTCTCACCACTGCAGTAAACGCAATCCTCGTAGACCCAGCTTACCCAACACATCAGCTATGTGAGAGGAGTATGGGGAAACCCAACCTCCCTCCAGGTGCCCCGTTCCTACAAGGAGTCAGGCAGGGGCCCTCAGGCACCCAAATGGAGAAGTAGCTGTTGGACACTCAAAACCCCTTGAGGGTGTCAGGCCCTTTGGAATCCCTCTTGCCTGTGACCCCTTTCCGCTTCATCCTCTGTGACTGCGGAGGGAGCAGCTGGTCCACAGCAGGACAGCCAAAGTAAGCCAGGGCCCACCAGGCATCGGGTTTCCAGAAGATCCCCTCCAAGGCCCTCCAAGACAACCGAACAAACTGGTCAGCAGGCTACCTCCACCCCTACTGTAAGGTTGAGAATGTAGGCTTAACAAGCTGTGATTTCAGGGTGCACTATGAACAAAGAACAATGCTGCACAGGAACAGGCCCTTTGGCCCTCCAAGCCTGTACCAGTCATGATACCAACCTTTGCCAAAACCCTCAGCATTTCCTTATGCCGTATCCCTCTATACCTATCCAATCCATGTGTTTGTCAAGATGCCTTTTGAACGCCGGTAATGTATCTGCTCCCATAGCCTCCCCTACTCCTCTGGCAACACGTTCCAGGCATTCACCACACTCTACGTAAAAAATCTGCCTCGCATATCTCCTCTGAACGTTGCCGCACGGAGCTTAAACCTATGCCCCCTGGTGGGGACTGACCCCTCTACCCTGCGAAAGAGTGCATGCACATCTACTCTATCCATGTCCTTCATGTCTATCAGGTCACCCCTCAACCTCCGTCTTTCGAATGAAAACAGTCTGAGTCTATTCAACCTCTCTACATGGCTAACACCCTCAGGACCAGGCAACATCCTGGTAAACCTCCTCTGCACCCTCTCCAAAGCCTCCACATCCTTCGGGTAGTGTGACAACCAGAATTGTGTGCAATATTGCAAGATTCTATACAACTGTAGCATGACTTGCCAATTTTTATACTCGATGCTCCGTCCAATGAAGGCAAGCATTCCGTATGCTTTCTTGACTACCTTATGCACTTGTGTTGCCACCTTCAAAGATCTGTGGACATGCATGCCCAAATCTCTCTGACTTTCAATATTCCGAAGAGTTTTACCATTTACAGTATATTTCCCCTCTATGTTAGACCTATCAAAATGCATTGCCTCACTTTGTCCGGATTTAACTCCATTTGCCATTTCTTTGCCCACATCTCTAACCTATCTATGTCCTTCTGTATCTTCTGACAATCCTCAACACTATCTGCCACTCCACCAACTTTGGTGTCATCCGCAAACTTACTAATCAGACAGCATTTTCTCTAAATCATTGATAATCTTCTAACACTTTTGGAAATATTGCCCACTTACACTTTAATGAAGTCTGATAATCCTTCAGGTGTTCTCCCCTCCCCACCATCTTCTGAGGGACACACCAGGCTGGGTCTATGACCCCTGGAATCATGCATGTACAGGGAGGCCACAATATTTGCCACGGCCCTTGCGAGCCATGTGCAAGAACTCTCCAACTCATACTGAGCATTTCCCCTTCATACTCTCATCAGTTCCAATGCCCCAGCATTGTCAGTATTAAATGCTGGGGTTCTCCTTCATCTGCCCAGTTCAGCTGACCTGCATCTCCACTCATCCCCTGATGAGTCAACGCCCATGCTGCATTTCGAGATCTCCACGAGGAGTCTCTGTAGCGTTTGGAGCAGCCATGGTTTTCGTGCCATTCACCATCCAATCACCCTTTCCCTTCTCCCGTGACCTACACCCTGCCCCACATAACCATTGACCCCTCAGGTACAATATTTAACTTTCCAACAATTACCCTTCAATACTCCTCTGTCACCCTCCATCCCATACAGGTGAATGTCCATTTCCCTAACTTCCTGAGGAGCCCAACCTCGTAACTTTAGATCTGCACTGCCCTCCCCCAACCCCCATGCATTCTGACAATTCCTACAATCCACTTCTCCTTCCGTGTCCCCTCCAACAACCCTCAGTGCCCCTTCACCCACCATCGCTGAACCCTCACTTTCCCACCCTACAGCTCCCACTGCCCCCTCTAAGCCTCACCATCCATTCCTACCATCAATCCCTTGAGTATGCTCCATGGGCTCCTCAAATAACACTAGAAACTCATACCTCTGAATCTCTTTCCCCACTTCCTCCCCTCCCCCATTCCCATTCACACTTTCACAATGTCCCTCGCTGTCCTTCAGCACGATGCCTCCCACCTTCTCACTCCATACTAGATCATGCATTTGATGAACCATAAGGCATAGGAGCAGAACTAGGCCACTCAGCCATCGAGTCTGCTCTGCCATTCAATCATGGCTGATATTTTTCTCATCCCCATTCTCCTGCCATCTCCCCATAACCCCTGATTCCCTTATTGATCAAAAACCTATCTACTTCTGTTTTAAAGGCACTCAGTGATTTAGCCTCCATAGCCTTCTGTGACAAAGAGTTCCACAGATTCACCACCCTCTGAAGAAATTCCTCCTCCTGTTTTAAAGGATTGTCCCTTTAGTTTGAGATTCTGTCCTCTGCTTCCAGTTTTTCCTACAAGTGGAAACATTTTCTCCACGTCCACTCTATCTAGGCCTGTAAGATTCAATTAGATCCCCCTCATCCTTCTAAACTCCAATGAGTACAGACCCAAAGTCCTCAACTGTTGCTCATACGACAAGCTCTTCATTCCAGGGATCATTCTTGTGAACCTCCTCTGGACCTTTTCCAAGGCCAGAACATCCTTCCTTAGATACGGGGCGCAAAACTGCTCACAATACTCCAAGTGGGGTCTAACCAGAGCCTTATATAGCTTCAGAAGTACATCCAAGGTCTTGTATTGTAGGCCTCTCGACATGAATCTTAACATTTGCCTTCCTAACTGCTAACTGAACCTGCACGTTAACCTTAAGAGAATTGTGAACAAGGACTCCCAAGTCCATTTGTGCTCCTGATTTCCTAAGCATTTTACCATTTAGAAAATAGTCTGTGCCTCCATTTCTCCTTCCAAAGGGCATAACCTCACACTTTTCCACATTGTATTCCATCTGCCAATTCTTGGCCCACACTCCTAACCTGTCCAAGTCCTTCTGCAGCCCGCCTGCTTCCTAAACACTACCTGCCCCCCTGCAGATCTTTGTATCATCTGCAAATTTAGCAACCGTGCCTTGAGTTCCTTCCTCAAGATCATTAATGTATATTGTGAAAAGTTGTGGTCAGTGCACCGACCCCTGAGGTACACCACTTGTCACCGGCTGCCATCCTGAAAAAGACCCCTTTATCCCCACTCTCTGCCTTCTGCCAGTCAGCCAATCCTCTATCCATGCCAGGATCGTACCCTGAACACCATGGGCTCTGAACTTATTTAACAGTCTCCTATGTGGCACCTTGTCAAAGGCCTTCTGGAAATCTAAATAAATCACGTCCACTGGTTTCTCCTTTCTCTAACGTCCTTGTTACTTCCTCAAAGAACTCTAACAGATTTGTCAGACCGCCCCTTGACGAAGCCGTGCTGACTCAGTCCTATTTTATCACGCATTCCCAAGTACTCCGCGATCTCATCTTTAATGTGATGACCCCTGCAACATCTGTCTCTTTCTCCTACCACCCCCAACCTCACCAGCCCCAAAGACCTCCATACCCGCTCCATCTCTTCATTATTCTCCCCCTCATCTAATCTGCCCCAGCACAGACCATCAGTGTCCAATAGTATCTACTACAGCTGTCCAACTGCAGTGCCAAATCCACGTCCAGAAAGTTGCTGTTTGAAGGTTCACATGGCGGATGCTCCACCTACTGCTGCACGACATGCTTCCAGGGTCCACGGTCGCTGGAGGCCTCCATCGTCCAATCTCTGCAGCCTTTCTTCAGGTAAGTGCTGACATTTGCATGACATATTGATCCAGATGTTTTCAACACCAGTGTAAAAACCTGCTGCATCCCAGTAACGTAATGCAAAACGATTTCACGTCGGCCTCTAGTGGGATTAGTGCTTAATTCACCATGGGGGAGGGGGGGGGGGGGGTGAGACAGAACTTGAAAATTCTGCCCCAAGTGGTAACTGCAATCAAAATCATTATTCATTGGTCCCACCATCAATAAGTGTCCACAGCTCCACATGGTATGGTTGATTATTAACACTTGCCATATAACGACGCTTTGAGTCCCACTCCAGGACTTGATGGCCACGGAATTGTCTGTGTGGAGTCTGCACGTTCTCCCTGTGTCTGCGTGGGTTTCCTCCAGCTGCTCCTCCCACAAGTCCTGAAAGATGTGCTTGTTAGGTGAATTGGACGTTCTGAATTCTCCCACTCAGTGTACCCGAACAGATGGCGGAGTGTGGCGACTAGGGGATTTTCACAGTAACTTCATTGCAGTGTTAATGTAAGCTTACTTGTGACACTAATAAAAATAATAATCTTTATTGTCACAAGTAGGTTACATTCACACTGCAATGAAGTTACTGTGAAAAGCCCCTAGTCACCACATTCCGGCGCCTGTTCGGGTACACAGAGGGAGAATTCAGAATATCGAAATTACTTAACAGCACGACTTTTGGAACTTGTGGGAGGAAGCCGGAGCACCCGGAGGAAACCCACGCAGACACAAGGAGAACGTGCAGACTCCCCACAGACAGTGACCCAAGCTGGGAATCGAACTTCAGACTCTGGCGCTGTGAAGCAACCATTGCTAACCACTGTGCTACCCTGCCGTGATAATCTAATAAAGATTATCAGTATTATTATTATTAACGTGACCAAACAGGTTGAGTGTATTAACCTGCAAAATCCACACAACACGCCAATGGCTCACGCTAAGAGTGGGAGAGGCACCTGGCCAGCCATGCTCGATGGGGAATGGTGCACCTTCAAGCTAAAAGCCCCTGGTGACAGACTAGTGACCTCTTCCCTGAATTACTCGGTATGGAAAAAGACAAAAGTGCATCACCAGGTGCGGGAAGAGAATTGGAATTGGAATATAACTAGGTTAGTAATCTGTCACCATGATCCCAAGGACAAATAATAACACGGAATCTGACATGCAAGACATCAAAACCTAACAGCTGCTTAGCAACTAAAACATTGTGGATTTTAAAGGTAATTTTCAAAATGAAATTCAAGGAACACTTTAGTTGTACCTCGGTGCAAATAAATATGTTCATACGCACACATTCCACTAGGAAACAATTTAGATAATGTCCCTGAAAATGAGGTCGTAAAGAGTGCAGTTATCAGAAGTTACTGACCTTATAGGCTATTTTCGAAATGATAGAGCAAAATTTGTTTCATTCAACTTAATAAGGCCTTTCGCATGAGTAAATGATTTCTGCCTGATGGATGTTTCGGAGAAGTGAATGCTCTGCAAGACAGGGATATTAAGTGAGAATGCTTCTCAGTGGATGCATGTAAGTGACTATTTTTGCCTGACCATATCCTGGTCTATTGAATATGAAAAATGCTATTTCCTGCCTATTACTCATAGTACAACAATATCTGGAAGTCATTCAATAGTTAGCGGATTAATTGAAAAGTTAATAAGAAAGTCAACTTGTTCTTTACTCCAATGTGACACATATGCCTCAATTAAACAAAATGAACTGAACTGGTCGAAGCAACTCATGGACAAAACCAAAGGCGTCAACATGGATTTACAGCGAGTAAATTTGACACTTGAATAATCTGATTGGTTTTTTTTCCCTGAGGAGTTCGCAGAAGGTGCAGGGGGTGCAATGTGTATTCTGGGTACATGATTGTCAGACAGCAAGTGATAAGACAATTGTCACATTTATTTTGATCGTGCTCCAGATACTTTTGGAGTTCACAATCACCACTCAAGCCGTAAATGGTGCTCACATTCCCTATAATCTGGAGTACACATTTCTCTGCACAGTACTCAATTAATCAATAGCGAGGTTGAAGGAACATGTAGGAGACCAGTTACTCTGGAATAAGAACATGTGGTGCCATGTGAACTCTGCTTTCCTTATACCAAATTAGCACTGAGATGAAGAGGGAATTTCAAACGGCCAGCTGTTCATTTTATATGAAATAGACGAATAAAGATGCAGCTTTCGATGTGAATCCCACTGATTTGATTAAATTCCTTGTTCATGGAGAACTATGCCTTGCATTTACATCTCATTTTTCACAGGACATTAAGTGAGAACGCTTCTAAGTGGATGCATGCAGGGGACTATCTTTGTTTAACATATTATGGTTTGTGAAAACTGCTAGTTCCAGTCTGTTACTCATGGTACAATAAACTCTGAAAGTAATTACATAGTTACCAGATTAATTGAAAAAGTAACAAGAAAATTTGACACTGGTATCTTAATGAACAAAATGAAGTGAAGTGGCCTAACCAACTCATGGATAAAACCAGAGGGGTTGGCACAGTGGTTAACACTGCTGCCTCACAGAGCCAGGGACCTGGGCTCGATTCAGACCCTGGGTGACCTTGTGGAGTTTGTATGTTCTCCCCGTGTGTGCGTGGGTTTCCTCTGGGTGCTCAGGTTTCCAAAGATGTGCAGGTTAGGTGGATTGGCCGTGCTAAATTGCCCCTTAGATTGATGGGTTAGGTGGATTGGCCTTGCTAATTACCCCTTAGTTTCCAAAGATTGATGAGTTAGGTGGATTGGCAATGCCAAATTGCCCCTTTGTGTGCAAAAGGTTAGGTGTGTTACGGGGATAGGGCAGGGAGTGGGCCGTGGTAGGGTGCTCTTTCAGAGGGTCAGTTTTGATTCGATGGGCCAAATGGCCTCCTTGTGTATTGTAAGGAGTCTATGATTAAAAGAGACCTTGAAAGGCTCTTCAGAGAAGCACAATCAGACAAAAATGTAGACTGCAGGAGCCAAAGAAGGAACTATAAAGAGGATCGATGAAAGGCTTGGTCAAAATGATACATTTTATGGAAGGTCTTTATTATGTTATGTTATTTGAGTAACATAAGTCGCTACTAACTGTGGATGTTGAAGAATACTCCAGTCCTCGAAGTAAGTTGTAAGTATTTATTTAGTGATGACAAAACTAATAAATGAGTTTGACACTCTGCAGATCTAACTCTCGCAACACAGTAAACTTGACTAGCTGTACACACTGTATCTCAGCCACATGTGGTGGCTTTACTGAGATCTCTGCTATACTCATGTTGTTCCTCCATTCTCCGCTGGGAGTGAGAGGGAGAGCTTGTGTGAGCTGTGGTTTTATAGTGGTCATGTAATGCCCTCTAGTGGTTATGCTGATTAACCCCTTAGAAATGCATTCAATTAAATTCATCAGACATGACCTGCCCTTGACAAAGTCATGTGGACCTTCTAGTATTAACTTATTTTTCTCGAAGTGTATATTTATCTCATCCTGTATTATGGCCCTCATCTGTTTTACCACTATTGATGTCATGCTGACAGGACTGCAGTTTCCTGGGTTGTTCTTTGCCTCTTTCTTAAACAATGGCATCACATTTACATTCCTCCAGTGACTCAGGACTAATCCTGTTTTCGGAGAGGCCTGGAAATGCAATAAGCTCCCTGACCTCTCCCAGCAATCTAGATGCATCCCATCCGGGCCTGGCGACTTCTCTACCTGATGTACTGCCAGCCTTTTTAGCACCTTTTCTTTAGCTGCTCAGTTGCTCAACACTCACATTTTAACTGGGCCATTGTTGGGTTTGGAATGCTCTGCCTGGGAGAGGGGTGGAAGTAGATTCCATAGGAGGTTTCAAAAGAAAGCTGGGTATATATTTGAAAGTAGTTAATATAGAGGGTGACAGAGATACGGCTGGAGAATAGGACTAGCTAAGTAGCTCTTTTGGGAGCCGGCACTGAGATGATAGGGCGAATGGCCTCCTTTTGTGTTTTAAATTACAAAATAACAAAATAGAAGCAGATGGTGGGTGGCACAGTAGTTAACACTGTTTCCTCACAGCACCAGAGACCCGGGTTCAATTCCAGCCTTGGATGACTATGTGGAGCTTGAACGTCCTTCCCATATCTACGTGGGTTTCCTTTAAGTGCTCCGGTTCCCTCCCACAGTTCAAATATGTGCAGGCTAGGTGGATTGGCCTTAATCAATTGCCACTTAGTGTCCAAAGATTTGCAGAATAGGTGGGGTTATGAGATTGGGGTGACAGAGTTGGCCTATGTCGGGGGCTCGTACGTTAGTGCAGGCTGATGTTCCGAATGGCTTCCTTCTGCACTGGAGGGATTCTATGGGTCCTATGATGTGGTGGAGATGGAAGTAGGCAGTCTTTGTGATGTAAGTGATATGGAACCACCATTGATGTCTGATTCTGAAACAGTTTGCGATGCCACTTTGAAAGGTACTTTAGAAAAATAGTAATTCAAAATTTTCTGCCCTTCAATTTTCTCAATCTTTTTCCCCTTCAGAATTTCCAATGGGAATCAACTCCCTGATCTCAGTATGTGTTTTAGAAACCAAATTCAGGCCTGTCAGATTGTCTCGCCAAAATGACTTCCTGCAGAAATTGACCAATTTCAGCCATTTCCCTGCAGAGGGCACTGTCTGACTATCGCACCTTATTGCAGTTAACTATGCAGGAAATCCCTGAGGTTTAAATCGGTCCTAAAGCATGTGTTCATTTCTTATTCTGCAGTTTCCTGATGCCGGGTTTCAATCCCACGGTAAAACTGTTGAAAAATGTCGCACAGACAGGGAGTGGAAAATGCTTCACATAAGGAAATAGAAAATCTTGAAGTTTGGGTCATGGCAACTCTCACTCCAAGCACCGTAGACCAGGAACTGTAGAAGATCAAACATCCCTGGCAAACAAGAATCGACTAAAACTGGCCTTGGTTGCTCTGGGCACCAGCACACTCTTCACCCTCTCAAGGGTGAAGCTAAGACTTCACAATGACCTCTGGGTAAAGGAAGGCTTAACTCTAGATGTTGCACTGTGATCAACCATCTGGAAGATAGAAAATAATCCTGAAGAGTAAAGGATTAAATGACGAGGCTAGGTTGCATAGACTCGGCTTGTGTTTTTGTCAGTCTGGAAGATTGAGGGTAGTGTTGGGGGGCAGTTAGCTCCTGTAGGCTGGGCGGCTAATGTGTGGATCAGGCTAACACCAATATCATGGGGTTCAATCCCCAACACTGCTGTGGTCAACTCAGCCCTGACTCCACTTTATGCAGAGGATAAACAATCACCAGTGGTTTGACAAATAATTGTTCAGACTCTGCCTCAGAACTGGAGAAGATTATGGGTGATCTAAATGATGTGTTTCGGGATTTGATTAGGGGTAAAAGCTCTTTTTTTTTTCTAGGCCGGAGTCCAGAACAAAATGAGAGCTGGACTATTCAGGAGTGAGTTAAGGAAACACTCAGTACACAGGGATAGTGGAAATCTGGAACTCATCCCCCCCTCAAAAAGCTGCGGAGGCTCCCCTCATTTCCTCGACTTTCTGAAGGAGGAAGTTGCACTCAGTGCCCTTGCATTCAGACCGCCAAATTTTAACAATATTGATTCTGTGGACCAGGTCATGGAAATCTGAGCACAGCTTATCTTCCCTCCCGCTGAAAGTTGACGGGATCTGATGTCTTTTGCAGGTTCCATTTTAGCAACATAGAAATTGTTAGATGTATAAAGATAAGGGTCCATCAAATTCATCTTCTACCATCCTGGTAATCGCATGATACCATGGATTTGCTGATCGCTCCTCGATGAATTAATCTCCAACAGGCCCAGACATGAGGCGATGAAAACACCTCTTGGGAAGAACTTTGGGGGCCAAACATTAAATGTTCCCTATTCTTCCCAAGCATTCCACACTTACCATACATCTCATATACTCTGCACTAAAATGCTATTTTCTGAAATAAAATCTATTTAATTTTCATTTGAATGAATCGATACCAGCTTGCTTTCACTATTTCTCCAGATTTATCTCGCCCTCACTAAAATATTGTTTCTCCAGAGTGACCCCACTTTAAGCACAGACTGTGTCCTCTAGTTCTACTGTTCTAGGCCAAGTGAAACAGCTTGTCAGAGTTAATCTTATCTAATCCAGATAGCACACTAAAATGACGTCATGTTCAGCCTTCTATTTACCAGTGAGATATTTACATAATTCAACCTCATAATTATCTGAATCTTTTCAATATCAATTATATCCTTCTGCACTACACCAGCCAGGGTTGTATGCAATGTGCTATGTTTGGTTGCACCAATGATTTATAAAGTGTCAGAATGACCTGACAATTTTGACTCAATATTGGCAATTTCATACATCCTAGAATTTGAACTCCTTTTGCCATGAGGTCTGTTCTTACCAGTGTCCTGGCCAATATTTATTCCTCAACTGACATCACTAAAACAGATAATCTGACCATTACCTCATTGTTGCTTGTGGGAGCTTGATCTGTGCAAATTGGCTGCAACATTTCCTACATTGTAACAGTGACTGCACTTCAACAGTACTGTACTGAGAGGTCGGTTAGCTCAGCGGGCTAGACGGCTGGTTCGTGATGCCGAGCGATGCCAACAGAGCGGGTTCATTTCCCATAACCCATGGTTATCCATTCTGCCACCTCAACCTTGCTCCTTGACTGAGGTGTGGTGATCCTTGGGTTAAATCACCACCAGCCAGCTTTCACTCTCAAAGGTTAGCCTCTGGGACTGTGGTGACTTTCATTTCATCTTCATTGACGAGGGTATCCTGGCCAGGGTTCTCCATTGCGAGTCCGCACTGTGACCGCTGCTAGTGAGGACGGAGAATTTGGCACTCACTGCAGCGTGACCGGAGAATCCCATCCCCTGACTTGATGTTTTCTGCTCTCTAGAAATGCAAGGGTCATTTTTTTCCTCATGGTTGTGAGGCACTTTGTATTTCTCAACTTTTCTTTTCTTTTTTTTATATAAATTTAGTGTACCCAATTCATTTCTTTTTCCATATAAGGGGCAATTTAATGTGGCCAATCCACCTAGCCTGCAAATTTTTGGGTTGTGGGGGCGAAACCCACGCAAACATGGGGAGAATGTGCAAACTCCACACGGACAGTGACCCAGAGCCGCGATCGAACCTGGGACCTCGGCGCCGTGAGGCTGCAGGGCTAACCCACTGGGCTACCATGCTGCCTGCATTTCGCAACTTTAAATGTTACCCATCACCTGTGTGGTGAATGGCTTGTTATGCTCTTGGCGTAGCATTAGCGGCTTCCTTGATGTTCACTCTGACAAAGGAAGGTTCAGACATGGAGATAACTTCAACACATTTATTAAACTATTTACAGTTCTCCTACTCAGATACGCCACTACTGTTAATCCTTCTATAGCTACTCAGACTGACGAACCAGTCTGCTACAATCCACGTGGTGGGTGTGATATTGAATCAACCCTGTGTCTGTACTCACTGAGTGTCTCCACTGGAAAGAGGAAGATCATGTGTTCTGTGTCCTTTATATATGGGTTGGTGTAATGCCCCCCCTGTGGTAGTGTCACCTCTGTGTGTATCGTGAATGCCTATTGGTCGTGTCCTATCTTACTGACCTATTGGTTGAGTGTCTGTGTGTCATGTTTCTGGTGCTCCCTCTAGTGTCTAGCTAGTCTACGTGTACTTACATTAACCCCCTGTGTATCTACAGTGATGCATATCACCACGTCCCCCCTTTTTTGTGTTACATATTTTCTGTACACTGTTAAAGAAAATTGAACAAATAAAAACAGGTAGATAAGGTAGATGCTCTGTACAAGTTATGAGAACAGTGATCACTAAATAATAAGTCCAAATCATATGCGTGAGTCCAAAACCCATCAATTATCATGGCTGAATGTCTTTCTTGTTGGGTTGGTGAGTTGGTGATTTTGATGGTGGCATGTCCTTGTGAACGCCATCAGTGTCCCTGTGCATAAGGAACCAAGAAGTGGTCAAATCACTTTGTTGTCTGATTTGGAGTAATTTTTCTTCTGATGCTTGTGATAGCGATGTTGGATGGCATCCGTCCTGAAAGCCAGGTTGCCTGTTGGTAGTGCAGCACACGTGAATTGGGAAGATGCATCGTCCTGCCATGGTATGTCATTGTACTGAGCTGAGCAGTAACAGTGTCCCTCATGGGCAGAGTTGTACCATGTCGTACCAGTCGTAGTTCCATTGGTGCAGTCTTTGTCATGCTTGCTGTCGACGATGTTGCCTTTTGTACGTGTCGTGTCGTTGTCTTTGATATGGTTTTCATAGGTTGTGTTGTGTCGGTTGGTTTTGTTGCCGTGGTTGCTGCGCTGAAGGACCACACTCTGTGGAAAATACAAGTCCTTCACACCGTTACTCGTGTCAGCGTGCTTTGTGGCATCTGCTGTTTCCTTGAGCGTGCCGTCACTGAATTTGCGGCGCTCCCCGTCTGGAGTCAAGTCCGGCTTACTTGAATCAGCTTTGGCGTTTGGTTGCTCCCCATCTGGAGTCTGGTCTGTTTCACCTGAGTCAGTGTTGGTTTGTCGATGCTCCACGTCTGGAGTCATTGCAGGTTCACTGGAGTCAGCTGAGATTTCTTGATGCTCGACATCTGGAGTAAAAACGTTCAGGAATGCATTTGCTTGTGGAGAGGCTCGAGCGAATGAGGTTTGACGTAACCTGGTGTCACCGGAGTCACCAGTGGTCTCACTGTGATCGTCGAGTGCCTCTGTACACACTAGTTGAGGTCTGTCACATTGCACATCTTGTATGGGAAGTGGGATGCTGTCGTCACAGTGTAGCCACCTGAGTTGGCCACTTCCCCAAACAAAATGGAGAAACACAAAGACAGCAGGGAAAAATGGACAGTCTAACCAAACAAGCAGTTTTGCAGAGTTCCTGTGTGTTCTGCCTGCAAAGAAAGCAGATAGCACTGAAACCAGCAGTTATACATATTGATGAGCGATCCCCGGGAAAAACAGCTACAACAATTAGCTACATTTAAGACACTCAATAGCAAGTCAGACTCCTCGGCGCCAACGGGAGTCCGAAACAAAGGAGACAAACAAGCCAGAAAGAACCGCCCAGCGATCGAGAAACAGCCCCAGTATTGGGGAATTCAAACCAATCGATTGGTATGGGATCCAATCGATTGGAAGTAAGCTCGGGGTCCGCCCAAAGGGGCGCGAATCCCCTGGGACCTATAAAAGACAGGTCCCAAGTTCAGTTCTCTTAGCCGGCCCTCCCAGCAGAACATCTTAGCAGCTCTCGAAGAACTTGACCGTAAGAAGGAGAGGCCTGGCCAACTGCTGCACCATCAAGTAAGTGTCCAATCAACGCACGCTACGAGATAGATGCTCCTGACCCCTTAGTCCATACCAGCTGGAAGCCTGCAGACTCAGGATCGAGCAAGAGGCCATTGTTCCCTGACCCAGCGGGTTCCCTTATCCAGATAAGTATTGGTCTGTTAGTGGTAGGAATAGCCTAGTCTTTTAGTATTATATGCATGAGTAGCGATTAACTGTGTATTAATAAACGTGTCTTGATTTGAACCTTAATAATTGGTGTATTGAGTTAGTGATCTGGACTTGAACTTGAACCTCGTGGTGGTATCATAAGGATACCTGGCGACTCTAGAGCTAAGTAATAAAACAGAACCAATTGAGTGCAAAGCGCACTCACCAGAACAACTTGTCTCACATACAGTGGATAGAGCCTCAGTAGCTTCTTGTTGTTCACTTGGGCTGGGTAGACTATCAGAGTCTTCTTCCTGGGCTCAAACAATCTGGGTGGACTTTCATAGTCGCTTTGTTGTTCACTGGAGTGTGGTAGACTGTTATAGTCTTCTTGCTGTGCACTTGGGCATGGCAGACTGTCATAGTCTTGCTGTTGTTCACTTGAGCATGGCAGACTTGCAGCATCTGCTGCTGGTTGCTCAGAGGAGGTTGCTAGATCCTCATGGTCTTGTTCATGCAAGGACTGCGCTTTGGAGTCTTGCGTTTCTTCTATCGTGGAGGCTGTCCATGAGCTCGCTGTGGAGGCTTGTGTCACAGGAGTCACTTCTTGTTCATGCAAGGACTGCAGTGTGGAATCTTGCGTTTCTTCTATTGTGGAGTCTGTCCACGAGCTCGCTGTGGAGGCTTGTGTCACTGGAGTCACTTCTTGTGTGGAGACGTGCAGTTGTCTCGCTGTTGAGTCATTCATCGCTTCCTGTGTAGAGGCCGGGACCCTTTGTGGTGTGTGGACCACTCTCTGTGTGGCAGCAGGCCGCTCTCTCTGGGTTTGTACCGCTCTCTGTGTCTTGGTGGCAGGCCACAACATAATCCTGCACTCACGAGCGGGATATCATCTATGCTGGGCTGAAGATTCTCAAATCCAAAGAACTCGTCATCGGGGTCTTGAATGTACAACACGTCTAGTTGTGGTTCGGATTTGGTACTGGGGTAGCCTCCCAAGGTGAAAGGTTCGTCTGAGTCGTTGTCTTCCAAGACCATATCATCACGTTTTGTGTCGGAGCTGGCATTGGGTTTGCGATGTCCAAAGAAGAATTCAAGGTTTGAGTCATAGTCTTCAAGGACTGCATCATCTCTTTGAACGGTGCTAACTTCTTGCTGCAGGATTCTGCGGAGGTTACTTTCAGCAACTGGTTGAATTTCAGGCATTGTGCTGTCATTTCAGGTGAAAGAATCTTATTTTACGTCTTTAAGAAATTTTTTCCGTGTTTTGGGACATTTCCCCTTTAAGTGGGCGTGGTCCGGGGCCTCTGACGTCATGAAGCGTGTGACGTCGGTCGTAGGAAGTGATTGCGCATGCGCATATCACCGTTCCTGTGCTGGGGGCCTTTTTCGCAATTGCGCATGCGCGGCTTCTCGCGCATACGCAAACGGACCTTCCCGTTCTGTGCGCTTCTCGCGCAACTGCGCATGTGCAGTACCTTTACAAAGATGGCCACCGATCAAAATTGTCGTTCTCTGCTCCGGGTTCTCGGCCTCGTGGTAAGTACTGGCGCCTCTCTTACCATTTTCGGCTGGTTTGATTGTGTTTTCCTCGCAGTATTTATTGAATTTGTCCAGGACCGCCTGGATGTCACTCCTGTTTTTCCCTTTGGAGAACTTGAATGTTTTAAAGATTTTTTCTGCTCTGGCACTGGCGATGGTGAGCAGAAGCTCTGTCTTTTCAGCATCGGCCACATCTTGTAGGTTGGCTGCTACCAGGAAGATCTCAAACCTTGGCCTGAATGCACTCCAGTTTTCGTGGAGATTGCCGTGGCACTTGAGCCGCTGCAGAACCAGGATCTCGATCACCTTGCCTGGGTGTTGTTGCTGGTGTCACTGTTTGCTGAGTTGTAGCTATATGGATTGAGACAGTTACTCACTGGTACCATGTCTTGTTATGCTCTTGGCTTAGCATAAGCGTCTTCCTTGATGTTCACTCTGACAAAGGAAGGTTCAGACATAGAGATAACTTCAACATATTTATTAAACTATTTACAATTCTCCTTCTTGGATTCGCTACTACTGTTAATCCTTTTATAGCTACTCAGACTGACAAATCAGTCTGCTACAATCCACGTGGTGGGTGTGATATTGAATCAACCCTGTGTCTGTACTCATTGAGTGTCTCCACTGGAAAGAGGAAGATCATGTGTGCTGTGTCCTTTATATATGGGTTGGTGTAATGCCTCCTGTGGTAGTGTCACCTCTGTGTGTATCGTGAATGCTCATTGGTCGTGCCCTATCTTACTGACCTATTGGTTGAGTGTCTGTGTGTCATGTTTCTGGTGCTCCCTCTAGTGTCTAGCTAGTCTACGTGTACTTACATGAACCATTTGTGTATCTACAGTGATGCATATCACCACAGTGACTGAACATTGAGATTGTCCTTTTGGCATCCATGTGAAGCACCAGAAAATCCCAAACTTCCACCTCCCTCTTTGTCCTTTTAATCCCAAGGAGGTAATCTCGACCCATTCTTAAATCATTCCCACCAATCCCTGCAGATCCACAACGGCAACAGGAGGAGGGGAATGAGAGAAGGAGGAAGAACAGAGACATAATCACCTCTCGATAAATTACAATGACGAAGCTTGTTCAGAAGTGGAGTCAGACTGAAACCCATTAATGAATTCCAGGAGATATTTGCTCCGTGGTTAACATCAAAGCACGCACATTTGAAATGGATGTGTTAAAATTACACCAACTGGACAATCTGGACCACTGTGGGTTATGTGTGAGACCAGAATTTCCCTTCCTTTGAGGCAGTTTTAAGAAGGCCCAACAGACGAAAGATAAGCAGCAGTGATGATTTACCCACCCGTAGAGAGAAAATACGGTCCCAGTGTACCACTGTTGCAGGTCAGTCTCCGCTCCCTGTTCATCACGGTAGCAAAGTGGTTAACACTGTGGCTTCACAGTGCCAGGGTCCCAGGTTTGATTCCCAGCATGGGTCTCTGTCTCTCCAGAGCCTGCATGTTCTCCCCGTGGGAGCGTGGGTTTCCTCCGGGTGCTCCGGTTTCCTCCCACAAGTCCCAAAAGACGTGCTGTGAGGTAATTTGGACATTCTGAATTCTCCCTCTGTGTCCCCGAACAGGTGCCGGAATGTGGCGACTAGGGGCTTTTCACAGTAACTTCATTGCAGTGTTAATGTAAACCTACTTGTGACAATAAAGATTATTATTATTTAAAAAGATTACTATTATTATCATGGGGTTTCCAGGCTCTCCAACATCTCTTGCAATTTCACCCACCCATTGAACTTTTTGAGCTTCAAGGATTACAAGAACATTGTGGATGAGGAAAGTGATCAAATCCAGCTTAGCTCATTTATCTAGAATTTCAAGGCTCGACAATGTCTTGATTTCCTGATCTAGGGGCATTTCTACACCTCTGAGTCAGACAGCTGTGTGTTCAAAATCCACTCCAGGACCTGAGCGCAAAAATCAAGGCTAGATTCCAGTGCGGTTCTGAATGACTGCTGCACTGTCGGGTCTTCTATACTTTAGATAAGATATGAAACCGAAGGGTAAAAGTCTCCATGCAATACTTTGAAGAAGAGCAGATGAGGTATATCCCACGAACTGGACAACATTTATCCCACAATCTCTCTCACTAAAACTGATTTTTATCAACTTGCTGTTTGTGGAGTCTTGCTGTGCAGTTGTGTTTCCTATATTGGAAATGTCTAGACACCTCCTCTGATGCTGCCTTGATTGTCTGCTACTACACATCAGGAATTTTGTGGTCAGGCTCTGGTTTGATCCCTCCTGGCAGTGGGAGGCAGTGAGGGTATTTAATTGAGTAGTGGATATCACAATGATGTGATTGTGTATGAGTTGTGTCAATCTGTAAATTCATCGGCTGATCAAACATACTTTGAACTGTTTAGAAAGGATGTTTGAAAACACTAACAAAGAGACAGGGCGGAGTTCTCTCATTTTGAGGCCAGGTGCCTCAGTGGGGGCAGGAACGTGGAGTGTTCTCCAATGCGGAAGCCAGCAGGAAAACACATGAAACCATCTGGCACCTGCTTCATTAATTATGTACTGGGCGTTTTACTCCGTATTCACTCGTGGGGCAGGCCTGGATGGCGCGCAGTCCGACATTGTGTCCTGACGCCATATTGAATAGGTACCCAACATCGCTGCCCCATGATTGAAGATAGAAAGTGGATCTCTTGAAAATGAAGACAGATCTCTGTGAGCATTCTGAGACTGGCAGGTGGATCTTTTGAGAATGAAGATGGATCTCCAGGAATATTCGGAGGCTGTAAGATGGGCCCCTCCAGGACTCCAAATCTGGACACCGAGCCACATCTATGGTGTTCCAGGGTCCAGGCTTGCTGGCGGCCTCCATCTTGAACTCTGGAGGCAACCCCAGTCATTGTTCCAATGAGTCCCGTCATCTGCACACCACATTGTTCTGAATGCGTTTCACTCTGGCGTATTATCCTGTTGACCTCATGAAGAAACTGGCGTGGAGCAGGGACACGGGGGGTGGGGCGTGATCAAGCTTTCAGCTGCATCCCACCAACAGGATTCAAATAAGATTGATTCTGGCCTCCGGCGAGTTTTCTAACCCGCCATTATGAGCACCAGTGGAAGATCCAGCTGTAAATTCACAAGAGTGGAAAACCGATTTCTGGGCCTCTCGCCATATTCTACCCCACATCTGCCAGTAGGGGCTTTGGAAAATTCCGCCTACTGACCTACGATGGCTGTCACAGGTCACCTGATGTCTTCTGTTGCAGGTTGGCCAGTTGTTTTGGGAAAACTCCAATGTGAATTTCAGGCATGCCATGACCATAAGACCATAAGACATAGCAGCAAAATTAGGCCACTTGGCGCATGGAGCCTGCTCCGCCATTCAATCATGGCTGATATTTTCTCATCCCCATTCTCCTGCCTTCTCCCCATAACCCCTTACCCCCTTTTTAATCAAGAACCTATCTATCTCTGTCTTAAATACACTCAGTGAATTGGCCTCCACAGCCTTCTGCGGCAAAGAGTTCCACAGATTCACCACCCTCTGGCTGAAGAAATTCCTCTTCATCTCTGTTTTATAGGATCATCCCTTTAGTCTGAGATTGTCCCCTCTGGTTCTAGTTTTTCCGGCAAGTGGAAACATCCTCCCCACGTCCACTCTATCCAGGCCTCGCAGTATCTTGTACTTTTCAATAAGATCCCCTCTCATCTTTCTAAACTCCAACAAGAACAGACCCAGAATCCTCAAACGTTCGTCATACAACAAGTTCTTCATTCCAGGGATCATTCTTGTGAACCCCCTCTGGACCCTTTCCAAGACCAGCACATCCTTCCTTAGATACGGGGCCCAAAACTGCTCTCAATCCTCCAAGTGGGGTCTGACCAGAGCCTTATACAGCCTCAGAAGTACATCCCTGGTCTGTATTCTAGCCCTCTTGACATGAATGCTAACATTGCATTTGCATTCTTAACTGCCGACTGAACCTGCACATTAACTTTAAGAGAATTGTGAACAAGAACTCCCAAGTCCCTTATTTCCAAAGAATTTCCCCAATTAGAAAATAGCCTATGCCTAAATTCCTCCTTCCAAAGTGCATAACCTCACACTTTTCCACATTGTATTTCATTTGCCGCTTCATTACCCCCTCTTCTAACTTGTCTAAGTCCTTCTGCAGCTCCCTTGCTTCCTCAATACTACCTGTCCCTCTGCAGATCTTTGTATCATCTGCAAACTTAGCAACAGTGCCTTGGGTTCCTTCTTCCAGATCATTAATGTATATTGTAAAACGTTGTGGTCCCAGCACAGACCCCTGAAGCACACCACTAGTCACCGGCTGCCATCCTGAAAAAAACCCTTTATCCCCACTCTTTGCCTTCTGCCAGTCAGCCAAGCCTCTATCCATGCCAGGATCTTACCCTGAACACTATGAGCTCTTAACTTATTTAACAATCTCCTATGCGGCACCTTGACAAAGGCCTTCTGGAAATCTAAATAAATCAATGACATCCTCATGGAATTTCACACCTGGTGATGTCAAGAACGATGCAAAAAGGATTCACTGAAATTACACTGGGCCTCATAGTTGCATTTCTATAAGGCTACCTCCTAAGTGGAGACAGAGGTCGACATGGACAATAGCTAAATGGGAAGGTGTTTTCGTTATCTAATCAAGATGGCTAATGAATCACTCGTAAGCTGATAGCTTGGACTGTATAGAACAGGGGTGGGCAAACTACGGCCCGCGGGCCGCATGCGGCCCGCCAAAGGTCTTTATGCGGCCCACCAAGTCATTTAAAAAAAAACAATTAAAAATTTTTTTTTAAGGTTAATGGGGGGGGGGGGGGGGGGCTGTTGGGTTACTTACTGGTATAGGGTGGATACGTTGACTTGAGTAGGGTGATCATTGCTTGGCACAACATCGAGGGCCGAAGGGCCTGTTCTGTGCTGTACTGTTCTATGTTCTATATGAGGCGCCTAGAATCATAACCGGGTGAAGTAATTATTTTACTTAATATACTATGCGGCCCTTTAAAATTGTGAATTTCTGAATGTGGCCCTTGCACGGAAAAGTTTGCCCACCCCTGGTATAGAACATGAAACAAAAACCACATCAGGTTCAGATATCAGCTAGAACATAGAAGCAGGACCATAAGACCATAAGACATAGGAGCAGAAGTAGGCTTTCGGCCCATTAGGTCTACCTCACCATTCAGTGAGATCATGACTATTTTGTTGTGATAACCCACAGCTACACTTAACCTGGCTTACTTCCAAGACCAGCACAGAGCACAGTGATTAGCACAGTTGCTTCACAGCTCCAGGATCCCAGGTTCGATTCCCGGCTGGGTCACTGTCTGTGCGGAGTCTGCACGTTCTCCCCGTGTCTGCCTGGGTTTCCTCCCGGTGCTCCGGTTTCCTCCCACAGTCAAAAGATGTGCGGGTTAGGTGGATTGACTGAACTAAATTACCCCAAGTGTCCAAAAAATGTTAGGTGGGGATATGGGGAGAGGGTGGAGGTGTGGTTTTAGGCAGGGTGCTCTTTCCAAGGGTCAGTGCAGACTCGATGGGATGAATGGCCTCCTTCTGCACTGTAAATTCTATGATTCTGTGAACCCTTGAGTCCCTAATAAAAGTAAAATACTGCAGATGTTGGATAAAATACTTTTGTACCTGTGATATCCTGACCAGAGGCCAAGGGTTCTGCAACCTCAGAGTCCCCGTGGCTTCCACTGAGTATGATCTCCCTAGATGAGGGGGCGTTGACATCCCTTTAAGCCAGGGGCCTCTGGGAAATAGAAACCCCAGCCCAAGTGTACGCCAGCTTCAGGAGACCCTCAGGGGGGTAGGACGTGTAATATGATAGGTATAATATATTGGAGTTTTCTTACAGTCAAGCGACCGAGTGTCCACACTGACTCTTATCAACTTTTACAGATGCACCATAGAAAGCATCCTATCGGGCTGCATCACAGCCTGGTATAGCAACTGCTCGGTCCAAGACCGCAAGAAACTTCAGAGAGTCGTGAACACAGCCCAGTCCATCACACAAACCCGCCTCCCATCCATTGACTCTATCTACACCTCCCGCGACCTGGGGAAAGCGGGCAGCATAATAAAAGGCCTCTCCCACTCGGCTTACTCACTCTTCCAATTTCTTCCATCGGGCAGGAGATACAGAAGTCTGAGAACACGCATGAACAGCTTCAAAAAGAGCTACTTCCCCGCTGTTACCAGACTTCTGAACGACCCTCTTATGGACTGATCTGAATGATACTACACTCCTGTCTGCTTCACCCGAAGCCGGTGTCTGTGGATTTACATTGTCTATCTTGTGTTGCCTTATTATGTATTTTCTTTTTATTTTGTTTTCTTTTCATGTACTAAATGATCTGTTTGAGTTGCTGGCAGAAAAATACTTTTCACTGTTCCTCGGTACACATGACAATAAACAAATCCAATCCAATCCAGTTGAGGTCAGACCCGTGACAGCTCAGAGAGTAGGACAACTAAACCTTGTTGTTTTTGCAGTGGGGGTGAGTCCCTCCTTCAAAGGCACTGTAAGGTTTAGGGTTGTGAGTTACTGAAACCTTCCAATTAAAAACTCTCAAGGTCTGAATTTTTAATTCCCAATACCAGTTGTGCTTGAGCTACAAGGTACAAATAGCTAAGTGGAGTTTATTAAGCAAGATTTGACATTTACTTCACAAAAAGCAGTGAAGACAATATAGTGGTTTCTCAGCTCTCAAAATCCCAAGACTTTTGACATTGTCAGCATAATAGATAGGAGCAGAATTCGGCCACTCGGCCCATCGAGTCTGCTCCGCTATTCAATCATGGCTTATATTTTTCTCATCCCTATTCTCCTGCCTTCTCCCATAACCCCTGATCCCCTTATTAATCAATAATCTATCTATCTCGGTCTTAAAGACACTCAGTAACTTGGCTTCCACAGCCTTCTGTGGCAGAGAGTTCCACAGACTCATCACCCTCTGGCTGAAGAAATTCCTCCTCATCTCTGTTTTAAAGGATCATCCCTTTAGCCTGAGATTGTGCCTACTGGTTCTAGTCTTTCCTACTGGTTGAAACATCCTCTTCATGTCCACTCTATCCAGGCCTCACAGTATCCTGTAAGTTTCAATAAGATCCCCCTCATCCTTCTAAACTCCAATGAGTACAGAGCCAGAGTCCTCAACCGTTCCTCATTCGACAAGCTGTACATTCCAGGGATCTTTCTTGTGAACCTCCTCTGGACCCTTTCCAGGGCCAGCACATCCTCCCTTAGATCCGGGGTCCAAACTGCTCACAATACTCCAAATGGGGTCTGACCAGAGCCTTATACAGCTTCAGAAGTACATCCCTGTTCTTGATTCTAGCCCTATTGATATGAATGCTAACATTGTATTTGCCTTCCTAACTGCCGACTGAACCTGCACGTTAACCTTCAGAGAATCTTGAACAAGGACTCCTCAGTCCCTTTGTGCTTCTGATTTCCGAAGCATTTCCCCATTTAAAAAATAGTCTCTACCTCCATTCCTGTTTCCAAAGTGCATAACCTCACACTTTTCCACATTGTATTCCATCTGTCACTTCTTTGCCCACTCTCCTAGCCTGTCCAAGTCCTTCTGCAGCCCCCCTGCTTCCTCAAAACTACCTGTCCCTCTCTTCATCGTCTTTGCCTTTGGAGTGATGTTGAACTGTGTCCAGATGAATCATACCCTAGAAGCCGGGGTATCACTGAGCCAACAAGGATTATTATTTCCTAACTTTTATTCCACAGCCTACCATTCCTTCTTCCTTGTTTGGAGATGGTTCAAATTCACTCCTCCTGTTGCAAATCATCTTGTTTCATCACCTTTGCAACAACCTTTTAGAATCATAGAATTTACAGAGCAGAAGGAGGCCATTCTGCCCATTGAGTCTGCACCAGCCCTTAGAAAGCCCATACGTCCACCTTGTCCCTGTAACCCAGTAAGACACTAAGGGCAATTTATCATGGCCAATCCACCTAACCTGCACATCTTTGGACTGTGGTAGGAAACTGGAGCACCCGGAGGAAATCTACGCACACATGGGGAAAACATGCAGACTCCGCACAGACAGTGACCCAAGCCAGGAATCGAACCTGGGGCCCTGGAGTTGTGAAGCAACTGTGCTAACCACCGTGCTGCCCAGCTTTATGGGTTATAAACTCCAGATATTTGTGTTCCATCATAAACAAATGCACATTTCCTTCCAGCTACAGGGAAGCCATAAATAAAGTCAAATTCTGCTGTCAATATATCTTAACCCAAGCTCCACACTTATTAAAATCAACAGTCAAGGCCACTTTGTAACAAAATATCATATAATGAAGGTTTCCGTTCTGGTACAGATCAATCAAAGCAATGCATGCCTTATTTAAACATAGGATGCCGTTCACAGTTCACAGCGATCTAGTCATTCCTTCAAACTGATTTAAAAACAAACACCTCATCATATTTTGGCCCGTAGGACAGCTTTGGCTCAAGATTCAAATGAGCTCCATCAAAAAAATAATAAAACAAGTTTGTTTCTTCACAAACATCCGTTTTCCTGTTTCCTTGGCTGTCAATTGCCCAACAAGTCAAAATGGAACAATTTAATTTTAAACTATGGTTACAAAATAAAATCCATAGATATTATAGGTTCTAAATATACGTAGCCTTATCAAAATCTTCCAGCACTCATTGGGAAAGGGGGGTCCCAACGAGAGCCATCCCCCTGCCCTTGCTGCCGATCACCCCTCCACCCCGCCCCCACACATCCCCCTCTCCTGTTACTGTCACCCTGAATGGCCCTGCTCCCACTGTGACATATCTCTGGCATGGGTCACTCCTAAATCCTCCTGAATCCTGCCCCCTCTCCACCCCCCCATGGATGTCAGCAGCAACCACTGCCTCCCCAGAGACACTACTCAGCAAAAGAGCAGCTAGCCTCTGATTGGCCAGCATAACTTTGCAGGTCGTACTTCCAACCCTGGGGCCCGCTAGAGGCCTCACAACAGCTTAATTGGCTCATGTGGGTCTTTCCCAAAAGGGGGTAGGTCTCTCACTGGCTCTCTAGGTAGCAGGCGAGAACCGCATCGCCTCCACACGCTTCCGCTGGTGAAATACAAAAGCAAGGAAGTGTGTCAAAGGCAAGAGCAATCAGGCTCTATTTGCAGGGCTACATGGAAAAGGTTGGCAAGTGGGACTAGCCAACTGGTCCTGCAGAGGTCTGGCATGGACACAATGGGCTGAATGGCCTCCTTCTACATTGTCGCCATTCCATGGTAAATTCATTCAACCTGGCTGCATATGGGGTTCCAAACTGTATTATTTTTCTGATTGCTTCTCTGTAATGCAAATATACTTATGTATGTTTTATGAATGTTTCCAAGCTTATTCGAATGTTTGACACATTTCCCCTTCGACAGCGTGCACTAAATGCCAACCTGGCACCCTGGCAGTGCCCCTACTGAGGGGGCACGCATGCATGGAACGGCCGGCATCCTGAAAGCAGGTCGTGGTAGGCATTTTTAAAGCCAATTGCGCCATTGGGCACAACTCCCCATGATCGAGAATGCTGCGACACATGGCCTCGCGACCCACCCATGCGTTGCGGCCCTCGGTTTGAAATTGACTGTTCTGTCGTCTGCATCAGCTCTGGGAGAACCTTGTCCAGACGATTGGCATCTGGCTGGGACCCAGCAGTATCCTGGGATCCAGCAGACTTCCAACTGCTGTCTTCCTTGGATGTTCCTGCCTCCACCAGATGTACAGCAGCAACTGTGTGGTGCCCACCAGATTGTGCCCCAGAAGCCTGTCCACTAATATTGCCAACCGAGGTGTGTGTCTCTGCGCTGGTGGAATGTGCGAGTGATAGCTGTGACACCTCGATGGTGGTCTTCTTGGAACTCTCCTCCCTGGTGTTCTCTTGGGGGACGGCAAGGGTGTGACTCTAGATGGCCTGGCCTCCTGTGAGACAATTGACATGTGGTCAGTGAGAGGTAGGGATCATTTTGTCTTACAAGAACAACTCACTTGAGATAGGTCACCTGGGTGAAGGGGCAATGGATTCTCACATCACTGGCGAGGCCAACCTCGCTGTTGGAGACTGCTCTCTCTCTCAGGCAACCCTGCAAATTCCTCATAAGGGTAAGGACTCAAATCTCCTGGATTCCCCCCCCCCAATCTTGGCTTTTTCCCGCTTATTATGGACTACCTTCTGTGGCATTGAGAACCGCACACCTGAGGGGGAATTGGAGGGATGGCAGGCAGAACACTTATTTTATTCGTTTACAGGGTGTGGGCATCGCTGGCTGGGCCAACATTTATTACCCATCCCAGAGGGCATTTAAGGGTCAGCCATACACACAAGTTACAGTGCAGAAGGAGGCCATTCACCCCATTGAGTCTGCACCGACCCTTGGGAAGAGCACCCTACGTAAGGCGCAACTCCACTCTATCCCCGTAACCCAGTAACCCCACCTAACCTTTTTGGAA
The DNA here is from genome assembly GCF_902713615.1 of Scyliorhinus canicula. Classification (NCBI taxonomy): domain Eukaryota; kingdom Metazoa; phylum Chordata; class Chondrichthyes; order Carcharhiniformes; family Scyliorhinidae; genus Scyliorhinus; species Scyliorhinus canicula. The sequence continues at coordinate 46,295,281 of NC_052157.1, read as the reverse complement.
ACTAAGGGCAATTTATCATGGCCAATCCACTTAACCTACACACCTTTGGACTGTGGGAGGAAACCGGAGCACCCGGAGGAAACCCACGCAGACACGGGGAGAACGTGCAGACTCCGCACAGACAGTGACCCAAGCCGGGAATCGAACCCAGGCCCCTGGAACTGTGAAGCAACTGTGCTAACCACTGTGCTACCGTGCCCCCCACATTGAGTGGGTCTGGAGTCACATGTGGGCCAGACCAGGTAAGGATGGCATATTTCCTTCCCTAAAGGACATTAGTGAAGCAGATGGGTTTTTAGGATAATCGACACTGCTTTCATAGTCATCATTAGATTTTTAATTCCAGATTTTTATTTAATTCAAATTTCACTATCTGAATGGCAGGATTCGAACCCAGGTCCCCAGAGCATGACTCTGGGTGTCTGCTTTACTAGATCAATGACAATACCACTACGCCACTACCTCCTGATACCAGGAGAAAGGTGGTAACTTATCTTGAACCTTGTTGGTGATTGTTGGTCTTCTTCCAACATTGATCGGCGGACCTCCTTGTCATGCTGTCAACACTGACAGCCGCTGCCACTGCCTCCCAGGTGGCATTGCTCACCCTGCTGCTGGTCTTCTCACCCCCTTGAGGAAACAGGGTGCCCGTCTTTCATCCACAGCGTCGAGAAGCCTTGTGAAGTCATCATTCCCAAAGCGAGGAGCAGGTCTGAGCTTTGCCATGCTAGTGTGTGACGGGGGTGACTGGTGAGGAAGTGTTTAAAAGCAGCTCCCCCTTGTTAGAGGCAAGCAGCTGAGGTGCGAGTCAGGCAAATAAGGTTGCGAGGGAGCCAGTAATGTCGAGAAGCTCATAGGGGCTCATTTTTGGGACAAAGTGCAGTTGATTGCAGGCCATGATTTCGCCAATGTGGTCGTTGCGAAACTCCCTGTCAAACACTTTCAAAATCAGACTGTAACTTGAATCCGGTGAATCGCGCCCATAGTTTCTGTGGTAAATGTAGTCACCTAAGTATGAACTGTCTGTATAGTGCTGTGACCTATGACCTGGAAATGATAATACGCTCTACTTCCAGGTACTGTACTGGAACCCTGGTGGGCTCCGCCTCTGGCTCCGTCCTCACTGGGGCCATATATAGACCGGCCACCTGTGGGTGGCACTCATTTGTGCAGCAGACACTGGCAGGCGAGTTCCTGAATATTAAAGCCTTAGATTCATTCGTTCTCACGGTCTCACAGTGGATTAATGGTATACAAATTTAATATCCAGCGACAGCACCATGGAAGCTGCTCTAAAGACAGATAAGCTCGAACTCGACACGTGAGCGACAGAGGCCAAGGAGATCTTCGAAAATTGGCTTAGCTGTTTCAAGACCTACCTCGACTCCTCCACAACGCCTCCCTCTGAAACCCTCACGCTGTGACTCCTCCACGGTCGGGTGAGGCATTGAATCTCTGTGATGATAGAGAAACCCGCCACGTACGAGGCGGCAGTCGCGACCCTCAAGGCACATTTCGTGAAGCCTGTAAACTAGGTGTTCGCACGACACCTCCTCACTACTCGCCATCAACGCGCCGGGGAGTCGCTGGACGAGTACCTGGAAATCCTGACCCTACTCGCAAAGAACTGCAACTATTGGAATGTGACGGCGGAGGAACACATGAACCTACAGATCCGGGACACCTACGTGGCTGGGGTCCGATTGAACTACATCAGGCAGCGCCTGCTGGAAAACGGGACGTCTGGCCTGCGGGACACGGTTAAAGCTCGCTACTTTGTTAGAGGTGGCCTACCAGAGCCTCAGTGCGTACCACGCGGAGCCGGCGAACCCCTCGTGGACACCGTTGTCGCGGCCCCCACCGGACCCGACTACGTCACATGCCTGTGCCGCATGGCTGCCCATCCAGACTGGGGAACCGCACTGCTACTTCTGCGGCCAGGGTCAACACCCCTGGCAGCGTTGCCCAGCCCGCACAGCGGCGTGCAGCGACTGTGGCAAAAAGGGGCACTTTGCCAGAGTCTGTCTGGGCCGACCTAAAGCCCAGAAGTTGAAAATTCACCAGACCCAACCCATGGACTCACAGGCTCGCAGACCCCACAATGTAGCTGCGTGCCAGCCAGGAACATCCCCTTCAGACGCGTCATCAGCCATGTGCGACTCGTGGGGGACGCCATCTTGGCCGCCGGCTCCAACACCGACCGATACGTGCGACTCATGGGGGCTGCCATCTTGGCCGCCGGCTCCGGCACTGGCCGCCACGTGCGGCCGATGGGGGCGGCTACCTTGGTCACAATCTTCGGCCCAGCCCGACACGTGCGACTCATGAGAGCCGCCATTTTGTGATACCGCTGACCACACAGGCTACCCGCAACTTGGCGCAGTCACCATCGACCAGTCGCAGCCAAAGCACCTGAAAAATTCCATGATGGTCGTCCGGGTCAATGGGCAAAATAAAAAATGATAAATTCTTGAGGTGGAGGATCGAACTCTCCACCTACAACTACGATATCAAGTATCATCCTGGGAAGCTCAACGAGTCACCAGATGCCCTGTCCCACGGCACATGCGCCAGCGTGCAAGATGACTGACTTTGGGCTATCCACAATGACCTCTGCCACCCGGGGGTCACCCGACTTACCCACATCATTAAGGCCCGCAAACTGCCCTTCTCCACCGAGGAGGTCAAGGCCATGACCAGGGACTGCCAAGTCTGCTCGGAGTGCAAACCACACTTCTACTGGCCAGACAAAGCCCGCCTGGTAAAGGCCTCCCGGCCCTTTGAGCGCCTAAGCGTTGACTTGTAAGGGTCCTCCCCTCCACCAACCGTAATATATACTTTCTCACCGTCATCGATGAGTACTCCTGCTTCCCCTTCGCCGTCACCGCCGCTGGACTTGATTTTTTTTAACAGGGGGTGAATGTGGTAAATGTATTCACCATAATGCATGCATGATACCATAACCTGTGACCTATGACCTGGAAATTGTGATATGAACTGCTTCCAGGTACTGTACTGTAACCCCGGTATGGCTCCGCCTCTGGCTCCACCCACACCGGGGCCATATATGGGCCGGCCTCCTGTGGGCGGCATTCATCTGTACTACTGACTCTGGCTAGGCAGGCTCATGACTAATAAAGCCTAAAGTTCACTCGCTCTCTTTGCCTCACTGTGAATTGAAGGTATATCAATGGATTTTCTGGGATCGGTTGGGCCCAATATTAACCTGGCCTCGATGCTCGTCATGAGGGGTTGAAGGTGGCAAGTAATCCCCCTGGCTTGGCGTAGGCAATGGATCGCTTGGACACAGGGGTGGCGGCCTGGTGGAAGTCTAGGTGCTTTGTTTGTATCCTTGAGAGATGCTGAGGAGTATTCCATGATCCTGTCACGGCTTTGGCCTTTTTGAGCAACGTAGATGGTGTTATTATCCTGCAATTCTTCAATAAGCCTGGGATGTTACTCCCTTGTGATTATATTGTTGATAATTTGTTGTTGTCATTCCAAGGGTATGTGAGGTGTGAGCATGAGAGCCAGAGTTGCCTGTTATCCTGTTCTAGCAAAAAATCAGATTGAGTTGATTTTATAAAATGAAAAAATGAATGAAAATCGCTTATTGTCACGAGCAGGCTTCAATGAAGTTACTGTGAAAAGCCCCTAGTTGCCACATTCTGGCACCTGTTCGGGGAGGCTGGTACGGGAATTGAACCGTGCTGCTGGCCTGCCTGGCTCTGCTTTAAAAACCAGCGATTTAGCCCAGTGTGCTAAACCATCCCCGGGAAATGGGTCTGTGGACAGTTTTATCTTTTTTTATTATGTGCTGTAATCCTTGTGGTTATGGAAAGGGACTGCTTTTTGAACACCTCGGGTGGGATTCTCCGACACCCCACCGGGTGGAAGAATCGCCGGGGGTCGGCGTGAAGCCTGCCTACGCCGTCCTCCCAGTTCTCCCTCCCCCCCCAAAAACCGGCCCGGCGTGAGTCGCGCTGCCCGCATTGGAGAATGGCAGGGTCCGGTGCGACTCAATGGGCGGCAGGGCTGCCAAAACCTCTGGCCCGCAATGGGCCGAAGTCCCGCCCGTCTGTTGCCAGTCCCGCTTCGGCGTGAATTAGAATAGGTCCCTTACCGCCGGGACCTGGCGGCGCGGGCGGGCTCCGGGGTTCTTGACGGGGCGCGGGGGAATCTGGCCCCGTGAGGTGCCCCCTCGGTGGCCTAGCCCGCGATTGGGGCTCACCGATCCGCGGGTGGGCCTGTGCCATGGGGGCACTCTATTGTTCCGCACTGAAGGCTGTGGTCCTCCGCCATTCCTGGTGCGGAAGCGAATCCCTCTGCGCATGCCAGCACATGCTGGCGCTCCCACGCATGCACCGACTTGCACTGGCCGACGGAGGCCCTTCGGCGCCAGTTGGCATGGCGCCAAGCCCCTTTCCCACCGGCCGGCGGGGCGGCAACCATTCCAGGGCGGGCCTAGCCCCTGAAGGTGCGGAAGATTCCGCACCTTTGGGGCGGCCCGACGCAGGAGTGGCTCACACCACTCCATCCAGCCGGGACCCCCCGCCCCGCCGGGTAGGGGTGGATCCCTCCCCTCATCTTTTTTTCCATTTACAGGATGTGGACATCGCTGGTTAGATCAGCATTTATTGCCCATCCCTCGTCGCCCTTCATAATAATAATAATCGCTTATTGTCACAAGTTGGCTTCAATGAAGTTACTGTGAAAAGCCCCTAGAGGTGGTGATGAGTTGCCTTCTTGAACTGCTGCAGTCCTTGAGGTGTACGTACCCGCAGTGAGCTATTAGGAAGGGAGTTCCAGAGCGTTGCCCAGCAACAGTGAAGGAGCAGCGATATACTTTAAAGTCAGGGTGGCGAGTGACCAGAGATGTGCAGGTGAGGTGGGGTTATGGGGACAGGGCGAGGGAGTGGGCCTAGGTCGGGTGTTCATTCAGAGGGCTGGTGCAGACTTGATGGTACAAATGGCCTCCTTCTGCATTGTCGCGATTCTATGAAGTACCTTCTCAGCACTTTAATAAACATGTCTGCCCACGATTTGTGGCTGGAGCTGCTTCCAGTCAGCATCTGTGAATTGACCTGTTACTCACCACTTCTGAGGGCAGAAATCTGCCCACTGGGCGGCAGTATTAAATTACACACCAGTCCAGCATCCCCATTCTGAAACCCACAGGGTGAAAATTCAGGCACTATGCATCTGCAAACTTTCTTTCAAGTGAGGCTGTTCCTCTTGGTATTTAATGACTGACAGAAGATCAGTGCCCATACTGTGAAACATTTCATGAGCCTGGGGTTGGGACAGAAGCCAGATTGACTGCTGTGGAAAATATGCCTTGACTGCGTGTACTGATGGAATGCACTGCAACTTCAGCACTTACCTCCCAATTACGAGGCAATTTAATGAACATAAATGTTGACTCAACTATGAGTCAGTCAAGGTGACCAAACTCTTGTTTACTGCGACACAAATGTTTGGACTTGGCTATATACGAGTTGTAGAAAAAGGTTTGAAATATCTTCGTGAATTACTACTTACATCTCCCCCTCTCCTACTCCACCTCTCCCTCCTCCTCCTCTTCTCTTCCTCCATCTCCCATCCTCTTTCTCCCTGTCCCTTTCCTCCTCATTCTCCCCTTCCTCCTCCCCTTCTCCCCGCTCGTCCTCCCCTCCTCTCCTTCTTCCACCTCTCCTCTCCTCCTCCCCTCCTCCTCCCCCTCACATCCTCTTCACTTGTCTGGATGAGTGCAGTTCCAACAACACTCAAGAAACTCAACACCATCTGGGACAAAGCAGCCCACCTGTTTGGCACCCCATCCATAAACATTCACTCCCTCCACCACCGACTCACAGAAGCAGCAATGTGTACCATCTACAAGATGCACTGCAGGAGCTCACCAAGGTTCCTCAGACAGCACCTTCCAAACCCATGACCACTAGAGCAGCAGGTACCTGGGAACCCCACCACCGGGAAGTTCCTCGCCAAGCCACCCACCATCCTGATTAGGAAATGTATCGTCATTCCTTCACTGTCGCTGGGTCAAATTCCTGGAACTTCCTCCCTAACAGCACTGTGAGTTTCCCTACAGCACACGGACTGCAGTGGTTCAAGAAGGCAGCTCATAACCATCTTCTCAAGGGTCCCATAAGGCTGTGTGCTTAGCCCCCTACTATACTCCCTCAACACACGACTGTGTGGCAATATTAGTCTCCAACTTCATCTACACGTTTGCTGATGACACGACCCTAATGGGTCGGATCTCAAACAACGAAGAGTCAGCATATATCAGGGAGGTAGAGAACCTATGGCATGGTACAATGCCAACAATGTCTCCCTCAATGTCAACAAAACAAAGCAGCTGGTCATCAACTTCAGGAAGCGAAGTGTCATCCTGCCCGTCTGTATCAATTGTGCCGAGATGGAGATGGTTGACAGTTTCAAATTCCTAGGTGTAGACATCACCAACAATCTATCCTGGTCAACCCATGTCAACGCTACAAGCAAGAAAGCACAACAGCGCCTGTGTTTTCTCAGGAAATTCGACATCCCCACAACGTCTTTTACCAGTTTCTATTGACGTACCATAGAAAGCATCCTATCTGGCTGCATCACAGCTCAGTATGGCAACTGCTCAGCCCAAAACCGTAAGGAAAGACAGAGAGTCGTGAACACAGCCCAGTCCATCACACAAACCCGCCCACCTGGGCTATTCTCCCTTCCAACCTTTCCACGCAGCTTCTTTACAGTTGTAGTACTATATACCCTATACTTCACTCGCTGTCTATGTATTTTCATTATGTAACCTCATGTATTCATCGCATGTTCTATGTTTTCGTGTATGGAGCGACCTGCCTGGACTGTACGCAGAACAATACTTTTCATTGTACCTCGGTACACGTGACAATAAATCTCAATCTAATCTAATTTAATTAGGGATGGGCAATAAATGCTAACCTAGCCAGTGAAGCCCACATCCCGTAGATTAATCATCTGCCATGGGAAGCTTGGTTTATTGTTGAGTGACACTAATCTCCGATCTAAAGTGTATTTTCTGACGTGAGGAAAGATGAGTAACAGCTCTTAATCTTGCATCAGTTTTGGCTCAATGGTAGTGCTCTCATCTCTGAGTCAGAAGGTTGTACTTTCACAGTCCACTGCAGAGACTGTAACAGAGAACTAAACTGGTACTGTGCAATACTGAGGGAGTGCTGCACTGTTGAAGGCACCATTTTCCGACAAGACATTAAAACTCAAGTAGATGTAAAATCTACAATGTCACTATTTGAAGAAGAGCAGGCGAGCTCTCCTAATGATTGAAGCAATACTCAGCCCCTCACCTAACACCGGAAACACTGAACCGATCATTTATCCCATTGATATTTGCAAAGATTTACTACCACAATTCCTCTATCACAACAGCGTTGATGCTTCAAAAAAGTATTTCATTGTAAGGGTCTTTGGAGAATTGTGAAATATGCTTGCAGAGTGAACCAGCAGGCACACAATGGACCAAATGGGATTCTATTTGTATCAATCTCTCATTCTAAGTTCTTCCTTTCTTCAATCGGTAAGCACATTTACAGTTGAATCTAAAGAGCCCTGAATCTCCTTCCAAAGGATTGTCAGTCAGCGTACCCTGCCCACTAGAAGTCTCCTCTTTAATCCTTTCCAAATCATACATGTCCTCTACTCTTCAGGTAAAGACCTTCTCAGATTCTACGTCTGCCTCAAGGCGTTGACAGGTCTGGATCCTCAAAGATCAGGGCACTGTTTTTTAAAGGTGCCTGATCTCAGACTGCAGTTCCGACCCCCCCCGGACCTCTCGCTGACAAGGAAACCCCCTCCCCAATCACTGGCATCAGCCCCCCCTCCAATTACCATAACAGCCCCCCCCCCCCCCCAGCTGAGCGTCACCCCGCTATGGGGTCGCCATATGCCCCCGCCTTCCGGCTTTGCCCTCTTCAGGCCCCACGCCCTCAGGAACAGCCCCTTAATAACCCACCCTTGGCAGTGCCAACCTGGACAATTTCAGGGTGCGAACAGGTAGGACCAGAGCACTGGCCTACCAGATTCGTGACCAACCAGGAGGTACTCACTGACCTCCGAGAGCACCCCCCCCATTCCCTGCAGCGTGGTCATCCCGTCTGGTCTCCATTTGTGGAGATCGGTAACGATTTGTGCCGACTCCACGCTGCGCTAGTGAGTGAGACAATTCCAGGAACCGGGGGAATCCGGCTTAAAATACATCCTGTATACTTAAATGAGGATTTAAATATGCCAATCTGGTTCACGTCCAGCGAGGGCATGAATCGGATCATGCCAGCTCGAGCGGGCAGGGTGCATCAGAAACCGTTTGGCGCCCGGCTTAAATCCAGTTTCGAACCTCTCCTGGAATTCTCCCGAAAGAACCGGATTTGCACCGGGCGCAATGCAGCCAGCGAACCGCCCCGTCTCTTATTTTTCGTTACATGCATTAAAAACACCCTGAGAGGGAGGTGTTCAACCCCTTTCGTCTTTCTTTAAAGACAAACTCATGTTCAGCTTCCAGATTTTACATAGACTCATTTCAAGTTGATAAACTGCCATGGTGGAATTATGAATTCCAGTTCCACAGTCGCGGAATGTAACTCCCAGGGCTATAATCTAAGCTGACATGAGTGCAGTACTGAAGGAGTGCTGATTACCGAAGGTGCTGAGAGGTGTCAGAGGCTGAGATGTTAAATCAATGCTAAATATATCCGTTCATGTGAAGATAAAAGATCCCACGGCACTTGTTTGAAGAGAAGCACTGAGGGTCTCTTGCTATCCCAGCCAATATTTATTCCACAGCCAACAAGGAGTTCCTGATCATTTATCTCAATTGCTGTTTGTCTGTCCTTGTTTTACACAAATTGGCAGCTCAGCTTATCTGCAAAGCAAGCACGGTATCTGTGCTGCAAGGCTTATCATGTTTGCTTTGCATGAAAATGTTCAAAATCGGGCAGAAACATCCACAAAACAACAGTGATTGTGAGGGACTTTTAGGATCTCTGGGGGCACGAAAGGAGCGACAGAAACTCAAATTTGTTCTTTATATTTTGCACTGAAACAGGGTAAAAGCAGTCGCTGTAACAGCCAACGATTCATAAAGGATCAGGTTGCAGGAAGCACTATTGATCCTTGTATCTCTGCACCTTGTTACCTTCGCAGTTCGAATATCATCTACAGCCATTTGTGTTGCTGGGAGTTCTCTCTGGTTCATTTTTCTCAAGCACTCAAACCTTAAATTGGAAGCTAATGTTAGAATTCTGCAGTTTCCAGTAAATCTCAGAAATTGGAAAGTTAATGTCAGCATTATTGGACTTCCTGGACTTGTGTGTTTCTGCTGACCCATTATAAAGGCGGATTCCGTCCACAACTTTGGAAAAACTTAGCATCAGGGAGATCTAATAACCCTCTGTTTAGATGTTCCTTGCTGCAGCGACGACCCCGCAGGCTTTGAGGGTGCTTGCTTCTCTGAATTCCACCATTTGGTTCCCCTGCTTTCGCCAGAATCGTTTTGATTATTGAGAGCAAATGTCGAGGTGTTGAAAGATGCGGCAGCTTCATCGTGCTAGAAATCATCAAGTCTAGACAGAGAAGTATTCGTAAACTGTGTGTGGAGCTCTGATTTTTTTTTCCTCTCTCTCTCTGCTGTACAAGAGCCCTAGTCCGTATAAACATCTCTACATTTGAGTAATTGAAATTCTTACCAGATGACTCAGTTCGACATCATTATGTTAACCATTCCCTCACTTAGAATGAGAAACCAGATGATAGCATAACCAACTAATGTTGTGATGACATCCTTGCAGAATGCTGATGTTACCACGCGACATTCGTAGAATCATAGAATCCCGACAGTGCAGAAGGAGACCATTCGGCCCATCGAACCCTCTGAAACAGCACCCTACCGAGGCCCAAACCCCAAACTGTCCCCGTAACCCCATTGATATGTGTCTGGAAATTCCTCCTGCTCACTGGCAATTGGAATTACTACTGGAGGTGTTCTCTGTCTAACACAAACGCACTAACCACAGGAAGACGGTAACTCAATAGGGTGGGTTCTTTCATTTGAAGAGATTAAACCATTTTCAATCTCTGGGAGGCTAATTAACACCTCTGGTCTCCGGGGCTGCTGCTCCCTCCTGCCTGATGATTATATGACATTCTGCATCACATCCTATCCAGTGATGCAGAGCAGCTTTAGATGCACTCTTTAAAGATATACCACAACACGTATGTGAGGTTACATGAGGAACTTGGGCATTTAAATTCAATTAATAAAACCTGCAATTTAAAGCTAGTCTCAGTAATGATTTCAAAAAAATTTAAAGTGCCCAATTCTTTTCTTTTTCCCAATTAGCGTGGCCAATCCACCTACCCTGGACAACTTTGGATTGTGGGGGTGAGGCCCAGGCAGACATGGGGAGAATGTGCAATCTCCACACGGACAGTGACCCGGGGCTGGGTTTGAACACAGGTCCTCAGTGCCATGAGGCAGCAGTGCTTACCACTGCACCACCTGCAGCCCTTAGTCTCAGTAATGATAACCATGAAACCATTATCGATTGTTGTAGAAGCCCATCTGGTTCAATGATGTCCTTTGGGGAAGGAAATCTGCCATCCTTACCTGGTCCGCCATGTGTAGCATTTGTTGTCCATCCCTAATTGCCTTTGAGCTGGTGGTGGTGAGCTGCCTTCGTGAACCGCTGCAGTCCATGTGATGTAGGTACACCCACAGTGCTGTCGGGGAAGGAGTTCCTGGATTTTGACCTGGCGACAGTGATATAGTTCCAAGTGGTTGACTTTTAACTGCCCTCTGAAGGGTCTCGCAAGCCACTCAGTCAAAGGGCAGTTAGGGATGGTGTAAGGATCTTAGATTGTGAAGTTTATTCAATTTATGGTTACCGGTTGTTCTTGAGACATTGCTGAAACTCAGTAGAAATTCAAGTTTAAAAACTTGTCAGGTGCAAATAAGAATTGTTTTATTTGAAGTTCATTGGTTACAACTTGAATTTCATTTAAAAGGTAGTTTGTAGACAATTTGATTTTCTTCAAAGAATCACAGGAATTATCTTCTGAGACAATAGCCTGAACACAACTTTAAAAGTCAAAGTCTGAAGTCAAAGTATGAAAATGAAATATGAATACAGAACTCTTTTCTAATTCTCTTTCCTCTCTTATTCTCTTTCTGTCTTTCTTCTCTTTGTCTCTTTCTGTCTTTCTTCTCTCTCTCTTTGTCTCTTTCTTCCTTTACTTTCTCTTTCTTCTCTCTCTCTTTCTTTCCTGTCTCTTTCTAAAATGGTGGCCAAATCATCCATGGATATACTATTTCATATCTGTCTTAAGCGATCCGATCACACCCCAATATAATCCTAATTGGTTTAAGTTAGACTCAAAACACATTTGATTTGATAACAAGCCGTCCATCTTCACGATGTAACGTTACTTCCAATTGTTGCTTATCTGCAACAATGGAGACGTTATGTCATCTCATTATACTATGCGAGGCATAATTCCGAAAATATAATTGAAACTGTCTTTTAACACAGTCTAAAATGTTTCGGCTTGCATACGTTATGGAATGTGGTTCAGGCTGTTATCACAAGTGGTCTGAAATCATAACAATAGAGCCATTAATGCTTCCACCTCATTGCCATGGGATTCAGCCCCTGTCCTTGGAAAAATGTGATGTTTTATCAGTGGTTCTGTGTTTTCCAAACTCATGACTGAGTTTGGAAATTGTATGTTTCTTTCATTTTAAAACTGGGAATTAATATTTATGCTTTAAACAGCTTTTTTTTACCTATATTAAGTGTATTTAAAATACCTGACTTCTACAGATGGGCAACAAATGTTGACCTTGCCAGAGATGCCCACATCCCATGAAAGGATTTGAAAAAAATCCTTGCAGTGCTCCAGACACTTTAACATTGCATGATCTTTTTGACCTCGGGTTTCAACCCTCCAGCATTGACTTGGAGTCTCCAGGAATTGAAGATCAATCTCCAGGACACTGCTGTGTGCCACCCTGGAGAAAAACCATCGGGACATTAAAACATTTTTTTTTCATTTTCTTGGAACATTTCTCTTTACCAGATGCAAAAATATTGAAAATGATGATAAAAAGGTTGTTTGGCTGATAGCCAATCAACATCCAATTGGCTAATGAGGTATTTTGCGTTTCAATTGGTGGAGGCGGGCGGTGCTCCACAAGTGGATGTGTTGGCCGATGGACGGCTGGTGTGTGAGACTTCCAGGAAAACGTTTAGTCGCAATTGGCAACCCCATTTTGACAATGTCACTTGTTTTCAGCCAAGCTGTTTGGGCATGGGCAGAAGAACACCACACTCATTGCCACTGACATGTATACAAAACAGAAAGAAAGAGACTGCAAATATAAAGCATCCATCACAATGCCTTGGCATTCCCAAGAGCCTTACAGCCAATGAAATGCTTTTGTAATGTAATTGCTGTTGTGCTGTAGCACCGTAACAGTCTGTAGCAAGTACTCATAAACAGCATTGAGATAATGACCAGATAATCTGTTTAATCCAGCTCTTTGAATAACACCATGGGAATTTATAAATTCATCAATAATTTATGTGAAACATAAAATATTCTGACAGGGTTTGTCAGAGTAGATGCTCAGAGGACGCGTCGTCTTGTGGAGGAATCTATGGGGTTTGAATAAAAGTTCCCCCTCCAAAGGAGAGATGAGGAGGAATTTCTTCTCTCAGAGAGTAGTGAATCTGTGGAATTCATTACCGCAGAGAGCTGTAGGGTGGGTCGTTGAGTGCGCACAAGGTTCAGACAGACATATTATTAATCAGTAAGAGATCAAAGATTATGGGAATAAGGCAAGAAGGTGGAGTTGAGCATTATCATGATCACATTGAATGGTGGAGCAAACTCAGTGGAGTGGGCCGAATGGCTTTCTTCTGCTCCTACGTCTTAGGGTCTCCAAGAGAGTTAATGGGTATGGGGGCAGGTAGGAAAGTTGACGTAGTGAAGGGAAGGAGCCGGTAATCAGCATCCAACTTTGATGTGGGGCTGGATACACCCAAGCCTGCACCCCCCCTCCCCCCCCACAACTTCAGAGCGCCATCTGCGGGGCACTGCTGAAATTATTGGCCTGGGTGGGGAACTTGGTTGACCCTGTGGGGCCCCTCAGGTTGTGAAGTGACGTCCTTGGCGGGCTAGGGATGGAGCCTGAAGCCTGGAGTAAGGCCTAGAAGAAGGGGCAGAGAAGAAGCCATCAGGAGAGAGAGAGAGAGAGAGGAGGGCTTTTCAATTAATTCATTCAAAACAGTTCTTGATTGTAAAGATGTAACAGATTTGCTCAGCTTCCTGTCATTAATGACCTTTACCACAGGTGTCATAGAATCATAGGATTTGAACAGTGCAGAAGGAGATAATTCGGCCCATCGAGTTTGCACCAACCCTCCGAAAGAGTACCCTACCTGCGCACTATCTCCGCAACTGCATAATCGCACCTCACCTTTTGGAGACTAAGGGGCAATTTACTGTGACCAATTTACCTAACCTGCACATCTTTGGGCACCCAGAGGATACCCACGCAGACATGGTGAGAGCGTGCAAACTCAATGCAGACAATCATCCAAGGCTGGGATCAAACCCGGGTCCCTGGCGCTGAGAGGCAGCAGTGCTAACCACTGTACCATCATGCTGCCCTCAGTTCCAGCTCACTGATGGCACACTTGCCTCAAGTCAGAATATCAAGTGTTTGAGGCCAAATCCAGAGTCTTGAGCGCATAATCTGTGATAACACTGCAGTACCGAAAAAAGTGCTTTACCAATGGTTATTGCCTTTGGAAACAATGCTTAGACCAAAGACCTAACTGCACACTCAGGTAGAAGTTAAGAACATAAGAAATTGGTAGAGTGGTCATCCATTCAGTCTCTCAAGCCTGCTCTGCCATTTAATCAGATCAGATTGTAACTGAAGCTCTATATCATCTGTAATTCACCCACACAGATGGCAGAAAGGTTATACAACAAGAATCATTTATTCTACTGGCATCAATCTTTATAAACATTAATGGAAAAGTGTAATTCTGAGAAACCAATTATTTATATTTGCGGGTGACAGACCAGCCAGACCGTGTAGCGATTAACACCATCTCTAATCAGTCTGGTACCAGAGCTCAGTGTTGGAGCTCCTATTGCTCACTTCCCTTTGACCAATGACCCAGGTTGTCTCACAAACACACTGTACGATGTGCTCTCAAGTTGCTTCAACTCATCCACCAAAACTGTCTTTTTGTATTTTGCAGGTACCAGCAGATCGCAGTCAGCTAACCAGCCCAGCATCGCTCCAAGCCCCAAAGCACACCTGAGAATGAAAGGGCTCAGGAGGAACTGTCATAGCACTCACCCGCACTCTCCACTAGTGCAGAGATGCACACCTCAGTGGGGCCTAGCTCGAGATTAGGGTCAAGGTCACTTTTTGGTGAATACCTCACTGATGCAGTTGGAGGCCCAGGGACAGCCCAGGTCTCCGGCAGTCGGAGGGGCTGCTGGTGACCAGCCGCCCGCTCAATCTCAGTCAGATGATGATCCTCGCAGCGCAGTCCTGTCTAGATAGTCGCTGTTATGCAGCATTGGAGGGAGGGGGGAGGGGTGGAAAGGAGTCCCCTGCATTCCCTAACTCCAGGCAGACTACTGACCCAACCTGGTGGCACTGGAGGTTCCATGGGTCCAGCAGCATTTTGCTGCCTAGTAAGAGCAGCTAGGCACGGAGATGAAGCAGATGAACTAATCTGCTCCGGCAGAGAGTGAACACCACATCAGGAGCAGTGCAGTGCCATGGCAGAAAGGCTGTGGTGCACTCATTTCAAAGTCTCTGACAAACGGAGGACCACCATGTACACGCCATTCTTTAACAATCAATTTTCAGACTAACGTGACTTCCCACGAGCGTGACGCAAAATTGAAAGGCCTGATGGGATGCCGGCAGGCAGCTGATTTAATAAGCATTCATGAGATGCAAACTAATGCAAATGCTGTTCACACCATGAGTCAGAGGGAAGACAGACCCACCAGTAACCCCGGACCCCCCATTGAGAGAATTTCACGCTTTTACGCCAAGGGATTTCCGACCCTTTGGCTCCCACTAGATTCTCTGCACCTGCCCTCCAGCAAACCAGCCGTGGGCAGGATGGGAGAATTCTTCCCTATGTCACTAGCGCAGTCTTGCAAGCAAACTCTAAGCAGCTGTGAGAAGCTAAGAGTTGTATTGCGATAGAACATAGAACATACCGTGCAGAAAGAGGCCATTCGGCCCATCGAGTCTGCACCGATCCATTTAAGCCCTCACTTCCACCCTATCCCCATAACCCAATAACCCCTCCTAACCATTTTGGTCACTGAGGGCAATTTATTATGGCCAATCCACCCAACCTGCACGTCTTTGGACTGCGGGAGGAAACCGGAGCATCTGGAAAAAACCCACGCAGACACGGGGAGAACGTGCAGACTCCACACAGACAGTGACCCAGCAGGGAATCGAACCTGGGACCCTGGCGCTGTGAAGCCACAGTGCTATCCACTTGTGCTACCGTGCTGCCCCAAGATATTGCATAGATATTGAATTTTACATCTTGCACACATCAGGCCAAGCACCAGAATACCAAATGTCAAACAATCAAAACAACTTAATTTATGTTACATGTGAAGAACAAATCAACAATGTTTGATAAAAGACTGGCATTTCCTTTTTGACTTGCCATAAAATGACAACTCATAAACTGCCATATTTTCTGTTGATTCTATTACTGATTCGGAAAAAAAACCCATCTCTATTCATTTTGTGGTTAACCATCCTTTGGAAAGGAAAAGTAGCTTTACTGGCAAAATGCGCACATTTTGAAACTAATTTCGGGAACTTACACAGGGCTAGATGGTGGACAAGGCATTGTTGGAAGGAGAAGCTGTGTTTACCATTGGCAGCACATTGATGACCCACTCCAAGCAGTAATGCAGAGCAAGAGAGAGTGCTGCACTTTCAGCAGAGACATTAAGCCAAGTCTGTAATCGCAGGAGTCTGAAAATCCCAGCTCATTCTTGTGAAGGACACTGGAGTTGTCCTCCGTGTCCTGGTCAATATCCGTCCCTCAAACAACACCTAAAAAGAAGATGATCTGATCATTGTGATATTGATATCTGTGGGACCTTGCTGATTCCACATAGCTGTCCCATTTCCTTCATTTCAACATTGACTACCTTGCAAGGCACGTTGCGAAATCCTGAGATACTTATCGGTGCTATATGAATGCATGTCTTTATTTTCTTTCCTATTCCCTGTCAAGCTTTCTGCTTTTGAAAAGTAGTCGCACAAAATCATTAGAATTTGGCATTCTCTGTGCGTTGGTCTGTGCGTCATTATGTCTGCATTAGGTTTCAATAACTTATATATTAAATTAAGAGCTGGCTTCGAGCATATTTTTGAGTGTGGCTAATGGGAAGCAAAGAATAGTATTTATTTTGGCAGTCGTTAGCCGTTTCCAACACATACAAAATAAACAGTGAGCTTGCTCAGGTCTAAGTAAGACTGTAACAGATGTTAATACAATATAATGGATGTGTCAGTGTGCTGTTGTTGATGTTCATTCCCTGATGGGGTATGAGGAATACGTGAGGATTTGAGAGCTTCCTTCATGTTCCGCCACGTACCTTTACCCCCTCTCTATTATTTTTTTTCAGCTGTTTGCATTCTTCCTGTCTTTCCATTCTGTTATAATTGGATTGATTCACCATCATGCCAATCAACTGCGGGGGAGGGGGCGTTGGTACTAGGGGGCGTGGCTTCTGGTAGAAAGATGGCGACAAACATCAAAGTGTGCATCTTCAATAAAAGTTTAGTTTATCGACACTGAGCCTGCTCCTCCCTCAAGTTATTGCACTGGCGACGAGGATGAATCCAACTCATGCTGGATACTTCACCCTAGTTGCTGTGGGTGCCACAGAGTTCAAAAATGACAAAGTTAAAAGGGAAAAAACAATTAAGACTCACTTGGACAAAAGTTACTGCAGCTGTAAAAGATTTAAAAGTTAATTTGTTTAAAAAAACAAGGTTCCCCAGGTTCAAAAAATTGCAACACCTGCATAATAACAAGCAAACAAAAACATTACCTCAAGGTCAAAGAGTTTTCTGCAATGATTCTTCAAATATGTCGAGAAAAATGGCCCATGATTGTTAGTTTGAGGCTGCTGTTAAGTAGAGTCAAGAGTTCTGCTGCTTTCCCAAACAACTTTAATTTTCCTTGAGCACACTCCATGCAAAACTCCATCACCACCCCAAGTGCCACCTGCAACCCCTTTACACATCAGTGTCAATTATTGGATACTTAATTTGATATGTAATTGGAATGACTTTTAATGTCTTCTAATGATCATTGGAAGCCAAAACCCAAAACGTGCGGGAGACACAAAGACAAGCAGCAGATAGCCTGACATTTAAAAAAAGCTAATTCTCTTGAAGTGGGAGCCGACTTTAAACAGTCAACGCAAAGACAAGTCACAGCCAGCACCTGCTGAAGCAAATAGCAAACAGAAGACTAACTGACCATGCCGTTGTTCGGGAGTAATGATCCGTACGATGCAGATGCGGAGGATTGGAGTTAGTACGTTAAGAGGCTCGGTTTCTATTTTGTGGCATATGGAGTTATTGATGAATGTATACATAGAACTATCCCACTGAGCGCGTGTGGAAGCAAAACTTTATCAGGAACCTAACTGTCCCGAATGTATCTGGTACTAAGTCGTACAATGAGTTTGTGGAGCTTGTGAAGTCCCATTTTCAGCTAAAACCATCTGTAATAATGCAGCACTTCAAGTTCAACATGAGAGTTTGTGCTCCAGGGCAATTTTCTGCTACCTTTGTGGCAAACCTGAGACAATTCCCTGAGTGCTGTGATTTTGAGGATGTCCTGAATGATGTACTGCGAGACAGGCTGGTATGTGGGGTGAACAACAACAATGCTGATTGCTGGGGAGTCGGATATTGTTTTTAAACCCGCTCTGGAAATTTCTCTCACCAGGGCGAGTGTCGCAAGAAATTCTCAGGATTTGCAGTATGTGAACAATGGAGCGCTGCACCATGTTATACAGAAGCTGACCACTGAGCAGAGTGCAAAGGGGGCACAGCAGATTTTCAGGCTGATTCCCTATCTACCGGACAACGAGTCAGGAAGCCTGCTTACAATGCATCAACTAATGAGGTACACATTTGCTATAGGTGAGCAGGGAATCATGGAGTGGACGCATGCAGATTTAGAGAGGCAGAATGTTACTATTGCCACAAGTAAGAACACCTTGCTGACCAGCTCAGAACAAAAAATAAACTATCAACAGAGCAGGGAATGAATCGAATTAAGTCAACTGACATTGTGGAAGCTGCTGCGGAACACTCTGTGTCAGGCGACTTCTGTGAAATCTGCGCCCATCGCAGTGACAGTGCAGGTGAATGGTAACTGGAGATGGAGGTGGACACCCGGAACTTCAGCTATTGTTGTGGTGGAGCACACGTTCAAGTACCTCAGTGAAGCGGGTAAGCCGTGACAACACATCCTCCCAATTGACAACCAACACTGGAGAGTCCATTCGTGTCAAAGGCAGTGCTGCTGTCCCAGTCCGCTGCAAACACAGACAGCCCAGCTTCCTGTGATAGTCGTGGAGGGGGAGGGGCCCAGCTTATTGGGTCGCGATCAGCTGCAGAAAATTAAAACTAAAACTTCCATTTGACACCCAATGGAATGCTGGAGTTTTTGAAGAAATATGCCTTGCAACGCCCCCAAACACGAAATGCGATTGGCCGGCGAATCAGGTGTTCGGCCAAAATCGAGGTCCATCCCTCACGTTGAATTGATCACCATGTTCCGGCCCCCTGCTGCTGTTAGATTCGACATTTTGCACCCGCGAGCTGGGCACCATGTTCTCTGGGCCGGAGTGATTCTCTGGTCTCTGGGCCGGGAATCAAGTGGGCAGGATTTACTGCAGATCTTTCCCAGCGTGACTCTGATGTGGTGGATCTGACAGTAGGTCAAAGGGTTAACTCACTAAGGGAGTGGCCCCCAAAGTCCATCCATGGGTCATCCTCCTACCCAAAATGTAAGCCTTGCCCACCCCATTCCCACCAGATCCCCCTCACCACCCCCAGATACATCCTAAACAAAGAGACCCCCAGAGTCCGCCTAAATAAAGAACCCCCCCCCCCCCCCAGACTCCTTAAATAGGGTGATCCCTGCCCCAGAACTCCCAAAAAAGAGACCCCTGTCAGGAAGACCCCCAGAAAAGTGAAACCTGTCAGGAAGCCCCCCCCGAAAAGGGACCGCTGTCTGGAAGCTAGAAAGAAGTCCTGACATAGGCAGTCAAAAAGAAATTGCTGTTGTAACACTCACCTGGGCAATACACTTGCTGGCTCAGACAGAGGAAGCAGCAGCTGTCAATTTCTGGAAAGAGGAACCGGTGACCTGTGATTAAACCCCTCAGATCCTTGAGCTTCAAGTCATTCATTCATTTCCTTTACTGGGCTGTGATTGACAGATTCTACACACACACAGCTGTCACTTCATTCATCATCCTTCATGGTTGAGTAACTCTGAAGTGCTCCAACCATTTATAAACATCAACTACTCCAAAGAGAGTTAAGTGCATTCCAATCATCCCCCCCCCCCCCCCCCCCCCCCCCCCTTCAAGCTTGAGTGATTTTGAAGTGATTATGTCCGTGTGGTGGTCCTGATGTCTATTGGCTGGGGGCTTAAATTTAACGTTGAGATCGGGGCACCCATTAAATGTTGTGGGCCTATTTCAGATTCCCGCGTTGGCAGCATGTTTAGACCCTGCCCCTCCAGCTGGCTGTGTGATCCTCGCCAGTACTTTGAAATTGCATAGAGTGCCATTAAATCAGGCAAGAAAAGGTAACTGTGAAACCGGCGAGCTTTACACAGCTTTTCCCACCTGATCCAACACTCTGTGCAATTTTGGGGAAGATTGCGCCCAAAGACTTTGTTTCACAAGGCTGGCCAGGTACACTTGTGTCTGATGACCCTTTTATCCCAGAAGCACTGAGGTGAGTTACCAGAATGGAATCTTGCTGTGCGTGTTCCAGAGTCATGGTCATTTCGCAGGGCAGAGAGTCACCCTCGGCAGAGCTCCACAGTGCACACCCAAGCACATCAGAGATGAAGATGTTGACATGCGGTTATGTCTGGTAGCCAGGGTTAGACAGTGACATTGTGAGCATGGTTAAACACTGTTCCAGCAGCCTTCCTCAGCTCCTCTTTTCCCATGAGAATGGCCTGGCCGTCCTTGGGTCACACTGCATATTGACTGTGTGGGACCATTTTGAGACATCTGTTCCTGTTTGTCATTGGCACACGTTCGACGTGACTTAATGTCTACAATGGAAAGTTGCAAACTTCAGCTGCAACTATTGAGAAGCTGTATCACTCCTTTAGTATACAGGGTTTTCCTGAGATTATTGGCCCTGATAATTGGACAGCTTTCACCAGCACAGAATCTCACAGGCTTACAGACCTGGACAACATTTGGTACATAAAGACCACCCCTGGCATCATCCGTCAAATGGTCTCGCTGAAAGAGCTGTCCGCACCTTTAAAGCCGATATGAAGTTGTCAGGAGGTTCTTTGGATTCTCGTCTTTCTAGATTCCTGTTGAGTCACTGCACACCAGCACAGACTACGAATATCTCCCTGCCCTCAGAGCTGCTGATGAAACGTCACTTACGCACATGTCTGGATTAGGTATTTCCCAATTTGGAGGGGAAGGTGAGACCGAAACAAGATGTTCAGAAACTGAACCGCGACCAACAAAGCCGCGAATAGGTTCAAAGTAGGCGGCCCTGTGTGTCTGTGCGTAATTTTGGAAGTGAACGATGCTCGACTTCAGGAACCATCATTTCAGAAATGGGTCCATTGCCATTTCGAGTTCAAGTAGGGAACGACGTAGTCCGTAGAGATGTCGATCACATTCGAGCGAGCTAAACGTCCAAACGAATGCAGGGCCAATCAGTGATTGATGTTTCTCTGTCAACCTCTGAAGTGTGTGGTTGCATTGCAACTGTTAATCCTGACACATCCAATGAGCTGTTGAATATGGAATCACCCAGTTCCAGGGACTACTCAAGACCTCATTGTTCCTGTTCCGGAGCCTTCCTCAGGAGAGCTGCATTACTCTAACCGTTACCGCAGAGCACCTCAGAGACTTAACTTGTAAAAGAAGAGAGAATTCTTTTTTACAAGAGAAATTAAAGACAAGAGACATTAGAAATGTTTTGGCAGTTTTCAGGTATTTTGTTGTGGCAAACATATCAGGAATTGTGTTAATTAGATTGATTGTCCCTCTTTCCTGTCAAATATCCAGGGGGGCAGAGTGACAGATGGGCGTCCAGTAGAAAGAAGGTGACCAAAGTGCGAGCATCGCACTGTGTGTGCCCAATAAAAGTTAAGTTCATCTGCACCAAACCGATTCCTCCCTCAAGTTATTACACATTCATTCTGATCTCTTCCCTCAAAATCTTTATTTTTGCTCTGTTACCCACCCCCCTTCTCTTTCCCATTTCCTTCTGGACGTTTCAAAGCTTTGAACCTCTGCTTCTCATCGCATCTGGTGATTTCCCCACAGCCCTTCCATTAATCTGACTTCAGTCGCTCCTCCACTTCCTTTCATCGAAGCATTGTGCCTCATTTTTAAAATTAGTGCATCTCTGTGTCACCACTTTTTTATTAAGGCTCCTCCTAATGGCACACACAAGTAGGAATTCTCATTTCAATTTGTCCATGTTCCTGGGTTTACATTTCTAAATCCCTGCGGAATATTCGGCTCTCTGCCTCCCATTCCATTTGTGGGTTGCCTTTTGGAAAAGGAGAAAGTTGAACAGATGCTGATGAAGGACAGGAGACAGTGCTTCACATCTGTGCAATGTTCTTGAGATTAGCAGATAAATAGGAGCCACAGATACACCTTTAACTGCAAAATCTATCTGGTGCAACTGTCTTGCTAAGGAAATGGAACACTTTGAATAAAAGATTTAGTTTCCTGTGAAAGTTAGAAGTTAAGAAAAAGCCTGCTAAGTAAATCAGAAATCTATTACGTCAACATAAAGAAATGCTGTGACTAATTCTATTGAAGAATTATTGATATTGAGCATAATGAATGGGAGGGTAATGCGTCAGTGTATTGGACAATGCTTCAAGCTATTGTATAGAGTTTTACAACAAACATTTTACAGCATTAGACCAGTCAGGCCTAAAGGTCAATGCCAAAATGTCACCATCCCAGCTGATGCTACCTCTGGACAAGTCAGATTCCAGGATGGAACCCAGTTGGATATCTCCTAACTTTCATTTTCTGTTCATAAATGTGGAGGGTGGGTTCTGAACAGAGTCACAGAGACTGCTGATGTACTTTTAATAACGGAACAAAATATTTATTAAACAAGAAAAGCTCTACTATAATATAACACACCTTCACCCCAACTATACCTTTACAAATATTGAAGATTTGTAAGGAAAGCACAAGTTACAAAGTCTACCTTATACTCTAGTGGTCATAGATACAGTTGATGTAAACTAATAGGCAAACTGTGATCATACGCACCACACTCTGAAACCAAGTGACAGATGCAACCCAGAATAGCTTCTGTTGATTTCTCATCAGTCCGCCAGCTTGCCAACCCGTGAGCAAACTGGTATCACTGGGACTCTGTCTTTCACATGAGGATTTCCAATCTCCACTCTCGAAGGACACACTTTGGAATCCTCCCTGAAACAATGCTTTCATTTGGATGTCTTCACCTAGGATCAACCTCCAAGGTTGTGACTCCTTCTTAGGTTCCTCTCCCCTGGATCGTCACATGCATTCAATCTTCACCATCCACCCACTCTGTCAGGTATTCATACCAACAGACCACCATGGGCTGGATTCTCCGATTCTGGGGTTAAGTCCCCACACCGGCATGGGAACGGTGGGAAAACTTGTGCAAAACGGCCACTGATTCCCCGTTTTGTTGGTGGCGAGCATGATGGCAGCGTAGAACACCCGGCTCTAGCTGCCGGTACGTCCCGGAGAATTGCTGGGTCCAAGACCGCGCATGTGTACACCAGCGGCCTGCAGCGGCCGTGCTTCATGGCGATGCCGCTCACGGACCCGGCCCGTGAAATAGTCCGCCCTTCAATCGGCTCGTGCGCCCCAGGCCACCCCCCCTACAGTGCCCCCAGCCTCGCATAATGTCCCCCCCTGCCTGCGGATCGGCCCTCCCCCAACTGTGGCGGCACTGGGCTGAGTCCTTAGCCGCCATGCTGAGTTTCCGACGGATGAGACCATGAGAGACCCACGCCGTTGGGAACTCGGCCGGTCGGGGCCGGGGCATTGATGGGCAGGCCTCAGGCAATGTCCTGAGGCTGTCGATACGTGGTGCGGTGTACACCTAGAGTACGCCGCTTTGGAGGGGGCAGAACATCGCAAAAGCGGCGCCGTACCGATTTGGTCGTAAACCTGGATTCTCCGACCGATCGTCGACTGGAGAATCCAGCCCCACTTGTTTCACCAACGTTTGGGTCTCCTGGGATCTTCTGGCCTTTTTCCAAGCCAACTTTTTGCCAGGTCTGCACCTTGCAACCCCATCTTGTAACTTGGAGCTTTTCTCCTGCTCCTCACTCTTAACTTCACTGAACAGGATCTGTTTACAATCCCTGTTCTTGTCCCTTGCCTTATGGTGTCATCTTGGGTTTTCTTCCATGTCCCTCCCTGTTTCTTTAGTTTAGGGCTTGTTTTCCATCCTCTTGCATGAACTGCCTTTCCAGACGTTTCTGTGAACTGGTGTTTCCTTTGGAGTCACCTTGTTCCCACTGAACTAAAAACTGCTTTTACTTCCTCATCGGTCCCTTGTTGCCAGCAACAGCATTGTTTCTTTCCTACTGTAAAGACTGTAAAGCCTCATTAAAATTTAGGCATCTTTTAAATTGAACCTAAAACTCAATTCGCAACGACAGAAGTATAACTTACTTTTCAATGCAAAGCTAAAACTTAAAGTTATAATTTGAGCCCAACAGTCAAAGATACAAATATAAATTTCCTGAAACTATGGCCTGGATTCTCCATCGGCCGATGCTGGAATCACGAGCTGCGGTCAGGTGGAGAATACGGGTCAGGCAAAAATCGAGTTGGTGCCCGGTGCCCAGCAGAATGCCATGCTCCGATGCCTCGATAACGGCGTGAATGCAGTCCATGCCTCGCGCCGGAATAAGCATGCAAATTGTACAGTAATGACGGTTAGCATTTCATTAACGGGCCAGACTCGGTAGTCTCTGGCCTCCCACGATGCTCCATCTCCGCCAGGCAGAATGACGATGACGAGTTTCACTCGTGACATTTAATAACGGTGACATTGCTGCCGAGGGAGTGAGAGAAGGTAAGAAAAGTTTCCAAAGGTGCAACGGTAGGCTGCCAGTTTTACCGCTGGCTGGGAGGACTTCCATCAAGGCTCGGGGGGGGGGGGGAGTAGTGGAGTGGGGGCACCAGGAGCAGGGTCGTGAGGTTGGCGTGTCCCCCCAGGATTGGGGTGGCCGGGCATGAATCACCATTGCCATGGCCGGAAGGGTAACCATTTGGCTGCTCACTCGACTGCCTGCCCACCATAACCCGTGACTGTGCAACTTTTAGAAAGGGCGAGGATACCACAAGACGGAGCAAGGCAGAAATGGGAAGGCGAATTCGCGGCGGAAGTAGGGTGGGGACTCAGGAGTGAAGCTCTAAGTAGGGCCAACTCCACTTCCTCCTGCACAAGGCTAAGGCTCATGTAGTTTAAAGTGGTACACAGAGTGCACCTAACCAGAACCCAAATGAGCAGGTTCTTCCTGGAGTTGGAGGACAAGTGTGAATTGTGCCAGGGAGGCCCGGCCAACCACACCCACATTTCTGGTCTGCTCCAGACTTGTTGGGTTCTGGACATCCTTCTTCGAGTCTATGCCCAAGGTTGTGATGGCGAGGGTGGAACCGAGGCCAAAAGTGGCAGTCTTCTGGGTGTCAGACCAGCCAGAGCTTCATATGAGGGAGAGGGCCAATGCCCTTGCTTTTGCTTCCTTCATCGCTCGCCAGAGAATCCTGCTCGGCTGGCAACCAGCAGCGCCACCCACAGCTACAGGCTGGCTGGCAGACCTGTCGCAATTTCTCCAACTGGAGAAGATCAAGTACAACATCCAAGGTTTGAACGAGGGCTTCCACAAAGCATGGGGGCTATTCATCAGCTTATTCCAAGACCTGTTCAAAGCCAATAACGAGCCAGGGGACCAATAGGAACCAGCAGGACAACACAAAGCAGACAGGAACAAGGGGGAGGTTGACAGCAAGGGAGGAACCCAAGGAAATACCAGGAGGGTACCCAGGGAAAGACCGAAGAGGGGGGCCAGAGGGCAGAAGAAAGGCCTAAGACAGAGCCTGAATAACAGAAAGTGGGGTGGGGGGGAAGCAAAGGGTGTGAGGGGGAGTGCCGAAGGAAAAAAATCATGTAAATTGTAAATAAGAACTGTTTCAATCATCTCCTGTATAGTGTGCAAATGTAAAATTCAATAAAAATATGTATTTTTAAAAAAGGATGCGCAGAGTGCAACCAGCTCTTTGGGTACAGCCTTTCCCCCACCTGACTCCCAACCCCCCAGGCCACACCCCAGCAACCCCCAGACCCCAGCCGCCCCAGTGGAGCCAGTGGCCACCACCCTTCAGTGCATCATTACATGGTGTTGCCCCACTGAAGGGGGATGCGAGTGAGCGGGGGTGACCCACCGCACACTACAGCTACGGCCCAGCTGGTGATGATGGCGAGCCAGCCACTCAACAGGCCGGGGAGGAGGTGGGAATGAGGTGTCATATCTGACCTCGTCTGTTCCGACAACGCATGATGTACAAGGACCTGCCGGACCGGGCGTGTTGCTGATGACTGCAGCTGAGCAGGGAGACTGTGTGACATCTGTGCCGGATCATGGTGCATTTGGAATCGCTGGGGATATGGGGAAGGACACCCGTCCCCCGGTGACCGTCAAGTTGACGGTCGCCTGAACTTTTGTGCCAGGAGGTCCACCCAGGCACCGCATGGCGACCTGTTTGGGATGTCACAGACCTGTGTTCACAGGTGTATCTGTGGCCTATCTGCACAATATGTCACATTCAACATGGATCGATTCCACCAGTTTGCCTGGGAAATGGGATTCACTGTCATCGCCGGACAGAATGCATGTCACTTTTCTGAGCTGGTGTCTAACTTTCTAACCTATGTGCTCTAAAGCTCCATCTCGGTGGGTTCCCAGGTGGTACATCAGGTGTGGAGGCGGTCTGCTGCCATTCCCACCCTGTATCCTGGATCCCATTTGAAGGCCATCGTCTGGAGTGACCGGAAGGAAATTAGTAAACCAGATGGGTTTTTACAACAATTGACAATGGTTTTATGATGATCATTATTCCAGATTTTTTATTGAATTCAAATTCCACCATCTGTCCTGGGTCTCTGGATTACTAGGCCAGCGACAATACCACTACACCAATGGTGAAGGAACGGTATGCCTCATCCGACGAGAAGGCTGCAGAGGATGGCCAGGATGGGCAGAACACGGAGCCAGGAGGCAGCGTGGCGTATGTACAGAGGCCGTTGCACACAGGACAACGTGATCGCCTCCAGGTTCACAGACTAGGTGGCCTGGCCATGGTGTGGTTGAACTGCTCCGTCTCACCCCTGCATACCCTCCCTACTTCTCTCCCACCCCTGCCTGCACAGCCCCCCCCCCCCCACCGAACCTCCCACCAGCTGCACCACAAGGTGCTGACCCTGTGTCAGCGGCATCAGCACATCTGGTCCAGGGGATTGAGCATGATGACCCCCGCTCTGCGATGAGCTCTATGGTCCGAGGAGAGGGATGGTGTGCAGTGATGGGTCACTCATTGGGTAGGCCCACCACATGTTCCCCCCCCCTCCCCCACCAACCTTCTGCATCCAGCCCAGCCCATCCCCACACCCTACCGCCAGACGGCCGTGGCAGTTTGGAACATCAGTGCACAGGAGTTTATTGGTGACAATGTACAATAACGGTGCCCTAGCTCCTAACACTGTCCTATATGATTCACCCATGCCAATGGAACTGGTATCTAACATTTTTGCCTTAGGTGCTCTAACGCTCCATCTAGGTGGGTCCCCAGGTGGTACATCAGAGTGGAGGCGGTCTGCTGCCATTCCCACCCTGTATCCTGGGTCCCATTAGATGGCCATCCTCTGGAGTGACTGGACTTGGATCATCCCAGCATCTTCCAGGTATCACAGTTATTGTGGTGTCACCCTGTTCTGCCCGCTGTCCATTGGATACGCCAGGGACATGTGGCTGGTAGTCAGAGGCGCTGTGGTGTTCTGGAACCTCCCCTGCGGGTTTCACTGCTAGGGGCCCCATCACTTCCTCCTCCCCCTTCAGGATGCCCGATGACCCCTGGGCTACTCCTTGGGATGGGGGAGCAGCCAGATCGAGCTCCAGGGGCTTCGCTGTCACCTGGGCTGCTAGTCCAGGAAACTCAACCTCTTCTCAACCATGGGACCCATGCTTGCGGCCATTGAGCACAGGCGGCGGCTGAGGCAGAGGACAGGGCTCCCATGTCACATGCACAGGGACTGGGCCTCATCACTCAGGGACTATGCCACGTCACTCGGTGACTGTGCCAGCTCCCTATGTGTCTGGTTCAGGTCAACCAGAACCGGGCCAATGCTCGCGATGCCTACAGCCATGGCCTGTCGTGATTGGACCACATTCTGGAGTGCTGCAGCAATGCCCATGTGGCCATGGCACACAGCTGTCTGTGACATGGCCGCCCTGTCCTGTGCCTCAGCAACTGCCTGCATGGAGTGTTCCAGGCTTTGGACATCTTGATCCATGGCCGACACCTTCGCGCACAAGGCTTTCACTGTGGATGCCACCCGTCCGGTGTTGGCCTGGGTGGGATGCATGGTTGGTATCGCCTCCTGTCCCTGCAGGAAGTAGGACCCCTCGCAGAGGCTGGATGGCTGCTGACAACCCGTCAAGTAGTCCCTCAGTCTGTGCCTGCATTTCTAGCATTGATGGGGCCGCCCTTTCCAGAAGCACAAGATCTTGGGGTCAGGCCGCTGTCCCACCTGATGTACCGCAGCATGTGTATTGCATGTCCCAGGCAGTGTCCCAGGTGTCCAACTGACGTGACTCTGGGATGGTGGACGGTGTTGGTCCCTCCCCTCCCCCGGTGAGTCACAGGGTTGCAGTTGGGGGTGGAGGTTACCAGTCAATCCTACCTCGCTGGCAAGGCACAGGCCAAGCTGCATGGTGAGATCACGGTGGGCATGGTGTGGGGAGGGGGGGAAGGTGTGAGTCACATGCCACAGGTGCATCGCAACGCATTGGTGGCTCACTTTGATGACCCATGCCGATCTCTGCCTCTGCGAATGCCCGCTCTCCTACCCCACCGACCAGGTCCAACCTCCTCTGCTCCACGACAATAAAGGGCCGCGGATCCATTGGGCACCATCCGACCTTTCCCCACTACCTGCGGATGTGGGCCACCTTCTCCTTGGGGGGACAGATAATGCACAGTGTGAGACAATTGGATCTGGGCAAAGCAAGGGGTCCGCAGCTTATGGCCTGTGTGTGCAGGGCACCCAGCCATGGTCGGCATACGGGTGTTGGCATCTGGTGCCTGGGGCCGCCGGCGGGTGGGGTGCTGTCACCCTTTGGGGGTGGGTACGGGGGGAGGTTGGGGTGCTGGGTGTAGTCTGGGTGTATGTGGGCCGGGGGTGGTGCCAGGGGCACAGAGGTGGTGGCTCAGAACGTTTGACCCTGGAGGCTGTCCATCCTGGGTGAGCACTGCCTCCAGGTCAGCATTTTGTTTTCTCGAAAAGAGTCCCAACCTCTTTAATCTTTCCTGAGTACCCTTTTGATGTTGTCCTTAATGTGTGAAAATGCTTTTCCCTTTTTCTGCGTTCAGCTTCGAAACCATTATTTGTAAAGACCAGGGGCGGAATTCTCCACTCCCCACGCCGGGTGGGAGAATCGCGGGAGGGCCGGGCGACTCACGACATGCCCCTCTGGCGCCCCCCGCGATTCTCTCCCCCCCCCCCCCCCCCCCCGGCTCGGAAGAATCGCCTCTCGATCTTTTTCACGGCGACCGGCGATTCTCCGGTCCGGATGGGCCGAGCGGCCTGCCGTTCCCGACCAGTTCACGACGGCGGCAACCACACCTGGTCGCTGCCGTCGTGAACATGGACGCCAAATGCTGGTTTGAGGCTTGTGGGGGGCGGAGAGGGGAGTGAGCACCACGGCCGTGCTCGGGAGGGGTCTGGCCCGCCATCGGTGCCCACCGATTGTCGGGCTGGCGTCTCAAAGCAATGCACTCTTTCCCTTCCGCCGCCCCGCAAGACCAAGCCGCCACGTCTTGTGGGGCAGCGGAGGGGAAGACAGAAACCGCGCATGCGCGGGTTTGAGCCGTCAGCCGTCATGACGTCAGCCGCGCATGCGCGGGTTGGAGCCGCCCAGCCTGCCGCCGTTGCGTCATTCTCAGCGCGCCGCCTTGACACAAGCGTCAAGGCCCGGCCTTCGAGAGGTACGGAGCACCTCTCCTAACCCCCTGGGTGGGGGTGAATAAGGTGAGAGGAGCGGCCTACGAGGCCGTGGTGAAACTCGGCCGAGTTCGCGACGGCCTTCCCGATTTGTTGCGGGAGCGGAGAATTCCGCCCCAGGGGTGGGATTCCCCATCTCGCCAGACCCATTTTCCGGCGCGGCACTCCCCCGCCGACAGCGGGATCCTCCAGTCCAGCAGTCGGTCAATGGGGTTTCCCATTGTGGCCACCCTATGCTGTTCGGAATCCCGTGGGCGTGGGTACGCTGCCAGCGAAGCGGAGGATCCCGCCTGTAATGATATGTAGACAGACATGTACCTGAACGGTTAATTACAACACCTAGCTATGGCATTTCCGCGAGAGGGCGTTACAAAACCTACTGTATTAACTGAGCTCGCAGAAGCTCTCTCTCTCTTTTCCAGCAGGCGTTACAAGAAGAACATCTGTGTCGCAGAGAGATCTCAGCCCAGCCACCACACGTAGCTTAGATACAGTTTGTGCAGTTAATTATTCTTACTTTGTTGCTGGAGTTAGATCAGTAGTGTCAAACTCATTTATTAGTTTTGTCATTATGTAATAAATTCTTTCAGTTTATTTCAAAGACTTGAATGTTCTTCAACATCGTCTAGTTAGTAAGGACATATATTACCTAAACCAAGTAACATAAGACCGTCGACGGAGAATCCCGAAGCAGAACTGTGCACTGTACTCCAAGTGTCATCAAACCAAGTTTGATACACGTTTTGCAGAACTTCTCTGCTTTTGAATTCTTGTTGTTTAACTTGGGCACATCATGTGACTGCATTCAGTTGGTTGGGTCGGGATGGGGCGGGGGGGGCGGTGGTAGTGGTCAAGGATTGAAACCCTACCTCCTGCCATCCTTTGGAAGTTGGCATGCTGAATACCGAGTAATCTGAGTGTGATTTAATGGGGGCAGATGTGGTTTTAGTGGATTTTTAATAAGACAAATGTGTTTTTATAGAGGATAGCTGTGCCTTTGTACATTTATAATGGGGCAGATGTGTTTTTGTGATTTTTTTCAGTGGGGGCAGATGTGTTTTTTTATAGTGGGGACAGCTCTGTTTATGTGGGTTCTTAAGGGGGACAGGTGTGGGACGATCAACGTTTGAGGTGGTCTTTGAGCAGATATTGCTCATTCGCACAGATTACTCATCACTTCCTTCCATACCTGGCTGACCCTTCATCTTAGGAAGTGGCTACAAAACATGAAGGTTCTCTGCAGTACCCCAGATACAACTTCATAATATTATTTTATAGTGTCATAACATTGTAAGCACCTTGTCGGTTTTATCTTTAATCTGTTGAATGCAGCAGAGCAGGACAGCTGGCCAATTATGACATTTAATGCTCAAAATCTAAAATAATATCCTGCCACTTTTGGAGTCCCCTTGCAGGTCTAAATTGCTGATTAGAGAATAAGCTTCATGTTGTCATCTGTGGTTTAGTGGCTAATATGGTATAAGTGGCTGACACAGACAGGGTTAATGTGGGACGGAGTACAGTACCGCCCACACAGTGATATAACATGACCCAGACTTACCGTCAGGTTGGTGTTAGGCATGGACATGTTAAGACCGAGACATGGAAATAACTCCTAGTATCCTTTACTTATAGTCATTAAAAATACGTCCCAAACTCTCGCTACACTGAGGAGTTCCAGCGAGTGGAGCTCCTCAGTATAGAAAACGAGGCTACGTGTGACCTTGGCCGTCATTCCCACTGAGGCCCCTTATTTAATGCGAGTGCCGTTTGATAGCCATGTGTTTCTCTGCACGGAGAGTGCTGGAAAACACACGGTTAAATGCGTTCGCTATGGGACTTTGTTCCCATTTAGTTGAATCGCACCCTCTAGACAGGAATCTCCGGCCGTGTTGGGCTTTCACTGCCACCTAGGCACTGCCAAGGTGCCTGGATGGCACTGCCAAGCTATCAAGAGCACTGCCTGGGTGCCAGGGTGACAATGAAAGGGTGTCTGAGTGTCGGAGGGCACTGCCAAGGGCCAGGGGGAGAGTGGGACCATTCCCATAAAATGAGGGTGGAGGGGGGTTTGAAGGATGGGGGAGTGCAGGTAAGTAGGGGTCTCAGGGAGGTTGGGTGGTGTGGTGAATTCGTACAGTATTGTAAATCACACTGTATTTCATTGCATCATATTATGTCTTTATGGGCTCTGTATGTGAGCCGTTGTGCAGCTCTGCCCATAGGGGGAGATGAGGACCATGTACAGGGCTCCACCCTTGGCTCTGCCCATGGCCCCTCCCACTACCGGAAGTGTAAAGTGCTGCAGCCGTGAGCCTCCTCTCAGTTCCTCTGGTCGCAGGCAGGCTCAGTTGTAAGACTATTAAAACCAGTTTACTTCCAATCGTGTCTCTAGTGAATTGATGGTCACATCAATTTAATAGTCTTAGAAAACTTGAAGAAAACTACTATGGAATCAGCCCTCAAACCTGATCGACCAGAACTCGACCCGCAGGCTGCAGAGGCGAAGGAAATCTTCCTACACTGGCTTCGATGTTTCAAGGCCTACCTGGCTGAATCAAGCACATCCGAGACTACAGAGGAGCAGAAACTCAGCCTACCGCATGCACGGGTGAGCCATCGTATCTCTACGCAACTCAATTGTACCACCTCATATACTGAGGCCCTGGCCATGCTCGAACGATTGTACGTGCGGCCGATAAACGAGGTCTACGCGCGGCACATTTTCACTACCCGCCGCCAGCGCCCCGCAGAGTCATTGGAAGACTTCCTGCGCGACTTAAAAGCCCTTGCTCGGGACTGCAACTTTCACGCTGTAATGGCCTCCCAGCATATAGAACTCGCTGTACGTGATGTATATGTTGCAGGGCTCAGGTCTAACTATGTGCGCCAGCGATTACTTGAGAAAGAGGCCCAGAACTTAGAGGACACGGTAGAGTTAGCTACGACTATGGAGGTCGCGTTCCGCAGTCTGAACTCATTCCCCGTGAACCAAGCGACCCCATCATGGGCCCCTGACAAGCGGCTGCCCCAGGCCTGCGCCGCGCGGCCACCCACCCTCTATGGAGCGCCAGCGTGCCATTTTTGTGGCCAGCCCCAACACCCGCGGCAGCACTGTCCGGCCCGCAACGCGACCTGCAGCAGCTGCGGTCGCAAAGGACACTATGCCCGAGTATGCCTCACAAAATCAGAACTTTCTAACTCTTCCGCAGTCCAGAGCACTCGCCTCCCAAACTCGCAGGCCCGCAGACCCCGTAATGCTGCAGCGTGTCTGCCGTCTCCGCCTTCACCCGACATGTGCGACTCATGGGGGCCGCCATCTTGGCAATCCTCCTCCATGCGGTCGGCCACGTACGAGTCATTGGGGCCGCCATCTTGGACGCCATCTTCCTTGCCGCCCGCCACGTGCGATCCACGGGGGTGGCCATCTTAGATGCCATCTTCTTCATCACCCTCCATGTGCGATCAACGGGGGCCGCCATCTTGGCCATCAACCGAACCGAACCTCGACGACTACGACCTCAGCGGACAGTCATCACCGGGCCACTCCAGCACTGCTGATCGAGCCGCCGACTACCCGCAACTCAACGCAGTCATGTTGGACCAGTCACGTCCAAAGCACCTCCAGAGCTCGATGATGTCCGTTAAAATCAACGGGTACAGGACACCGTGCCTCTTCGACTGCGGGAGCACCGAGAGCTTCGTACATCCTGACCTGGTAAGACACTGTTCTCTCCCTATCTTCCCTGCATGGCAAACTATCTCCCTCGCCTCGGGCTCGCACTCGGTCCACATACAAGAGCGCACCATCGCGACCCTAACGATTCAGGGCGCCAGCGACTCTAATTTCCAGCTGTACGTACTCCCCGACCTCTGCGCCCCACTCTTACTCGGGCTCGATTTCCAATGTAATCTCAAGAGCCTCACACTCAGCTTCGGCAGACCCCTACCTCCATTCACTATCTGCAGTCTAGCGACTCTGAAAATCGACCCCCCTCCACTCTTCGCTAATCTCACTGCTAACTGCAAACTCGTAGCCACTCGCAGCAGGCAGTACAGCCTGCAGGACAGGGTATTTATTAGAGCCGAAGTCCAGCGGCTCCTACGTGAGGGAGTCATAGAGGCAGGTAACAGCCCCTGGAGAGCTCAGGTGGTGGTCGTCAAGACCGGGGAAAAGTTCCGGATGGTGGTTGATTATAGCCAAACCATTAACCGGTTTACGCACCTCGATGCGTACCCCCTCCCCAGTATTGCAGACATGGTCAATCAGATCGCCCAGTGCCGCATATTCTCCACGGTGGATCTGAAGTCTGCTTACCACCAGCTCCCAATCCGCCCGGAGGACCGCCACTACATGGCATTCGAGGCAGATGGCCGCCACTTCCATTTCCTCCGGGTTCCCTTTGGCGTCACGAATGGGGTCTCGGTGTTCCAACGAACAATGGACCGAATGGTGGACCAGTACGGGCTGCGGGCCACGTTTCCGTACTTGGACAATGTCACCATCTGCGGCCATGGTCAGCAGGACCAAGACGCCAACCTCCACCGATTTCTCCAAACTGCCCAGAAATTCAATCTCACCTACAATACGGAGAAATGCGTTTTCCGCACGACCAGACTAGCCATCCTCGGCTATGTCATGGAAAACGGAGTCCTGGGCCCTGACCCGGAACATATGCGCCCCCTCTTACAACTCCCTCTCCCTCATTGTCCCAGGACCCTCAAGAGGTGCCTGGGATTCTTCTCTTATTACGCCCAGTGGGTCCCCCAGTATGCGGACAAAGCCCGCCCACTATTTAAGACCACACTCTTCCCACTGTCAGCTAAGGCCCGCCAGGCCTTCAACTGCATCAAGGAGGACATCGCCAAAGCCGCCATTTGGGTGGTGGATGAATCAGTCCCCTTTCAGGTGGAGAGCGATGCCTCAGAGGTCGCTCTCGCTGCCACACTGAATCAGGCAGGGAGACCAGTCACCGCCTTCTCCCGAACCCTCTCCGCTTCGGAACTTTGACACTCCTCAGTCGAGAAGGAAGCTCAAGCCATTGTGGAAGCCGTACGGCACTGGAGGCACTACCTCACAGGTAGGTGGTTTACCCTCATCACCGACCAAAGATCGGTTGCCTTTATGTTCGTCAACTCGCAAAGGGGCAAAATTAAAAATGATAAAATCTTGCGGTGGAGGATCGAACTCTCCACCTATAATTACGATATCATATATCGACCGGGGAAGCTCAACGAGCCCCCAGATGCCCTGTCCCACGGCACATGCGCCAGCGCGCAAGACGACCGCCTGAAGGCTATCCACAATGAGCTCTGCCACCCGGGGGTCACCCGGCTCGCCCACTATGTCAAAGCCCGAAATCTGCCTTTCTCCACTGAGGAGGTAAACGTCATCACCAGGGATTGCCCGATCTGCGCGGAGTGCAAACCACACTTCTATAGACCAGAGAAGGCCCACCTGGTAAAGGCTTCCCGGCTCTTTGAACGCCTGAGCATCGATTTTAAAGGGCCATTCCCCTCGACCAATCGAAACGTGTACTTTCTTAACGTCATCGGCGAATTCTCCCGCTTCCCCTTTGCCATCCCGTGCCCCGATATGACCTCCCATACAGTTATCAGAGCCCTGCACAGTGTCTTCACCCTGTTTGGTTTCCCCAGCTACGTACACAGCGACAGGGGTTCGTCCTTCATGAGCGACGAGCTGCGTCAGTACCTGCTCGACAAGGGCATCGCTTCGAGCAGGACCACCAGCTACAACCTCAGGGGCAACGGGCAGGTGGAGAGGGAGAACGCGACGGTCTGGAAGACCGTCCGACTGACCCTCTGGTCCAGGAATCTCCCGACCTCCCACTGGCAGGAGGTCCTCCCCGATGTGTTCCATGCTATTAGGTCCCTCCTATGCACCGCCACCAACCAGACCCCTCACGAACGATTATTTGTTTTCTCAGTTCTGGTCACCACATTATAGGAAGGATGTGGAAGCTTTGGAAAGGGTTCAGAGGAGATTTACTAGGATGTTGCCTGGTATGGAGGGAAGGTCTTACGAGGAAAGGCTCAGGGAATTGAGGTTGTTTTCGTTAGAGAGGAGAAGGCTGAGAGGTGACTTAATAGAGACATATAAGATAGTCAGAGGGTTAGATAGGGTGGACAGTGAGAGTCTTTTTCCTCGGATGGTGATGACCAACACGAGGGGACATAGCTTTAAATTGAGGGGTGAGAGATATAGGACAGATGTCAGAGGCAGTTTCTTTACTCAGAGAGTAGTAGGGGTGTGGAACGCCCTGCCTGCAATAGTAGTAGACTCGCCAACTTTAAGGGCATTTAAGTGGTCACTGGATAGACATATGGATGAAAATGGAATAGTGTAGGTCAGATAGGCTTCAGATGGTTTCACAGGTCGGCGCAACATCGAGGGCCGAAGGGCCCGTACTGCGCTGTAGTGTTCTATGAACTTCTATCTATGAACATTGCCGAGCATTCTGATCGCACATTGATGACTGGACATGTGTGGGGGTCAACACCACACACGTAGCGGTCAACATCCGAGCACCTGGGGGATGGGTCACAGCTCCTGGGACATGACGGCGGCCAGAGGGTGGGTTGGTGCCACGGGGAGGGGGAGTTGCTTGGAGAGATAGGCAAAGGGATCGGGGCTCAGCCCACATTGCAGAGTGACAGAGGCATCGTAATGTTTGTGGAAAAGTTATTTAATGTACTGTACAACACCCCATTCCCGACAGTGCTGCCTCCTCAACCCACCAGCCCCCAATCCCACCCTCTCCCCACCCCCAACCTAACCCCCCACATTCCCCCACCCCGGTGACCTCAGTGATGCTCAAAGTGCGGGACCCTCTGAGATCTACCACTATGTTTTGGTGTTTCCGCAGGATACACAGCTGAGATGGAGGCAACCAGCTGCTTACCTCCTCCCATGACCTTTGATGCCCCTGGTGGGTGTCCTCTGGGGACTCTGGGGCTTGAGTGCCCTATGCCGCCCTGGCCTGTGTACTGACCCCGAGCCGTGGTCTCATCAGGGGGGGATAAAACTCGGGAGTGCTGGTGACCACTATCACTACTCCATGGGACGGGCCCTGGTTGGCACTCAGCTGCCCCTCCTCCCGGTCAGTGCCCATAGGGCCCTGGGGTTCACCTTGGGACGGAGGGGCAACTGGTTCGGGTCCCAGCTGCCCATGCGTCATCTGGCTCTGCCAGCCCTGGGGGCTCAGCTTAGTCCGCACCATCGTTCCGATTCCCTCGGTGATGCTCCTCAGTGACTGAGACACATCTCCCAGTGACCGGGCCATGCACTGCAGTGCCTCAGCCATGCCCACCTGCAACTGGAACAAGCTCTGCAGCACCTTGGCCATTCCCATCTGAGAACGGGACATGTCCCTCGTAGATACATAGAAGATAGGGGCAGGAGGGGGCCTTTTGGCCCTTTGAGCCTGCTCGCCATTTATCACGATCACGGCTGATCATCCAACTCAATAGCCTAATCCTGCTTTCTCTCCGTGATCCCATTTGTCTTGTAAACCTTCGTTGCACTCCCTCGAGTGCAAGACCATCCTTCCTCAGATGCGTGGCAGCACAGTAGCATAGTGGTTAGCACAGTGACTTCATAGCTCCAGGGTCCCAGGTTCGATCCCCGGCTTGGGTCACTGTCTGTGCGAGTCTCAATATTTTCTCCTTGACTGCATGGGTTTCCTCCGGGTGCTCTGGTTTCCTGCTGCACCTGCATGTTTACCTTCAGCGAATGGTGCACAAGGACATCCAGGTCCCGCTGCACATTCCTCTCTCCCAATTTACAAATATTCATGTAGTAATCTGCCTTCCTATTTTTGCTTGCAAAGTGAATAACCTCACACTTATCCAAATTATACTACATCTGCCATTGATTTGCCCACTCGCCCAACCTGTCCAGATCTTGCTGTAGGATCCCTGCATCTTCATCACAGGTCATCCAACTTAATATCATCTGCAAACTTTGAGATGTTACATTTTGTTCCCTCATCCAAATCATTAATATATATTGTGAATAGCTGGGGTCCCAGCACCAATCTCTGTGGCACCCCACTAGATACTGGCTGCCAATTTGAAAAGGACCCATTAATCCCTACTCTTTGATTCCTCTCTGCCAGCCAGTTTTCTATCCACCTCAATACACTGACCCAATCCCATGCGCTTTAATCTTGCACAATAATTTCTTATGCGGGACTCTGATAAACGCCTTCTGAAAGTCCAAATACAGTATACCACATCGACTGGCTCCCCCTTGTCAACTATACTAGTCACATCTTCAAAGAATTCCAACAGATTTGTTAAGCATGATTTCCCCTTCATAAATCCATGCTGACTCTGACTGATCCTGCCACTGCTTTCTAAATGTTCCGCTATAAAGTCCTTGATAATGGATTCAAGAATTTTCCCCACTACCAATGTTAGGCTTATGGGTCTATACTTCCCTGCTTTCTCTCTACCTCCCTTTTTGAATATTGGAGTGAAATTAGCTACCCTCCAATCTGCAGGGACAGTTCCAGAGTCTATGGTAACCCGGAAGATGACCACCAATCCATCCACTATTTCCAGAGCCACCTCCTTAAATTCTCTGAGATACAGGTTATCAGGCCCTGGGGATTTATCCGCCTTCAATCCCATCAATTATCCCAGCACCATTTCTCTACTAATATTGATCACCCTCAGTTCTTCCCTCTCACTAAACCTTTCATTGTCCAACATTTCTGGTATCTGATTTATGTCCTCTTTTGTGAAGACAGAGCCAAAGTATGTATTCAATTGCTCAGCTATTTCATTGCCCTTATTAAACATTGCCCTGTTTCTGTCTGTAGGGGGGCCTATATTTGTCTTTACCAATCGCTTTCTCTTCACATATCTGTAGAAACTCTTAGAGTCAGTCTTTATGTTCCCTGCAAGCTTCCTTTCATACTGTATTTCCCCTTCTTAATCAATGCCTTGGTCCTTCTTTGCTAAAATTCTAAACTGCACCCAATCCTCAGACTTATTGGGCGGATTCTCCGAGCCTGCGCCAGGTCGAAGAATCGACGGGGCCATGGAAATTCCCACCACACCGCTCTAACGCCGGGACATGATTATCCGGGGACCAGAGAATCGGCAGCAATCGCGCACGAGCGGTCACCGCAGCACCGGTCGGCGCCCGCTGAAAGTGGCCCCCGCCGCGATTCTCCGCGGGCGACCAGCGGAACCTCCGCCGAGTTCCGCCGGCGTGGTTCCAACCTGGTACCACCCGCCGTGAGCTCGGACCTGCGGCCACGGTGGACATCCTGGTGCGGAGGGGAGGGGGCGGAGGGTCTGACACCGGGTGGAGGG
Organism: Scyliorhinus canicula; assembly: GCF_902713615.1. Classification (NCBI taxonomy): domain Eukaryota; kingdom Metazoa; phylum Chordata; class Chondrichthyes; order Carcharhiniformes; family Scyliorhinidae; genus Scyliorhinus; species Scyliorhinus canicula. The sequence goes on along the minus strand of NC_052157.1, from coordinate 46,256,256 downwards.
AGTGCTCAAGGGGAGGGGGATGGATGGATTGTTGGAGGAACTCCCCAGGGCCCCAAAAAAGTGACTAAGTGTCGTTTCATAGCGGCTGGGAACTCCCCGGCAGAACTGGCGGGAACCCCACTACAAAACCCGCCACAAGTGAACTTAGAAATGTTTCTGTTAAATTCCACCCTCAGTAAACTTGTGTAACTCCATATCCATGGGATAAAGACTCTGGTGGTGGGTAGGGGGTGGGGCGGGGGTAGTATAAGGGTCTGATACATACAGTGTTAGTGTGGGGCTGAGTACAGTACTGCCCTCTCAGTGATGGAAGAAGGTATATGATTCAAACCTAGCATTGGTGTGGTGCTGAACAGGGAGCTGTTAAGACCTCAACATGGGGCTAGCTCCTAGCCTGTGTCCTTTATGCTTACACTGCAAAGGTATGGTAATGTCTCAGCCAAACAGAATTCACCCATCAACCGTTTAGCACCCTTTTCTCCATTAGTATAAATTATTGTGGTCATTTGAAATTTGCTATCTTGCTTTTGTCCTGAGGTTGAAAGACAAAAAGCTTCAGCGACATGTCTCCCTTTCAACAAATCCTTCATTGGCTGCAAAGCACTTGGTGATGTCCTCTGGTTGCGAATATTTGCATGCACAGTTGGTTGGGGTTGCATCTCCTTTTTAAAGTTTTAACAAACCCGGGATGTACCTGGGTTAATATCGACACCAGAATTTTGTAGAGGGAGCTGCATTGAAGGGGAGGGGGCAGGAATGTGAGAGTTGCATTTAAGCTGAGACTGGATAGTGAGGCAAAGAATGTTATGAAATGAACAACTACGGGTAGAGTTTGAATGGTAAGAAACTATTGGACAAGATTTGCAGGACACATGAAGAGACTAGAAGAAGCAAGTGAATTGACAGGATGTTTTTAACCCCGTCCCACTTCAGGATATAGAAGGGAGGATGAAAAGAACATAGAGCCTGCATTTTTATAGCCCCTTTCACAGCCAAAGGTCGCCCCAGCCTCTTCGGATTCAATTTCAACATGGAGTTGCTTCTGCAATGCTGGGTCTGCTGTCATAGAATCATGGAATCCCTACAGTACAGAAGGAGGCCATTTGGCCCATCGAGTCTGCACCGACCCTCTAAAAGAGCACTCCACCAAAGCGCCCCTCCTGCCATATCCCAATAACCCATTCGCCTAGCCTGCACATCTTTAGACATTAAGGGGTAATTTAGCATGGCCAATCCACCTAACCTGCACATCTTTGGACTGTGGGAGGAAACCGGAGCACCCGAAGGAAACCCACGCAGACTTGGGGAGAAAGTGCAAACTCCACATAGACAGTCACCCAAGGCTGGAATTGAACCCGGGTCTCTGGCGCTATGAGGCAGCAGTGCTAACCACTGTGCCACTAGGTCGCCGTCTAGTCGTGATTCAGACACTCCACGATAAGGAGAGAAGATGAGGTTGAAAACACTGAGTTGTCACTCTGAAAGCAGTTAATCAACTTTGGTGCGATTACTGGTAGATTTATTTTTCCTGTGCATAAACCATTACTCTGTTTGTATAATGTTAGTTTAAAACCTCCAAAGTTATACTAATAGGTTAAGCTGCTCTGCACTTCGATGCTAGGTTATGAAATAAAAATAGTTTATATCCCAGATTTACAATTTATAAAACTGCTTACATTTCAAATCGTACAAGATACTGCAAGACTGCCAAATAAATCTCACTGTTTTGGTCAATTAACGATGAAAACAGCTATTGGAGCCAAGTTTATTAAATGTAGTGTGAGTGGATGATGGAGAAGGCTCCTGGGACTTGTGTGCACTGATAGATTCTTCGCTGGAGGGTGATGCAGAGACCAATTGAACGTTTATAGGTTTCGATGTTAAGGAAAGTTCAGTTTCCTGAGCTTAAAATAGATTTGAGGTCAGGCATGAATTGGCACCTCTCCCTTCCATTAGGGAGCCCTCATAGTGGCATTTACTGATTATATACAGCAAAGTAGAGAACACCAAAAGGCAACTAAAGGAAAGTGAACCTGACAGATGATACCAGGGGGAATAAGAGGACTGTGAAGAAAATAGAGCTCTAATATCTATGGTAATCTGATGACAATGAATATTTTAGAACGGTCTATTCTGATATGCAAAAGGAAGTTACCAGCTTGCCTGGACCAAAAGGTTGAACATATGCTTTGGCAATCTATATTGTACTAATTTAATTAAGAATTGTCTTTTATATTGCTTATTTTTTTAGATGGAGTAAGGGTACGCCTATTAGGACAGCAATGAGGGAGAATATGAACCCCAGTTCCTTCCCTCTCTGTCTGTAGCCAGTATGTTTTTGAAAAGGAAGATGTGAGTATTTCTTAACCCCTAAATGAACGGTAAATTTGTACAACCAGCAGCAAGTGTTTTGTGGGTTTAAATAAAGAGGATTGTTTAGTCGCATATACATCCTGAAAATCTAATGCTACGTCACTCACACACACGCACGCACTCACACATGCACACAGACACACACATACACACATATACACAGGTGCATGTGCACAGACATTGTAGACAGCCTAGACGATTGCAAAAAATTGCATGGAGATATTGACAGATTAGGCGAATGAGCAAAATTGTAGCAGATGGAATTCAATATAAGCCAGTGTGAGGTTATCCATTTTGGACCAAAAAAGGATATAGCAGGGTACTTACTTAATGGAAAGAGATTAGGTACAGTGGATGTCCGAAGAGACTTGGGGGTTCAGGTGCATAAATCCTTAAAATGTTATGAACAAGTGCAGAAAATAATCAAAAGGACAAATAGAATGCTAGTCTTTATATATGGAGGATTGGAGTATGAAGACACAGGGGTTATGCTGCAGCTATACAAAACCATGGTTAGACCCCACTTGGAGTACTGTACGCAGTTCTGGGCACCACACCTTAGGAAGGATATTTTAGACTTGGAGGGAGTGCAACATTGGTTTACAAAATTGATACCTGGACTACAGGGGTTATGTTATGTGGAGAGATTACACAAATTAAAACAGTTTTTTCCTGAATTTAGAAGGTTAAGGGGTGATCTGATCGAGGTATTTATGATGTTAACAGGGAAAGACAGGTTAAATAAAGACAAATAAATAAAGACAAACTGTTTCCACTGATTGGAAATTCTAAACCTTGGGTACATAGTCTAAAAAAATAGGGTTTGACCATTCAAGAGAGATGTTAGGAAGCACTTCTTCAAAGGGTGGCAGAGGTTTGGAACCCTTCCCCACAAACAGTAGTTGAAGTTAGAAGTTTTTAATTTTAAAACTGAGATAGATAGATATTTGTTAAGCAAAGATATGAAAGGATGTGGGCCAAAGGACTATGTAGTTAGCCTAGATCAGCCATGATCTTATTGAATGGCGGGACAGGCTCAATGGGCTGAATGGCCTCCTCCTGGTTCTATTCTCCAGACGCACTCAAACAGACACTCTGGTAAAATACATTAAAGAGGAAAATACAAGTTACAGTTAATTCTCATTAATAAGTGACATGATTGACTTGCCTTGGTACTGACCTGGTGAAGAAGCTGTTCTTTTCTTCTCCTGAAGTGTAGCTGGATGAATTTAAGACCAAATTTGTGCCTCAAAGTCTGTTCTGAAAGTCAAGCTTACCTTAACGTTGAGGGTAGAAGGTCGGGATCTTCAGTTCCCGACGGGTCTCAGAGCTTTTGCGTACGTGCAGACTGGCATGGGCTGCACATGTGCAGATCAGCATTTGTACATTCTTTGGGCCCAGTGCAGCAATGAAAAAAGGAAATAAAAAGAGGGAAGAAGAAGCAAAAACCGGGTAACCGGAAGCAGAGCACCTTCGTGAAGAAAAGCCCCAGGCTGGGCACGGGCAGAAGGGGCAAGGAGAGGTCACAGAGAGGTGACGGGGCAGGGAGGGGTAGGAAGAGGCTGCAGTTCAGTAAAGGAAGAGAGGAGCAAAGAAAAAAGGTTCCAAACAGGAAAAGGGCTGCTGGTTGCAGACTTTAAGTGAAGAGGGCTCAGAAGTAGCCCTGAAGATCCAAGGAGGCTGCTGTGACATTATGAAAAATGTACAGAATTGTAAGGGTTAATGTTATGTCCGGATCAACCACTGGAGGGAGCTAGATGCAGAACTATATAAAGCATCAATGCTAAGCCTTCTGGGAGAGTGTTGAGGAGAAGGCTAGAAGGCAGACTGTAGTGTGAGTGAGAGCAGTTCATATTTATTGTATTAGTGTGGAGATTAGTGGTAGATGAGTGTAGATTGTATATTTATTGTCAATTGTTTATTATACAGAAGTAAGAGTCAAATTCAATTAAGTCGTGTAAATAAATCTTTAGCTTTGTTTAATATAAAAGCCAGTTGTGTCTTTGTGAACAATAGGCCAACCATCCTGGGATCAGAACCACAAAGAACACCACAGCTGCCGTAGGTGGGTAACTCTGCTGCGGCCCCCTGTGGTAAAGGTACCCACTTGGAACAGTGGTGTTCTACTCGGCATGGCTGAAGGTCTGATATTGTGCTTGTGAGTTGGTGCTTGAGCATAGACGTGGGAATCTAGTGGAATTGAATCTTGGGAGATGAAATTGAAGTTCTGTGCGGTGGACAATCATTTATGTCATCCGAATTGGAGTCACTTTTCGAGCGAATTCCAAATAAAGGTCTTTGAACATAAAGTTTGGGAATCTTTGAGAGCTAAACAGAGTTTCAATGAGATTGTTTCACTCACAATGTTGATTGACATCGCCTTCCGTGGATTACCACCTTGCTGTAGTGGAGAGGCTTGATCCCAAGAACGATGCCATCGGGAGTCTTAAACTCCTAGCAGGGCCAGCCTTGATGATAAGGTCAAAGGAGAAGAACCAGATAAAGCACAATCCAAAACACGTTCTCAATGGCAGATTGGGCAGAAACAACCCGTCTGATATCAACAGCTGAGGTGCTGGATGAAGGCTGCAGCAGTGGGGAGATCCCATATTATAGGAGGAATGTGACGGCACTTGAAAGGAGCAGAGAATATTTAGCAGGATGCTGTCTGGGCTGGAAAAGTTTAGCTATGAACAGAGGTTGGATAGACTGGGGCTGTTTTCCTTGGAGCAGAGGGGACTGAGGGGGACATGATTGAGGTGTACAAAATTATGAACGGTATAGATAGAGTAGACAGGAATAAACTTTTCCCCTTGGTGGAGAGATCAATGACCAGTGGGCATAGATTTAAGGTAAGAGGCAGGAGATTTAGAGGGAATGTGAGGAAAAACATAATCGCCCAGAGGGTGGTGGGAGTGTGGAACTCTGCCTGAAATGGCGGTGGAGGCTCTCGGCCAAGTGCTGGAAAATGGGATTAATTTAGTTTGGTGGTTGTTTTTGACCGGCGCAGACACAATGGATTGGTCAAAGGGCCTTTTCCGTGCTGTAGATCTCTATGAATCTAATATATTTTTGTTTCTTCCAAACCTTTGCATTCTTGAGGCTTTTGTCACTGACCAAGTAGCTTAAATTTCAAACTTTGTTTACATTACACAAAATGTTATTGATCCCCAACAAGATCTTACCAACAACTTGGGTGTTCATTTTGATGTCTCAATGGTGAGATCTTGAAAATTGTAGGTTTAAATCTGAACCATTTATTCTAACCTTTGTCTATGCCATGCATGGCGTTGCTTCTCCCAGGCATGTTGCTTTTAGCGTGTTCTCTTCCAGTCTTGTGCCATGTGACTCTATCCATCAAACCATGGGAGTTGCTATTCTCCCACCCCACTTTAACCCTCGTTCTGCTGAGCACTTTACACCACAATGGCATGCAAGGCATATACGACATCAAATAACATCCTCCTTTTTTCTTAAAAGAAAACTTTTCTTCCATGCAACATAGTATAACTATTTATTTTAATGCATTCACTTTCTGTCCCTTCTTCCCTAACGCAGGTCTCTGACTTTATAAATTCAGGTTTGACAGTTCTGCCACATCTAGTCCTCTCAGGGTTTGGAGGAAAGGTCGTAACACTCTGTGTTGCTAGTACTTTGCTATTTCCATTGGATTTGCTTTTTTTGCGCTTCTTGAAGTTGCATTTCTCTTTATTAACACCTTGACTGTTTTTGGTCCTGTTCCACCCAAGGAGAATGTGCACTCCGTTTATTCCTCGAATGGATTCAAATTTTCTATATCTTTGATGTCTGTCATGTTATTGCAAATGGAACCTGCATTTCCACCTGCCTCACAATCTGAGCGAAACATTTGTTTGCAGTTTTATTCTCCGATTGTTTTACAAGCTTATGAAGCTTTTCATTCAACTCAATGGTCCCTATCATGTCTGAGACATCCAGTGATTTTCCTTCTACTGGTGCCTTACGTTTCAGGGTAGGAGTTACAGCTTTTGATCTTATTTCCGTCATCTCTTTCTCTGTCCGCTGCTTGCAAGTTCTGCATCTTTTCATTTTAATGTCTCCCCTTTTTAGCCAACTGCTTCTGCAACCCCTCAGTCTCTTTCATGTGGCTTTTGGCTTCCTCATTGGTGAGATTAAGTCGAATGCAGCAGCCTCCTTGGAACGACCCGTCTCCCCAGCGAGAAATCATGAGGGCGTCATTGATTACTCCTTTTCAAAAACATGAAGCGCAATGGCTACTGAGGGGAAGTAAGGAGGTGAGTAGCCGTTTCCATTTCCCGGCATGCAGCTCAAGGGCACTGGAGCTGCTGTCCCATTGCTCAGAACGGGAGGAGGGACGTACTCACACACACCCCTCAGGAGGGTTGGGCTTGATCAGAGGGCTGAAGCTTTCCAGGTCAGGAGTCACCCCTGGGCCGGGGGAGTGAGGGGCTTTGCGTCGAAGAGGCCTTCAAGCAATCTTCAAAAATTGTGGACAACCATAACTGGGACAAGCTGCAGCCTGTCTATCCCACCAAACACTTGCAGGACAGAGCCTTGCTGCGGCTTCTATCCTGAATGTCAATCTCACCCCCTTTAGCTATTCCAAATGAGGAATTAGCATTGTTAGTTGTGAAAACATTTCACGCTCCTCAAATCTCAAAGTTTCTCCTCGAAGGCACAGGTTCCATATGCCAGAGGATGGTTAGTGCACTGCATGTCCAGCAACCTTTGATGCCTGAACACTTTGCCTGAACTCAAGGAGTGTCAAGAAGATATAGGCGGTTGCCAACAATCAAACAGCAAAGAGCAGGTCTTCACCACTGAGGATGCTCTCGTGGCCAAAGGGTAAGTGTATGGGTGAGCGGGGGACAACTGCCCACACCCTCCCTAATGTTCCCAGCAGAGGTCTGAGGTCTAGAATGTTGCACAGGTGAGTGTGCAGAGCAATATTTGCCAGCACAACTGGGTCACTGGATGGCACTCTGAAAAAAGGCAGAACAGTCATGATCAGAGTGGGTGTGACTTGTGGAATTTGAGAGCCCCTGAATGGAAGCCCTAATGCACTGCTGGTCTCTCTCCTTCTCCAATACCTTCCAGATCAAACTATGTTTTCTGGTGTGGATCCCACGGATGCTGTCCTGGTTTTCCTTGTGGGGGCCGAGGCGGCAGACGCCATAGAAGGCAGCAACGACAATGCAGGTTAGAGGCAGCACCCCATGTGCACACAAATGCATTCGGGAGATGATGAATGATCTGTATTACCAGGCATCAGACTATAAGACCTTTGATCTAGACCAAACCATCAGGATGCCCGGGATGTAGGATTTGCTGCCGTTGCTGGGATGCCCAAGGTCCAGGGGGCGATTGATGGTATTTGTGCCACCTTGTGAACATTGCAGCATCAAGGAGTGCCAAACTTAACAGGAAGGGGTTCCAGTCCCTGAATGTTCAGCTCGTGTATGACCACCACCTCAGTATAATGCACACGGAGATCTCCGGTGTTTTTGAGGACCATCCCGGGATGACGAGTTGACTCATGGGAGACAAGGGATGCCCGCTGAGGACATAGTTGATGACACCTTTGCTGTCGTTGAGCAGTGCATTGTGCTGCTGAAAGTGCGGGTTCCGAGGCCTTGACCTCTTTGGCGCAGTGCCCAGCAGTGCGCCCTTCTGTGGCCCAATGCTGCTTTTAGGTGCGTCAGCAAGATGAATATCTGAGGTGGGGGAAGCCTGCTGTTTTCCATGCCCAGTGGATTTTAGTGTCTCCATGCCACCCTGTTCTGCACTGGTGTCAGGAGCGGGGGATTCAGAAGAACTGCAGATCACCGTAGTCTCCTTTGTGGCAGGCCCTGGGTTGACCTTCAGCACTTCCCCCCTCCCTGACGGTGCCCATAGGGCCTTGTGGGACTTCATGAGATGTAGAGTGAACTCTAGAGGCCTCTGGGTTACCTGGCGCTGCCAGTCCAGGAGGCTTGCCATTGTCTGCACCATGGTGCCAACACCCTCAGCTATTCATCTCAGTGACTGGGTCATATTCTGCAGTGCCTTGGCAATATCTACCAGCATCTGGGACATGTCCCTCAGCGACTGGGACATGATGTTGTGGCCCTCCGCTATGGTCGTCACAGACTGAGCCATTCCTTGGACAGCATCACTCAAGACGCAGACAACGTGCTCCAGGTTTTCCACTGCGGTTGCCGCCACAGCAGTGTTGGCCTTGGTGCCACACATTGTTAGCACCATCTCCTGCGCCTGTAGCCTTTGGGACTCTTCCAATCAGCCTTACAGTCACTGGAATGTCACTGACACCCCCCTCCCGAATCTCACGGACATGTCCTATCTGCATCAGCTCAGTGAGCATCTCGCCCAGAGGCGCGGCATCTGGCTGGGACCCAGCTGTGTCCTGGAATCCAGCAGACCTCTGAATGCTGTCTCCCCTGGATGTTCCTGCCTCCACCTCATGTGAATCAGCAACTGTGTGTTGCTCACCAGATTGTGCCCCAGAAGCTTGTCCAGTAATGTCGCCCACCGAGGTGTGTATCTGTGTGCTGGCGGATAATTTGCTGTGACGCCTCACTGGAGTTCTCCTCCGAGGTTCCCTCTTGGGTAGCGGGTGGGAAACCGGATGGTCCGCCTCATTAAATTGTCATCCTGCGAGACAATGGACATGTCATCAGTGAGAGGAGAATTTTGTCTGATATGAACAACTCACTGGAGACAGATCATCTGGATGAAGGGGCAGCGGATCCTCACCTTTGTGATGCAGGCCAACCTCGCAGTCGGTGACTGCTCTCTCCACAGGCAACCCTGTGCTTTCCAGGGCCTGTTCCTCAAGGTGGGAGGGGAGGACGACTCAAATCTCTGGGATTTCCCTCCTCTATCTTGGCCTTTTCCTACTTATTACGGGGTGTCTTCTCACGCATGGACTAAGAGGTGGCATTGTGAGCCGCACGCTTGATGGGTCGGGGTCTGTAGCAGATAGCATGTGTGGGCACCACCCCTGGACATGAAGGGTTTGGGCAGGTGGGTGCCAGGGAGTTCTGAGGAGCAAACTTGAAGGTCGGATGTGGGGAGGGTGCGAGGTGTCAGCCAGTGTATTGGGGGTGAGGGGGGGGCAAGGGGGTTTGGTAAATTGAGGGGTGGCAGCTGGAACTGATGCCACGAGAGAGGTGGTAACTTACCCTTGCTCATTGGTCTTCTTCCGAGATTGGACAGCAATCCTCCTCGTTGTACTGACAGCCGCTGCCAGTGCCTCCCTGGTGGCATTGCTCACCCTGCTGCCCCAATTCCCTCAGGATAACAGGGTGCCCTGCCTCTCATCCACAACGTTGAGAAGCCTTGTGAGATCATCATGCCCAAAGCAAGGAGCAGGTATCTGTGCTGCCATGAGGGGTGTGTGTTGACTGGGAGTGACTAGTGAGAGAGGGTTTAAAAGCAGCTCCCCCTTGTTAGCAGCGAGCAGCTGAGGTGCGCGTTGGGTGAAACAGACGGCGAGGGAGCCAATAATACAAAACAAAGAACTAAGAAACGTACAGCACAGGAACAGGCCCTTCGGCCCTCCAGGCCTACGTTGACCATGCTGCCCGTCTAAACTAAAATCTTCTACACTTCCGGGGTCCGTACTCCTCTATTCCCATCCTATTCATGTATTTGTCAAGATGCCCCTTAAACGTCATTATCGTCCCTGCTTCCACCACCTCCTCCGGCAGCGAGTTCCAGGCACCCACTACCCACTGTGTATAAAACTTGCCTCATACATCTCCTCTAAACCTTCCCCCTCGCACTTTAAACCTATGCCCCCTAGTAATTGACCCCTCTACCCTGGGAAAAGGTCTCTGACTATCCACTCTGTCTATGCCCCTCATAATTTTGTAGACGTCTATCAGGTCACCCCTCAACCTCCTTCGTTCCAGTGAGAACAAACCAAGTTTATTCAACCTCTCCTCATAGCTAATGCCCTCCATACCAGGCAACATCCTGGTAAATCTCTTCTGCACCTACTCCAAAACCTCCACATCCTTCTGGTAGTGTGGCGAGCAGAATTGAACACTATACTCCAAGTGTGGCCTAACTAAGGTTCTATACAGCTGCAACATGACTTGCCAATTTTTATACTCAATGCCCTGGCCAATGAAGGCAAGCATGCCGTATGCCTTCTTGACTACCTTCTCCACCTGTGTTGTCCCTTTCAGTGACCTGTGGACCTGTACACCTAGATCTCTCTGACTGTCAATACTCTTGAGAGTTTTACCATTCACTGTATATTACCTACCTGTATTAGACCTTCCAAAATGCATTACCTCACATTTGTCCAGATGAAACTCCATCTGCCATCTCTCCGCCCAAGTCTCCAAATGATCAAAATACTGCAGTATCCTCTGACAGTCTTCATTGCTATCCACAATTTCACCAACCTTTGTGTCATCCGCAAACTTACTAATCAGACCAGTTACATTTTCCTCCAAATCATTTATACATACCACAAACAGCAAAGGTCCTAGCACTGAACCCTGTGGATCACCACTAGTCACAGCCCTCCAATCAGAAAAGCACCCTTCCATTGCTACTCTCTGCCATCTATGACCTAGCCAGTTCTGTATCCATCTTGCCAGCTCACCTCTGACCCGTGTGACTTCACCTTTTGTACTAGTCTGCCATGAGGGACCTTGTCAAAGGCCTTATCGACAATATCCACTGCCCTACCTGCATCAGTCATCTTTGTGACCTTCTTAAAAAGCTCTATCAAGTTAGTGAGACACGACCTCCCCTTCACAAAACTGGTTTGTATTAGCCTTTCGATAATACAATACGGAAGCGCCCAACGTGGGGCACAAACTCGAAACCCTGGGATTAAGAGTTCCATGCTCCACCAACTGAGCTCGCCTGGCTGGTATAGAACATAGAACATAGAACAGTACAGCACAGAACAGGCCCTTCGGCCCTCAATGTTGTGCCGAGCCATGATCACCCTACTCAAACCCACGTATCCACCCCACACCCGTAACCCAACAACCCCCCCTTAACCTTACTTTTATTAGGACACTACAGGCAATTTAGCATAGCCAATCCACCTATCCCGCACATCTTTGGACTGTGGGAGGAAACCGGAGTACCCGGAGGAAACCCACGCACACAGGGGGAGGACGTGCAGACTCCACACAGACAGTGACCCAGCCGGGAATCGAACCTGGGACCCTGGAGCTGTGAAGCATTTATGCTAACCACCATGCTACCCTGCTGCCCCATGTCGAAATAATTTGGAGAATAATATCGAGAACTCATTTTTGGCATTGAATATGGGCCGTGATCTTGCCAATGCGGTCGTCAAGAAACTCCCGCCAAACCTGCCCAGAACTTTGGTCCATTGACTCGCGCCCTTGGTTTGATTGGTTATCTGGTGGCCAATATATTGGCCAAGGACAGTATCCTGCCTGACAACAGCGAGTGACTGGGTCCTGCCAGGTGGTGTTTTCAGAAAACCCAGCAGGAAAAAAACTCCTGGATGCTGAGAGGAAAGGTTGTGTGTTCTCTCTCTCTCACTCTCCCTCAAATATTTCCTGCCGCTGTTCCTGAGTCCACAGAGAAGTCTCAAGACCCTGATGAATTTATAGTCAAAATCATTACAGACTGAAAGCAAAGACATCCAACTGGATGCCTAGCCCCGAGACTGAAGAAAAACCTAACTGGAATACCTCCATCTGAAACAGAGACTTTTATTCTTTTACTTTTAGTATTATTTTGATACCCCTCTTTCCTCTCTGTGCTTGTCTGTCTTGTATGTCTTTATAGAGGTTGGAGCGAGTTAAAGAGGTGGGGACATTAGATGAAAATTAACCAGTTGTATTTGCTGCCTATTTGATTATAGTTATTGTTCGCAATAAAAGTTCCTTGTGTTTCAATTTACAAACCTGGTGACTGTAGTTATTTGGCAGACATAGGCCAAAGACTTTGGATGTTTTTAAAATTAAGAGTTAATTTCAACTGTGTTGCAATTCCGGGTGAAATGGGATTGAAATTGACCACGCATTAGCCTAGGGCATCGTATTTGAGTGTCAGGATTGTAAGGGTAATGTGGGACTGAGCACCAAATGAATACATGGCTTTCTAAAGTTTTTCAATTTTTAATTCAAGGGCGGTAAAAGTGACATCTGGATTATCATCATGCCACACAATGATGTAGAGAGTCACATGAATGTCTGCTGCACCTGAATGCTGTATATGTATTTAGTTATGTCTCATAAATACTCAGTTACTGTTCAACCACACAAGCCCCAAGACCTTCTTCAGGAGACAACTAACAAACTTACAACAGATAGCACTCTTATCTGTGAGTATGAAATTGTGGGTTTGATTCCCATTCCCAAAACAATCCAGGCTGACACTCCAGTGCATGACTGAGGGAGTGCTGCACTGCCGGAGGTATTGTCTTTCAGGTGAGATGTTAAACTGACACCTGGAGGCACATGTTGAAGGAGAGCTATCCGAGGAGTTTGCAGAATATGAGCTCCCCCGATAAGGGGGCCGGGGTCCCTTAACACGGTTCATGTGTCTTTGTATAAATAGAGTCGGCCAGTGAGGCACCGACTAGAGAAGATCCAGTAGGGAATGACTGGAGCTGTACATAAACAGGTAATGTGTTCAATTAAGTAAGTTTTGTATTTCTCTATAACTTGGTGTGGACTCTCCATTGCCCCTTACAAAAGGGCCAATTTAGCATGGCCAATCCACCTAACTTGCACATCTTTGGACTGTGGGAGGAAACCAGAGCATCGGAGGAAACCCTGCCCCCACCCCACACTCATCACACCCAACACTTTAAACCTATCTGAGTTACTGAGGTTTGTTAAGCTGGGAATCATTCTCCTTTTCCAAGAACAATTGCGGACCAAAATTACTCCCGCTGCAGTTCAGCAATGACCAGCATAATTGGAGGACAAAGTCAATTGGTTTGGATGGAATGATTCTATTGGGAGAAACAAAGACCCTGTTTTCTGGAGCTAAAGTTTCTCTATTTGAATCTTAAGTGACCTCTGCACAACAACAACTCCTACACCCTCTTTCTGTGTATCCTGTATTATTCTAAACTACCTGAATTGAAGTTACATTTCTCTACGTTTAATGCCATTTTTGACTCCCCTGTTGTGTCTAAATCCCTTTCTATTGGATTGTGCACCTTCGCTACCTTAATCCTTGTACAGCTTTTTGTGACCTCCACAAACTGACTGACCATACTTTCAACACTGTTGTACAGATCATTAGCAAAAACAGGGAAGAGAAGCAGGTTTCAGACGGCCCCCCAAAGTGAGGAATTCTCACCTTTCTAGGGGGCTAGGTTGCAGCTGAAGTCGTCCCCGCTGCTCTAGCCGGCGCCAAAAAGCCGCCGTGCGTTTGCGCACGCGTGAAACATCCGGCGCGATCTCGCGCATGCGCGGATCAGCCGGCGTATTCCCGCGCATGCACGGGGCTTTCCTTGTCCGGGCCGGCCCCGGGGCAATATGGCGGAGTCGTACAGGGGCCCAGCGCGGAGGAAAGAAGGCCGCCCACGGAACCAGCTCGCCCACAGATCGGTAGGCCCCGATCACAGGCCAGGCCACCGTGGCCCGGGGTCGGATTCCCCCCACGCCCCCCCCAGCACTGCCACCGCACACGTACCTGCCAGGTCCCGCCGTGCGTGAGGTGAGTAATTCACGCCGGCGGGACTGGCCAAAACTTTAGGGCCACTCGGCCCATTGGGGCCCAGAGAATCGCTGGGGGGCCGCTGTCAACGGCTCCCGACAGGCGTGGCAGGAATCCCGCTGGCCCCCGAAATACGGCGTAGGGTCGGAGAATCCCGGCCGATGTCTTTTTTTAAAGTCTCATTAAAATTTGTGAGAAAGCACCTTCTCTTCGATGCCATATTGAATATATATCTCTTTCCCATGTTTCTGCTTGTTTTCTTTCTAAACTGACTGGATTGAGTTTTCTTCATTCCCTGCAGAAGGAGCTGCAAGGGCGATGGGGAAGAGTGGATCTGGGAAAATATGAAAACGGGGAAAGCCATGTCCATGATGCATTCCAGCTTCTGGGTAATCTTCCCACGGCTGTGAATTGGATAGACTGTCCGATCCACAGAGCTGGCAGTGAATTAGGGCAATTGAGGCCCTGCTGAGCTCAGGGCTGTGAGGAGACTATTTCTGTCACTCCTCCTGCACAGGAGTTTCCTCCACCTCCATCTCACTGACCTTTGGCCTTTAGCCTTCTTTATTCAATTACTTTTGTGGAGGCAGCCGAAGATGCCTCCATGTTGAAGTGCCCTCGTAGTCATCTTTCTGGACAGCAGCCCTTACCCCTCCCAGTTGAGATGCTGGCCTGACACTGATGTAGGCCTGCAGTCTCAACAGCCCGCCATGCTCAATGGGTTGGCAAGCATGCAGGCAACTAATGAGGAGGCTGCTCCCCAGAAGGTTACACCGCAGTTGTGCTGGTGCCATGGACAAGTTCAGGATGTTCCTGAAGTCGGAATCCCATGTCCTGCTGGAATATTCAGCCCACGTTCACCCCTCCCAGATAACTCTCCAGGAGCTGTAAGAGCTTCCTGTCAGCAGTGATCACTGTTTAATTGGCTGTTCCCCTGACCATTTCAAGGGCTTTGTGAGCAACGGTGCATTTAATCACAATTGGTTGATTTTTGCATTGTTGCATTTACTTCCACAAACTGAAGTACAAAGTACTGAAGCTCAGTACAAACCAGCACGGTTCAGGAACTCTGAGGGAAGCTGGTTAAATAATAATAGCAGGTAATTTACAAGGAGGCAATTCCCAGGATAATCTGCATGTTAGCCCTGCCGCAACAGTTGAATATCGCTCTGATCTTCCTGAATAGCTCACATTACTCAGAAACAACATTCTGCATTTATACAGCTGGAGTACTGTGTGCAATTCTGGTCGCCACATTATAGGAAGGATATGATTGCACTGGAGGGGGAGCAGAGATGATTCACCAGGATGTTGCCTGGAATGGAACATTTAAGTTATGAAGAGTGGTTGGATAGGCTTGGGTCGTTTTTGCTGGAGCAGAGAAGACTGAGGGGCGACCTGATCAAGGTGTACAGAATTATGAGGGGCATGGACAGGGTGGATAGGGAGCAGCTGTTCCCCTTAGTTGAAGGGTCAGTTATAAGGGGACACAAGTTCAAGGTGAGGGGTGGGAGATTTAGGGGGGATTTGAGGAAAAACTTTGTTACCCAGAGAGTAATAATGGTCTGGAATGCACTGCCTGGGAGGGTGGTAGAGGCGAGTTGCCTCACATCCTTTAAAAAGTACCTGGATAAGCACTTGGACGTCATAACATTCATGTGGTGGTCAATGGGATAGGTGGTCAGATGTCTTTCATGAGTCGGTGCAGACTTGATGGGCCTAAGAGCCTCTTCTGTACTATATTATCCTGTGATTCCTGCGATATAGCACCCTTGACATGATGAAACATCACAAGAGGCATGATGTGGAGATGCCGGTGTTGGACTGGGGTGAGTACAGTAAGAAGTCTTCCAACGCCAGGTTAAAGTCCAACAGGTTTGTTTCAAACACTAGCTTTAGGAGCGCAGCTCCTTCCTCAGGTGAATCCTGATGAGGTGGCGTAGTGGAATTGTCACTGGACAACGTAACCAGAGACCCAGAGTAATGCTCTGGGGACCCAGGTTCAAATCCGGCCACTGCAGATGGTGAAATTTGATTTCAATAAAAATCTGAAATGAAATGGTGACCATGAAACCATTGTCGATTGTTGTAAGAAAACCATCTAGTTCACTAATGTCCAGGAAGGAATCTGCTGTCTTTACCTTGTCTGGCCTGCATATAACTCCAGACCACAGCAATGTGGTTCACTCTTAACTGCCCCCTCAAGGACAATTAGGGATGGGCAATAAATGCTGGCACAGCCTGTGATGCCAGTGTCCCATGAACTAATTATTTAAAAAAACGAGGCAGCCCCGGGCATAGTTTAGGTGAGGCCTGGCTTCTACATGCCACGCTGGTCCAGACATGTTCTTGACTAGCGTGTTTCCTGCTGGCGATACGGAGAACTGTGCATTGGGAAGCGTTTCTGGTCAGGCCTCCATCTGCATCCCAATAGCAGGATGCAAATCAGTTCCACACCCGCTTCCAATGGGATTCTCGATATGCCATAGCGGGCACCAGCGGAAGATCCTGTGGGAATAGCAGGATGCAAATCAGTTCCACACCCGCTTCCAATGGGATTCTCGATATGCCATAGCGGGCACCAGCGGAAGATCCTGTGGGAAATTCGTGCCAGTGTGAAACCGATTGGGCCTCCCACCGAATACCACTGCCCCCCACTGAACCCGTCAGCGATGGCATGGGAGAATTCCACCTATCGTGTCACTAAAATTCTATTGTATGAACACAAAGTAACTCCAGGGCTGGAGTTGTTCACTGGGATTCTAAAGAAATTTGATTCTGTTGACACACAGCAATCCCCTCGGTGATTGGCTTTCCATATTCTCCACTGTATTTGGGCGACTGATGAGTAATCAGCTTGTATTCCATTGGCAAGCTTTTCAACAGGCTTCTAATCATTTTGCTGACAGCGTCAGTTCAGCATGCTTGGAACTCCAGGCCCTGGTGCCGTGTAATTACTTACCACCACTGATCAACATAAAGGAAAAATTGGAGAGTGCTTCCAACAGTGCACTTTAAAAGTGATTTGCTTCGATCTGACAAGGAACATGGCAAATTGAGCGATGCAACGATCAGACCTAGAAAGGGGAAGATGATAACACATTTATATTGCATCCCCAAAGCACTTTACAGCTGCTGAGATATTTTTCACACATACTCACAACTCGTATTGGGAAACATGACAACCAATTTGCACACAGCAACGTCCCAGAAGCGACCTGAAAATCTGTTTTAATGAGGTTGAACAGGGAGTAATTATTACACAGTGCACCAGGGAGAAAATCCTGTTTTATTTTATTTTCGAATAATGCCCTGGGAACATTCAGGTCCTCCTGACGTTCCCTGCTCGTGGCTGAATTTCACAAACCTAACCCTTCAACACCATTTCTGAGATGGTAAATGAGGCAGTTTGCTTCACTGCTCTCCGTCAGTCCCACCACCTCCCTTCTGCCTTTCCAGACACTTCCTCTAATCAGCACAGGAAACAATGCAAACATGCTTAGCAGATAAAAACCTTGCAGAACCCAGGTTGATTGTACTGACCCAACTTTTCCTGTCCGATTTCCTTTAATTTATAAATATTGTTTCTGCAGCATAATAGACTGTCAAATGGCACTTTGGTAAAGCTGGCCGCGCTTAGTGCTGTACCAGGTGCTGCTTTTACTCATAAGAGAAAAAGACTTGCATTTGTATAGCAACTTTCTCATTCCCAAAGCTCTTCACAGATAATGGCCGGGATTCTCCCCTACCCGGCAGGGCGGGGGCTCCCGGTGTGTTGGAGTGGCGTGACCCACTTGGGCGTCGGGCCGCTCCAAAGGTGCGGAAGTCTCAGCACCTTTAGGGGCCAAGCCCTCACATTGAGGGGCTAGGCCCGCGCCGGAGTGGTTGGCGCTCCCCCGGCTGGCGTGAACGGCCTTTGGCGCCACACCAACCGGGACCAGAAGGACTTCGCTGGCCGGCGAAAGTTTGCGCATGCGCCGGAGCGTCAGCGGCTGCTAACCTCATCCCGGCGCATGCGCAGGGGAGGGGGTATCTTCCGCCTCCGCCATGGTGAAGACCATGGCGAAGGCGGAAGAAAAAGAGTGCCCCCACGGCACAGGCCCGCCCGCTGATTGGTGGGCCCCAATTGCGGGCCAGGCCACCGTGGTGGCACCCCCGGGGCCAGATCACCCCGCACCCCCCCCCCCCCCCCCAGGACTCCGGAGCCCACCCGTGCCGCCAATCCCGCTGGTCAGGTAGGTGTTTTGATTCCCGCCGGTGGGAGAGGCTTGACAGCGGCAGGACTTCGGCCCATTGCGGGCCGGAGAATCGCCGCGGCGGGCCCGCCAACCGGCGCGGAGCGATTCCCGCACCCGCCAAAGCTCTGGTGGCGGAGAATTTGGGACACGGCGGGGGCGGGATTGACGCCGGCCCGGGGCGATTCTTCGACCCGGCGGGGGGTCGGAGAATCCCGCCCAATGTTATTGATGGAAAAGAGAGCCATGTTGTCAAAGCTTTTCATCTTGCACTCACCAGGACAAACATAAGAATAGCAAATTTCAAACAATCGCAACAGCTTATACTACAGGAGAAAAGGCTGTTGATTGGTTGCTAAGTCAAGGCTATTGACTTGATCGGGGGCCAGTTTAGCTCAGTCGGCTCGTCAGCAGGTTCGTGATGCAGCACGAGTTCATTTTCCATTCCGGCTGAGGTTAGTCATGGAGGCCCCACCTCCACAACTTGCCGCTTGCCTGAGGGGTGGTAATCTACAGGTTAAATCGCCACCAGTCAGCTCTTCCCCTCAAAGGGGAAAGCAGTCTATTGTCATCTGGGATTATGGATACTTTAGCTTCACCTAAGTCAAAGCAGTTGATAAACTTGACCTTTTATTGGAAATTCTTCCAACTAGGTTTAGCACGAGGCTTCATATAGAATCATCCCTCAGTATGCTCTGTTGTTCTATGAACTGACATCATTGATGGTGTAAACTATCTCTTTGTATCTTCTGATGAATGTAGAAATTGTTTTCTATTATTTTTCATTTTTGTGGCAGTAATTTTATTTAAAATCCTAGTTTCAAATGCATATAGGCAGTGTGTCTATTAAACTGTAATTAAAAGTTGTAAAAAGTGAGTTAATGATCCATTCCAACCACTTACTTGGTTACAGGTCAAGGGCTAATGGAATAGTGAAAATGAAATGAAAAATGAAAATCACTTATTGTCACGAGTAGACTTCAATGAAGTTACTGTGAAAAGCTCTTAGTCGCCACATTCCGGCACCTGTCCGGGGAGGCTGGTATGGGAATCGAACCGTGCTGCTGGCCTGCTTGGTCTGCTTTAAAAGCCAGCGATTTAGCCTTGTGAGCTAAACCAGCTCCTTGTGTTGTGATATCTGGAGATTTCCATGGAGTGTAGATCATTTAAGAGGGAATGGTGTTTAGTCCTAGCTAAGTAGGTCATGAAATATAGTGGGGTACAAATTATGTAATTAATGGGAGGAGCCAGGTGTGTATGTAGTTTGTTGAACAGCAGTTTTGCCAGAAGTGTATTGGATCTGCTCTTGAAAGGAATTCTCTTCACAGCTAAGCAAGAAAGCTGTTCAGTTAACTTTATTTATGAGTGGCATTTGAACTGTATTGGGTTGCTCAATTGGAATTAGTGGCAAGGGTAGATAGAAAGTTCAGTTCTTTTCATTTGTTTAAGAACTGTTCAACTGATAATTGTAAAGCTATTTCATTGATGTTTATGTAGTTGATTATATGTTAAATTAAATTTCTTTTAACATTAAAGATACTTATTTGTCAGAATCATCACTCCTGGGGAGAAGTATCCATTCCCTCACAGTTTTACAAATTGAAAAATCGTTTAGGGTTCTCGTTCTGAATGTGAACAAAGGTTGGGGTCTGATCCAATATCCTAACAATATTTAACATTAACCCTTGACACTACGATCTGTATCCGTGACATTGGTTGATGGTTAACTTATTGGGCAGGACATTTTAAAATGACATCATGGGATCTTGCAATGTAAC
The DNA here is from genome assembly GCF_902713615.1 of Scyliorhinus canicula. Lineage (NCBI taxonomy): Eukaryota > Metazoa > Chordata > Chondrichthyes > Carcharhiniformes > Scyliorhinidae > Scyliorhinus > Scyliorhinus canicula. The sequence goes on along the minus strand of NC_052157.1, from coordinate 46,236,194 downwards.
CTCAGGGGGCAGAAGGGGCCTCGATGTGATTTTTCATTCAAAAGGGGGCACCTTCAAAGGTTCTATCCTCCCTCATTGTTATCCTGGAATGTTCATCTGGAAAACTATCCTCAAGCTTTCATTTCCCACCACTGCACACCGGGAACATCATTTCAAAGGTTTTAACATAATATTATAAGGACTCCTCGTTGGAATTATCCCCCTACTGCTGTATCATTACCCTACTACTGTATGTTACCTACAGTTAGAATGACTGATATACAATGGTACATTTAGATTTAGATTTAGATTTATTTTGACATGTACCGAGGCACAGTGAAAAGTATTGTTCTGGGTACAGTCCAGGCAGATTGTTCCATACATGAACATACATGAATACTGAGATACAGGCTACTGGACTAGAAGGGCTTGAGGTTCATAAGGAGGAGGTGTTAGCGATTCTGGGAAGTGTGAAAATAGATAAGTCCCCTGGGCCGGATGGGATTTATCCTAGGATTCTCTGGGAAGCTAGGGAGGAGATTGCTGAGCCTTTGGCTTTGATCTTTAAGTCACCTTTGTCTACAGGAATAGTGCCAGAGGACTGGAGGATAGCAAATGTTGTCCCCTTGTACAAGAAGGGGAGTAGAGATAACCCCGGTAACTATAGACCAGTGAGCCTTACTTCTGTTGTGGGAAAAGTCTTGGAAAGGTTTATAAGAGATAGGATGTATAATCATCTGGAAAGGAATAATTTGATTAGAGATAGTCAACATGGTTTTGTGAAGGGTAGGTCGTGCCTCACAAACCTCATTGAGTTCTTCGAGAAGGTGACCAAACAGGTGGATGAGGGTAAAGCAGTTGATGTGGTATATATGGATTTCAGTAAAGTGTTTGATAAGGTTCCCCACGGTAGGCTATTGCAGAAAACACAGAGGCATGGGATTCAGGGTGATTTAGCAGTTTGGATCAGAAATTGGCTAGCTGATAGAAGACAAAGAGTGGTGGTAGATGGGAAATGCTCTGACTGGTGTCCAGTTACTAGTGGTGTGCCACAAGGATCTGTTTGGGGCCGTTGGTGTTTGTCATTTTTATAAATGGCCTGGAGGAGGGCATAGAAGGATGGGTGAGTAAATTTGCAGATGAGACTAAAGTCGGTGGAGTTGTGGACAGTGCAGAAGGATGTTACAAGTTACAGCGGGACATAGATAAGCTGCAGAGCTGGGCTGACAGGTGGCAAATGGAGTTTAATGCAGAAAAGTGTGAGGTGATTAATTTTGGAAGGAATAACAGGAAGACAGAGTACTGGGCTAATGGTAAGATTCTTGGTAGTGTGGACGAGCAGAGAGATCTCGGTGTCCATGTCCATAGATCCCTGAAAGTTGCCACCCAGGTTGAGAGGGTTGTTAAGAAGGCGTACGGTGTTTTAGCTTTTATTGGTAGAGGAATTGAGTTTCGGAGCCATGAGGTCATGTTGCAGTTGTACAAAACTCTGGTGCGGCCGCATTTGGAGTATTGTATGCAGTTCTGGTCGCCACATTATAGAAAGGATGTGGAAGCATTGGAAAGGGTACAGAGGAGATTTACAAGAATGTTGCCTGGTATGGAGGGAAGATCATATGAGGAAAGGCTGAAGGACTTGAGGCTGTTTTCGTTAGAGAGAAGAAGGTTAAGAGGGGACTTAATTGAGGCATACAAGATGATCAGAGGATTAAATAGGGTGGACATCGAGAGCCTTTTTCCTCGGATGGTGATGTCCAGCACGAGGGGACATAGCTTTAAATTGAGGGGAGATAGATACAGGGCAGATGTCAGAGGTAGGTTCTTTACTCAGAGAGTAGTAAGGGTGTGGAATGCCCTGCCTGCAACAGTAGTGGACTCGCCAACACTAAACGCTTTCAAATGGCCATTGGATAGGCATATGGACGATAAGGGAATAGTGTAGAGGGACTTTAGAAGGGTATCACAGGACGGTGCAACATCGTGGGCCGAAGGGCCTGTACTGCGCTGTAATGTTCTATGTTCTATGAAAAACTGGCATTCGATAAATACGCAATGTAAATACATTGACACAGGCATTGGATGAAGCATATAGAGTGTAGTGCTACAACAGTAGAGAAGATCCGTAGAGAGGTCAGTTCAGTCCCTAAGAAGGCCAATCAGCTGTCAGGTAACAGCAGGAAGAAACTGATTTAGAATCTGTTAGTGCGTGCTCTCAGACGTTTGTATCTTCTGCCCGATAGTGGGAGGGGTCTTTGATTATGCTGCCCGCTTTCCCAAGGCAGTGGGAGGTGTAGACAGTCAATGGATGGGAGGCAGATTTGCGTGATGGACTGGGCTGTGTTCACAACTCTCTGTAGTTTCTTACGGTCTTGGGCAGAGCAGTTGCCATACCAGGCTGTGCTGCAGCCAGATAGGATGCTTTCTATGATGCATCTGTAAAAATCAGTAAGAGTTCATGGGGACATGATAACTTTCCTGAGTTTCCTGAGGAAGTATAGGCGCTGTTATGCTTTCTTGGTCATAGCATTGACGTGGGTGGACCAGGACAGATTGTTGGTGATGTGCACACCTTGGTTTTTTAAGCTGTCAACCATCTGCACCTCGGCACCATTGATGGGTATGATATGCGAATTGCAGTGGATCAGGGCATTCTGGAAGTCTGGCCTTGATGTGTCTCCTGACCAACTTCTTAAAGCACTTCATAATGATATATGCCAAGACACCGGATGGCAGTCGTTGAAGCACGTTGCCTGGTTCTTCTTTGGCACCGGAATGATCGTGGTCTGCTTGAAGCAGGTGGGAACGTTAGAACGCAGTTGGGAGAGGTTGAAGATGTCCACAAACACACCTACCAGTTGGTCCGCGCATGATCTGAGTGCACGACTAGGGACTCCGTCAGAACCCATTGCTTTCCATGGGTTCACTTTCAAGAAAGCTGATCTGAATTCTGAGGCTGTAACGATAGGTATGGGTGTGTCCGAGGCTGTTGGGGCAGTTGGCAACACTTTGTTGGCTTCCTGCTCGAAATGAGCCTTGAATGCATTGAGTTCATTGGGGAGGGCTGCTCTGTTGCCAGAGATTCTACATGGCTTTGCTTTGTAGTCCATTATATTCTTTACCACAACCAACAAGAGCCTGTGTTGTTAGTCTATGACTTTAGCTAAGTGTCATCGATCGAAAGTTCCAACGTGCCACAGCAAAAAACCGCACCGACCTCCTCAAAGATAAACACGGGACGCAACCGACAGTGTACCCTTCGTCGTCCAGTACTGCCCCGGAGCGGAGAAGCTATGAGGTCTTCTTTGGAGCCTTCAACACGTCATCGATGAAGACATCTTGCTAAGGCAATCCCCACACCCCCACTACTTGCCTTCAAACAACCGCGCAACCTCAAACCAACCATTGTTTGCAGCAACTATCCAGCCTTCAGAACAGCGACCATGACACCACACAACCCTGCCATGGCAATCTCTGCAAGATGTGCCAGAACATTGACATGGATACCACAATTACACATGAGAACACCACCCACCAGGTATACGGTACATACTCGTGCGACTCGGACAACGTTGTCTGCCCCATGCGCTGCAGGAAAGGATGTCCCGAGGCATGGTACATTGGTGAGACCATGCAGACGCTGCGACAACGGATGAACAGACAGTTCGCGACAATCACCAGGCAGGAATGGTCCCTTCCAGTTGGGAACACTTCAGCTGTCAAGTGCATTCAGCCTCTGACCTTCGGGTAAGCGTTCTCCAAGGCGTCTTTCAGGATGCGCGACAACGCTAATCCGCCAAGCAGAAACTGATAGCCAAATTCTGCATGCATGAGTACGGCCTCAACTGGGATCTTGGATTCATGTCTCATTACTTCCCCCCCCCCCCCCCCCCCCAAATCTGGCCTAGGCTTGTGAAATCCTACCAACTATCCTGGCTTGAGACAATTCACACCTCTTTAACCTGTGATTATCCCTCTCTCCAGTCGCACCATCTGGACTTGTAAAGGCTTAATTACCCACAAAGACTCACATTCAAAGTATCATCTTGCATCATTGACCTTGTCTATAGATGCTGTGTTTGTGTAACCTACCTCTTCACTCACCTGTTGAAGAGCTATGCTATGAAAGCTCATGATTCCAAATAAACTTGTTGGTTTTAACCTGGTGTTGTAGAATCATAGAAATCTACAGTGCAGAAGGAGGCCATTCGGCCCAATAGTCGCACCAACCCTCCAAAAGAGTACCCTACCGAGGCCCATGCCTCTGCCCTATCCCCATAACTCCACCTAACCTTTAGACACTAAGGGGAAATTTAGCATGGCCAATCCCCCTGACATGCTCATCTTTGGACTGTGGGAGGAAATCGGAGCCCTCGGAGAAACCCATGCAGACATGGGGAGAACGTGCAAACTCCACACACACAGTGGTTGGGATCAAAGCCGGATCCCTGGCGCTGTGAGGAAACAGTGCTAACCACTGCGCTACCGTGCCATTTTGGAAGGGGGGCTGCCTCGAAAGGTTGGTTCTCTGGCTTGTGGTGATGGTAGATTGTTTTTTTCCAGGCCATGAGGTGGCAGATTGTGGTTGAATACAATTTTGCTGCTGCTAATGGCTCACAGTGCCTCATGGTTTCCCAGCCTTACACTGCTAGATCTGTTCTGAATCTATCCCATTTAGCACAGTGGTGATGGAGGGTAACCTCAATGTGAAGATGTGACTTTGCCTCCACAAGGGCTGTGTGGTGGTCACTCTTATCAATACTGTCATGGAGAGTTGCATCCTAGGAAGGCAGGTTGGCGAGAATACGGTCAAGTATGTTTTTCCCTTTTGTTGGCCCCTTGCCACTTGTCAGAGACCCAATGTAGCAGTTATGTCCTTTAGGACTCAACCAGTTCAGTGAGTGGTACTACCAAGCCACTCTTGATGATGGACATGGAAGTCCCCACCCAGAATACATTATGTGCTCCTGCCACCCTCAGTACTTCCTCCAAGTGGTGTTCAATATGGAGGAGCACCAATTCATCACCTGATGGTGGATGATCCGTGGTAATCAGCAGGAGGTTCCCTTGCCCATGTTTAACCTGAAGCCATGAAACCTCATGGGGTCCAGAGCCAATGTTGAGGACTCCCAGGGCAACTCCCTCCCGACTGTATATCTCTGCTGGGCCTGTCCTATTGGTGGGAAGGATGTACCATGAATGGTGATAGTGGTGTCTGGGCCGTTATTAGCAAGGCATTATTCTTTGATTATGACTATGTCAGGCTGTTGCTTGACTAGTCTGTGGGACAACTCTCCCAACTTTAGCACAAGCCCCAGATGTTAATTCTGCGGACTTTGTAGGGTTTACAGGGCTGGGCTTGCTGTTGTCGTTTCCAGTGCCCAGGTCGATGTCGGGTGCTCCATACAGTTTCTTGCTTTTAGATTTTGTAGTGGTTTTTGATACAACTGAGCAACTTTCTTGGGCATTTCAGAGGGATATGAGAGTCAACCACATTGCTCGGAGAGGCCTCTCAGTATTTGCAAATTATTCTGTTTACTATGACTTACAACGACCGTAATTGCAATTAGCCTTTCCACGAAAAGGCCACTTTTCAATCCTCACTGAGTTTCCACAAGTGTGGTGAACAGATGATTGTTTAAGTGCACAGCCAAACTCTCAGTTAAACAATTCTCTATTTTCTGACAGATGTCCTGATTGCTGAACGCTGAGCAACCAGTTGGAATTGTTTTTTTTTTGCATTTCTTTTGCAATTGCCAACCTACATGTCAAACACAATTAAACTTTTTGAAGTCTGTGCAACTACCCCTCACCTTCTTGCTCATACAACAATAAACTGTGATTTAAGATATACCACATTGCAATCAGATTTACTGTTCTAATGCTTTGTTGCCTGGCCTCCCACCTTTCACGCTCTGCAAAACATCAGCTCATCAAATTTTTAGCTGCCTGAATCCTAACTCATACTAAGTCCTATTCACCCATGTGCTCACTGACCTAAGTTGGCTGCTTGCTATTGAAGTCCCTCCATTGCCACACCTCTCCCTTACATACAACCATAGAATCTCTACAGTGCAGATCAAGGCCATTCAACCCACCGAGTCTGCACTGGCTCTCTGAAAGAGATTACTATGAAGGCCCATTCTTCAACCCATCCTCAAAATCCCCTCACCTGCACATCCCTGGATACTAAGGGGCAATTTTTTAAATCATGGCCAATTCACCTAACCTACATATCTTTGGACAGTGGGAGGAAACCAGAGCACCAGGAGGAAACCCACCTCAGACACAGGGAGAACGTGCAAACTCGACATAGACAGTCACCCAAGGCCGGAATTGAACCCAGGTCTCTGGCGCTGTAATGCAGCAGTGCTAACCACTGTGCCAACGTGCCACCCAACAGTATGACCTCTTCCCTCTAAGAATGTGATGGGAACCCTAGGAAAGTGAATGGGCCGCACAATTGGCCCTCCATCATCTCAGTGAGCCGCAAGATTGAAATGGGACTTGTTCACTAATTGTGAGCTTTGAGTAAGATTGAATACATTTAATATGCGCTGGATCATAGATCATAGAATTTACAGTGCTGAAGGAGGTCATTTGGCCCATTGAGCCTGCACCCGCCCTTGGAAAGAGCACCCTACTCAGGCCCACACCTCAACCTATCCCCATAACCAAGTAACCCCACGTAACCTTTTTAGACACTAAAGGCAATTTTGCATGGCCAATCCACTTAACCCGCACATCTTTGGACTGTGGGAGGAAACCCACGCTGAACCGGAGAGGACGTGCAGACTCCGCACAGACAGTGACCCAAGCCGGGAATCAAACCTGGGACCCTGAAACTGTAAAGCAACTGTGCTAACCACTGTGCTACCGTGCTGCCCTTGTGAAACTGGATGTTTCACAACAAGTCGTAGAAAATGCTTAACCATTCATACGTTAATAAAACTGCCATCAGCTTCAAGTGGTAAAAGCTAAATAAATATTGTCCCTTGATTGTATGGAGAGGGAGTGCATGGCTCTCACAGCCAATGTTCTGAGCAATCATCACACCCCTCACTTCACGTGCCCTTGTTTTGCGCGCATATCACTTCAGTCAAACCGGTAGGAAAAAAACTCCAAGGGTGGAAACGAGCAGACTGAGGAAATTCTGCACTTGGGCAACAGTCAACAATGGGCTGCACTCAGAACCCTGACGGGCCGCATGTGGCCCTGGGGGCGCAGGGTGTCCACCATTGCTCTAAGAATTGTGTTTCCCTCCAGTTCAGGCATAATGCACATCCCTCAATTTCAGCATAATTGGGCTTGTGCTTCAGCTGCCTCAGCCCTCAACCTCTTCCACCTCCTCAAAGATCCGCACTCAGGTCTGTGTGACTCCATGTCAAATCTTACAAAGTTCCTAGGAAGCACCTCGGGATGTTTTACTGCATTGAAGATGCTGTACAAATGCAAGTTGCCGTATTTAATTAAGATCCAATACAGTTATGAACTGGGAGCCTCGGGCAGCAATGAACAGAAACTCTACAACTCAGTAAAATGCAGGCTGCAGCTTCAGGCTGCAGCATTCCGTGGTGAAATACATCTCTCAATTTGTTTCCTGTTAATTCAACAATTAATCCTCAAAAAGGTTTTAACACCACACAGTGAAAGTTGGTTTGCATGAAAGCCACTTTAGCATTTTAAGCTATGACTTTGGATATGTCAGGAAGAATTATTGCGCGTTGTAACATAACTCAGCTGCTTTTCTCCCTGATAAAACCGAGCAATGAGTTTGAAACACTGCTGTTTCTCACCAAGAGAACCAGCATGATCAGGCAACATTTTAAAATCTATATAGTTATTTAAATTTTGCTTCAAAAAATATTTCTCGACGGGTGTTAGCACTGCTGCCTCACAGCACCAGGGACCCGGGTTCAATTATGGCCTTGGGTCACTGTCTGTGTGGCGTTTGCACGTTCTCCCCGTGTTTGCATGTTTCCTCCGGGTGCTCCGGCTTCCTCCCACAGTCCAAAGATGTGCAGGTTAGGTGGATTGGCCATGCTAAATCGCCCTTTAGTGTCCAATGGTTAGGTGACGTTACGGAGATAGGGTGGGGGATTGGGCCCAGGTAGGGTGCACTTTCAGAAGGTTAGTGCAGACTCGATGGGCCAAATGACCTCCTTCGCACTGTAGGGATTCCATGGTTCTATATTTAAGAGTGGTAATATTACTTTCTTCTTTTCTTCCGCTTAAATGTAGCAATCATACACAAGGAGTTGGATTCTCTGTGACATTACGCCAAAATCGTGAAACGCGATCGGCCGGAGAATCGGCTCCGACGTCGAAATCAGGCTTGACGCCGGTTTCGCGCCAATTCGGAATTCTCCGGACCCCCCAGCTCGACAAAATCGCGGAGCCCGCCGCCCAGCCCGGAAGTACAGTATGCATCTCATTATCTGCCCTGACAACCAATTGTGCGGGAGAGTGGGGGTGTGTGTCAGTGGGATGGGATATCAGTGCCGTCAGCCAGGTGCACACATTGTGTGGGCTCCTGCCTCCGTCCTGACCCCATGTCCTGCCTATCTGGGCCCTCCTCCGCATCCTTCTCGACGGACGAGGCCTGGCATTCATTCCCCCTCCTCCAGCACACCACCCCTCTGCTGTGCAATGTTGTGGAGGCCCCCACGATATGGGAGAATCTCCTAGCGCTGTACTGGAGGGCCCCTCCAGAGCAGTCCAGGCACCTGAATGCATCGTCAGGATGCTGAAGCACCGCCCGATCATGCCCCCGGTCGTGGCATGGGTGTCGTTGTAGCGGGTCGATGTGTTGGTCTGTGGCCCCCGGATAGGCGTCATCAGCCATGACTGGGGTGGATAGCCCCTGTCACCCAGGAGCCAACCCCTCATCAGGGAGTGCACCTCGAAGGTGCCAGGAGCCATTGAGTGTGCCAGGATGAAGGCGTTGTGCACACTGCCCGGGTATCGGACGCAGACATGCATGATGTGGAGCTCATGGCCATACACCATCTGTACGTTCATCAAGTGGAACCCCTTTCAGTTTACAAAGACCGGTCCGTCATGAGCCAATGCTCATAGCGGGACATGCATCCTGTAGATCACCCCCTGGACCTCAAGCATCCAGGCAAAGGGGGCAAACCCCACTACCCGAGCATCCTGGTGGGCTCAGTCCAAATTGAATTTGATATATTGTGCCGAGTGGGGATATAAGTCCTCCGAGATGGCATGGATGCACAGAGGTCTGTGAGATTCCAGACAGGTGCCCACTTGGTGCCTGGAAGGACTCAGTGGGGTAAATGTTTAGGATGTCCATCACCCTGACGGCCAGGAACGGGTGTCCTCCCCATATCCCTGCGGTTCCAGGTGCGCCATGTCCCGGCAGATATGTTGCACTGTTCCACTGCTCAGCCGGAATCTTCGATGGCATGGCCGGTCCAGCTGGTCCTCGAATGACTAGACGCTGCTGATGCACATGAGGCCTGATGCAATGTATCCTTCCCAACTCCTCCTCAGCCTGTTGGACGGCTGACTCTCCATTCTCACCGCTGGTTCCTGTTCCTCTGGGGCAGGCTCTTTTGCTGCAGGTTCCTTCTTGAGCATCTCCTGCTTGTACTACCTCAGTGCATCCCCCAGAGCTGTGGCGGCTAGGATGAAGGCCATCATTCCTGGCTGGATTCCGAAGCCCATTGTCTGCAGAGGGTGAAAGGCAGACATGTTAGCATCGTGCATACCCCTGTGTCCAGCCAGTGGACTACACTGTGGCATCAGCCTGCACCGCGGCCCTTGCCCCCACATGTCACTTTCCCCTCACTCGCTCCTTTCCTATAACCATGCCCACCCCAGGCCATTCTCCTGGCACTCTGCCCTCGGCAACGCACCTCTGAGCCCGTTGGTGACCAGCGCCACGGGCCCTCTGACTTCAGAACCCATCCCTGCTGGCAGTGGTGCCAGTGTCAAATGCTACCCGTGCAGCGGTACGCTCTATGGCCCTCGTCCAGCGCCCTCCTTTTGCGGTTACTGAAGGTATTGCCCTTCGGTGGGCTGCATGATGCCCCAACCGCAGGGGGTGTCCGGTTGTGGAGATGGAGGGAGGGGACATTGGTGGGGTGGAGGTTGGGATTGCAGGGAGAATGGTGGGGTGAAGGTGAGGTCCAGAGAGGCTTTGGGTGCACCCAAATGGTCCGTATCACTCTGCACAACCATGGGCCACTTTGGACGTTCAGTGGTGTACACAGCAAGGTGGCTGCTCTGCAGTCTGCGGCAATGGCGATCCGTGCCTGAACACCGAGGGGTCGCCATGACACCACAGCCCATCCCCTGGTCGCCCCACATCAACCCCGCTACATCCCCCCCCAGCCCTGGCCGATGACCCTCATCTCCTCTCCCAGCCAACCCTACCAGTGCCAGGACCGGCAGCCCACGGTCACACCTCGAGGAACATGTCCTACCTCCTCTCTCTCCCTCAGCAGCCACGAGGCCGGTTTCCCAATTTTTAAAACCACAAGTGAAATTGGCTGTTGGTAATTCCTCCTGGCAGAGGTGGAGCATCGCAGGAGAATCCCGGGTCAGGCCCATGAATGATACTTTTCACAGTAACTTCATTGCAGTGTTAATGTAAGCCTACTTGTGACATTAATAAAGATTGCTGTTATTTTTATTATGCGAACGGCGTTTACTGTACGTGCAGAGTAGAATGCATTGACACCGCTGTCGCGGCACTGGAGCATGGCATTCTGCCAGGCGCTGGCCACAATATTTGGCTCACATGCGATTCTTCACCCAATCATGATTCCCGATTCCGGCGTCGCATGGCGCAGAATCCCACCAGTACTTGAAGGTAACATGGTGAACAGGCGATAGGTGCTGACTTGTTAAAATTATACATGATTGCATGGATTCGGAGTCAGCCAGCCCTGAGTCACTGTTGTGTTGGAGGGGAATGAGTCATATAGTCATAGATCTCGACAGCTCAAATAAGACCCTTCAGCCCATCGCGTCTGCGCTGGTCAAAAACAACCACCCTAACTATTCTAATCCCATTTTCCAGAACTTCACCCATATGCTTTGGCATTGTAAGTGTACATCTAAATACTTCTTAAATGTTATGAGGGTCTCTGACTCCACCACTCTTTCAGGCAGCGAGTTCCAGACTCCCACCATCCTCTGGGTGAAAAGGTTTGTCCTCACATCCCCTCGACACCTCCTGCCCCTTACCTTAAATATATGCCCCTGGTCACTGATCCCTCCACCAAGGGGAAAAGCTTCTTCCTGTCTGCTCTATCGATGCCCCTCATACTTTTATATATCTCAATCATGTTCCACCTCAGTCTCCTCTGCTCCAAGGAAAACAACTCCAGTCTATCCAAACCCGCTTCATAACTAAAACTCTCCAGCCCAGGGAACATCCTGGTAAATCTCCTCTGCATCCTTTCCAGTGCTATCACATCCCTCCTATAATGTGGATTCCAGAGCTGCACACAATACTCTAGCTGTGGCCTAACCAACATTTCATACAGTTTCAGCATAACCTCCCTGCTCTTAAATTCTATGCCTCAGCTAATAAATGTAAGTATACCAGATGCCTTCTTAATCACTGTTTCCACCTGCTCTGCTACCTGAAGGGGCCGGTGTGCATGCAGACCAAGGTCCCTCTGATCCTCGGTGCTTCCCAGGGTCCTGCCTTTCATCACGTATCCCTATGCATTGTTTGCCTTTCCCAAGTGCATCACCTCACACTTATCCAGATTGAATTCCATTTGACCAGCCTGTCTATATTCTCCTGTGCTCTAAGGCTATTCTCCTCACTATTTACCACCCCACCAATTTCCGTATGATCCGCAAACTTACTGATGAACCCTTCTACATTGATGTCTAAATCATTTTTATAAACAGCAACTAGCAAGAGCCCCAACACTGATACCTGCTGGACTGTACTGGACACAGGCTTCCAGTCAGAAAAACATCCCTCCAGCATCACGCTCTGCTTCCTGTCACTTAGCTAATTCTGGATCCAATTTGCTAAATTTCCTTGGATCCCACAGTCTCTTAACTTCGCTATGGGGGAGGCAGTGATGTCGTGGCATTATCACTGGACTAGTAACCCAGAGACGCAGGATAATGCTCTGGGGGCCTGGGTTCGAATCCCACCACGGCAGTTGGTGGAATTTGAATTCAGTAAAAATCTGGAATGAAAAGTCTAATGACCACCATGAAACCATTGTTAGTTGTTGTTGTAAAATCCTATCTGGTTCACTAATGTCCTGGAGGAAATCTGCCAACCTTACCTGGTCTGCTCTACAGGGGGAAGCACGGTAGCACAAGTGGATAGCATTGTGGCTTCACAGCGCCAGGGTCCCAGGTTCGATTCCCCGCTGCGTCACTGTCTGTGCGGAGTCTGCACGTTCTCCCCGTGTCTGTGTGGGTGTCCTCTGGGTTCTCCGGTTTCCTCCCACAGTCCAAAGACGTGCAGGTTAGGTGGTTTGGCCATGCTAAATTGCCCTTAGTATCCAAAAAAAACATTGAGTAGGGTTACTGGGTTATGGGGATAGGGTAGAGGTGAGGGCTGAGGTGGGTCGGTGCAGACTCGATGGGCTGAATGGTCTCCTACTGCACTGTATCTTCTATGTAGATGTGAACTCCAGACCCAAAGAGATGTGGTTGACTCTTAAATGCCCTCAGGGATGGGCAATGAATTCTGACCCAGCCAGCGATGCCCACATCCCACGAACGAATAAAAAGAAAACCCCATGTGGGACGTTATTAAAAGCCTTGCTGAAGTTCCAGTAGACTACGTCAAATATATTGCCCTCATCTATACACCTGGTCACCTCTTCGAAAAATTCAATTAAATTTGCCAGACAACACTTTTCACTATATATTAATACATGTGACGATAATGAATCAAATCAAATCAAATCAATTCCATCGTCAGCCAATGGAAAATCCCACCCAATGTACATTGCATCTACTACATTAACTTTGTTTACTCTTTCTGTTACTTTCACAGATAATTGAAAAAGATTGAACCTTTTGAAATCTGTGCTGACAATTCTTTGATCTATTTCCTGTCTCTAAATGATTTTCCTTTACATCTTTAACTCGCGCTCCGTTATCTTTCCTTCGGCTAACATTACATTAACTAGTTTACAGTTCACAGAATTTGTTATGTCTCCACTTCTGAAAAGAGGAATCACATTATTTGCCCGTCAAGTTTTTTATTAAATGATACTGTTCCTCAGCTTTTCTGAATGTGAATGGATATTTTGCCATCTGAACAATGTCTTTTTCCTCCCTTAGCTTTGTCTAGTTTAGCTTATCAATGATTTCTCTCCTAACTATTTTAAATGTCCTGCTACCCTTGTTGATTTCCCCTCTCCCTCCCAGATGCTTGCAATGCAATGCATTCCAAAAGACATTTGATTCCGATCAAAGATCCCAACCATTCTAAAGAGTTGGGCCACTTTAAAAATACACTGGCAGAGAAAAGAATTTGCATTGATAATGTCATCCCCAACATCCCAGGCAGCACGGTAGCACAGTGGTTAGCACAGTTGCTTCACAGCTCCAGGGTCCCAGGTTCGATTCCCGGCCTGGGTCACTACCTGTGTGGAGTCCGCATATTCTGCCCGTGTGTGCGTGGGTTTCCTCCGGGTACTCTGCTTTCCTCCCACAGTCCAAAGATGTGCAGGTTAGGTGGGTCGGCCATGTTGAAAATGAAACTAAGTGAAAATGAAATGAAAATCGCTTATTGTCACAAGTAGGCTTCAATGAAGTTACTGTGAAAAGCCCCTAGTCGCCACATTTCGCGGCCTGTTTGGGGAGGCTGCTACAGGAATTGAACCAGCTCTACTGGCTGCCTTAACAGCCAGCTCTTTAGCCCTGTGCTAAACCTAAAATGTTAAATTGCCCCTTTGTGTCCAAAAAGGTTTGGTGGGATTACAGGGATAGGGTGGAGAGTGCTCTTTCCAAGAGCTGGTGCGGACTCAATGGGCCGAATGGCCTCTTTCTGTGCTGTACATTTTATGATCTAGGATCCCATTCACCTTTTTTCCCCCAATTAAGGAGCAATTTTAGTGTGGGCAAGCCACCTACATCTTTGGGTTGTGGAGGTGAGACGCACGCAGATACGGGGAGAATATGCAAACTCCACATGGCCAGTGACCCAGGGCTGGGATTGAGCCCAGGTCCTCAGCACTGTGAGGCAGCAGTGCTAACCATTGCACCACCATGCTGCCCCTATCTCATTTCACTTTACATGCAACTGAGTACCTTTGGAGTGTAGTCATTATTGTAATGTCAGGAATTCATGTAATAGGATTTTATAACAATTGACGGCTTCATGCCACTGTTATCAGGCAGGTTTCTGGCATGGTAAAATTGTGAACACAGCCTCTCTGGATTATTAATGCAGTAATATGGCCACTAATGTAACACTTCTGAAGTGTAGTCACTGTTGTAATGTACAAAAACTGGCAGACATTTTTGCACCAAGCGACCTCCCACACACTGCAATGTGATAATGACCAGAATTCGGTATTGTACAAAGGCTAAATATTGCCCAGGACCCCGGAGAGAACTGCCCTGTTCTTCTTTGTGACAGTGCTGTGGGATCTATTACATCCATTATAGAGGCCGGCTGGGACCTCGGTTTAACGCCTCGTCCGACAGATGACCCTGGGAGTGTAAGCAAAGAGCTTAAACCCAAGTGAGAGCATTTGACTAGTTAAAACTTCCTGTGCAGAATTGTTTACAAAAGAAATGTCGATCGGTAATTCAAGAGTGGAGGCGAAGGCTGGAATAGCCAACACAATGAAGAATTATGGAACTAAGGAGTTAGCTCTGCATGTGAATTATTTTTATATATTCTGCTTTAGCATTAAAGCATAGAATAACCAATAGTCCCATCTGCAGAGTAGTTACTGTGAGTTAAAATTGCTATTGAGTTGGATGATCAGCCATGATCATGATAAATGTTGGAGCAGACTCGAAGGGCCAAAAGGCCTCCTCCTGTTCCTATCTTCTATGTATCTACGTATTGCATTTCCTCCACATCATTCCAGAATATTTCAGCTGGTACTAAAATTTAACCTGAGGGAGACTGAGTGTGAGGAGTGAGGAAGGAGATGAATGGATTTTATTCTAGAAGTTTTATATATTCGATTAAGACCCACAATGTCTCAAATTGATGGACAGGAAATTCTGGAGCCATTCAGGCAGCATTTCCAGAATGAATATCTCCAGAGTTTCAATGTTTTCGAGTTGCAGCATCAGCCATATTTTTCATTATTGTGAATTGTGCTTTGACAATTTGTCAGTATAATTGGAGTTAGGCCGAGTGACGTCTGCACTGAACAGTGAATAATCATGGAGGGACACATTTTGTTGGCAATGTGTGGAGTTTGCACTTTCTCCCCGTGTCTGCATGGGTTTCCTCCGGTTGCTCCCGGTTTCCTCCCATAGTCCAAAGATGTGCAGGGTAGTTAGGGTTACGGGTGATAGAGTGGGGGGAGTGGCCCTAGGTAGGGTGCTCTTTCGGAGGATTGGTGCAGACTGGATGGGCTGAATGGCTTCCTTCTGCACTTGTAGGGATTAAAAGGAAGGAGCTATAAGTGTAACAATACTAGCCTGCAGTGTCACAGGAGGAAGTGAATTGAGAGTGTAGGAGAAAGCAACATGGAAAGGAACAACTGTAAGGGAATGTTATCATTATTGTAAAAATGTCACAATAAAGTGTTTGCAGATGGCAGTCTTCAAGAGTTATTACTCCATCCCGCCAGAACAATAATATATTGTGGCAAGCAGTAATAAATGGCGAACGAAAAGTTTCTACCTCTGGTTGAGAATTTCTCGAATGGTTCAGTCATAAATCAGGCTGGAGCATGGTTAAAGTGGTACAGAAGATTGTTGTGTTTCGAAATGACATAAAAGCACTAATCTCTCACAAGGGAACACGTTATGGGAGTGTGGTGAATGTGTAACCACTATAATTCACACTGTACATTACTGTGTCCCTGTGGGCTCCATCTGTGAGCCGTTGCACAGCTCTGCCCACAGGGGGAGATGAGGAGCATGTCCAGGGCTCTTGTACAGGCCCTTGGCTCCACCCCCTTCAGGAAGTATAAGTGCTGCGGTCCTGCGAGTCCGCCCTCAGTTCAGCACAGTCGCAGGCAAGTTCAGTTGTAAGCCGATTAAAGCTACAGTTTACTCCAACTCATGTCTCAGAGTGAATTGATGGTTGCATCAGGGAGCTAATGTTTCGAGTCTGGATGATATTTGACAAAGAATCATCCAGGCTCGAAACACTAGCTCCGTTTCTCTCTCCACAGATGCTGCCAGACCTGCTGAGTTTGTCCCGTATTTCCTGTTTTTGTACTATTTACAGTACGAGTTCATATGTAGTTCCCATTACAGAAATGTATCTGTACATGCTAAACAATAGTGAATCTATGAGTTCATAAAGCTGAGAGGTGATCTTGTATTGGTAATTCTAGAGATGTAGAGGAAAGGATGGCAAAGATGATTCTGGAAAAGAGCGAAAGTAACAGGGTAGTTGTTATGGGAGACTTTAACTTTCCAAATATTGACTGGAAAAGATATAGTTCGAGTACATTAGATGGGTCGTTCTTTGTACAATGTGTGCAGGAGGGTTTCCTGACACAATATGTTGACAGGCCAACAAGAGGCGAGGCCACATTGGATTTGGTTTTGGGTAATGAACCAGGCCAGGTGTTAGATCTGGAGGTAGGTGAGCACTTTGGAAACAGTGACCACAATTCGGTGACCTTTACGTTAGTGATGGAAAGGGATAAGTATACCCCGCAGGGCAAGAGTTATAGCTGGGGGAAGGGCAATTATGATGCCATTAGACATGACTTAGGATGTGTTGGTTGGAGAAGTAGGCCGCAAGGGTTGGGCACACTGGATATGTGGAGCTTGTTCAAGGAACAGCTATTGTATGTTCTTGATAAGTACGTACCAGTCAGGCAGGGAGGAAGGGGTCGAGCGAGGGAACCGTGGTTTACCAAAGAAGTGGAATCTCTTGTTAAGAGGAAGAAGGAGGCCTATGTGAAGATGAGGCATGAAGTTTCAGTTGGGGCGCTTGATAGTTACAAGGAAGCGAGGAAGGATCTAAAGAGAGAGCTGAGACGAGCAAGGAGGGGACATGAGAAGTCTTTGGCAGGTAGGATCAAGGAAAACCCAAAAGCTTTCTATAGGTATGTCAGGAATAAAAGAATGACTAGGGTAAGAGTAGGGCCAGTCAAGGACAGTGGTGGGAAGTTGTGTGTGGAGGCTGAGGAGATAAGCGAGATACTAAATGAATACTTTTCGTCAGTATTCATTCAAGAAAAAGATAATATTGTGGAGGAGAATGCTGAGACCCAGGCTATTAGAATAGATGGCATTGAGGTGTGTAGGGAAGAAGTGTTGGCAATTCTGGACAAGGTGAAAATAGATAAGTCCCCGGGGCCGGATGGGATTTATCCTAGGATTCTCTGGGAAGCCAGGGAAGAGATTGCTGAGCCTTTGGCTTTGATTTTTAGGTCATCATTGGCTACAGGAATAGTGCCAGAGGACTGGAGGATAGCAAATGTGGTCCCTTTGTTCAAGAAGGGGAGTAGAGATAACCCCGGTAACTATAGGCCGGTGAGCCTAACGTCTGTGGTGGGTAAGGTCTTGGAGAGGATTATAAAAGATACGATTTATAATCATCTAGATAGGAATAATATGATTAGGGATAGTCAGCATGGTTTTGTGAAGGGTAGGTCATGCCTCACAAACCTTATCGAGTTCTTTGAGAAGGTGACTGAACAGGTAGACGAGGGTAGAGCAGTTGATGTGGTGTATATGGATTTCAGTAAAGCGTTTGATAAGGTTCCCCACGGTCGGCTATTGCAGAAAATACGGAGGCTGGGGATTGAGGGTGATTTAGAGATGTGGATCAGAAATTGGCTAGTTGAAAGAAGACAGAGAGTGGTAGTTGATGGGAAATGTTCAGAATGGAGTTCAGTTACGAGTGGCGTACCACAAGGATCTGTTCTGGGGCCGTTGCTGTTTGTCATTTTTATAAATGACCTAGAGGAGGGCGCAGAAGGATGGGTGAGTAAATTTGCAGACGACACTAAAGTCGGTGGAGTTGTAGACAGTGCGGAAGGATGTTGCAGGTTACAGAGGGACATAGATAAGCTGCAGACCTGGGCTGAGAGGTGGCAAATGGAGTTTAATGTGGAGAAGTGAGAGGTGATTCACTTTGGAAAGAATAACAGGAATGCGGAATATTTGGCTAATGGTAAAATTCTTGGTAGTGTGGATGAGCAGAGGGATCTCGGTGTCCATGTACATAGATCCCTGAAAGTTGCCACCCAGGTTGATAGGGTTGTGAAGAAGGCCTATGGTGTGTTGGCCTTTATTGGTAGAGGGATTGAGTTCCGGAGCCATGAGGTCATGTTGCAGTTGTACAAAACTCTAGTACGGCCGCATTTGGAGTATTGCGTACAGTTCTGGTCGCCTCATTATCGGAAGGACGTGGAAGCTTTGGAACGGGTGCAGAGGAGATTTACCAGGATGTTGCCTGGTATGGAGGGAAAATCTTATGAGGAAAGGCTGATGGACTTGAGGTTGTTTTCGTTAGAGAGAAGAAGGTTAAGAGGTGACTTAATAGAGGCATACAAAATGATCAGAGGGTTAGATAGGGTGGACAGCGAGAGCCTTCTCCCGCGGATGGAGGTGGCTAGCACGAGGGGACATAGCCTTAAATTGAGGGGTAATAGATATAGGACAGAGGTCAGAGGTGGGTTTTTTACGCAAAGAGTGGTGAGGCCGTGGAATGCCCTACCTGCAACAGTAGTGAACTCGCCAACATTGAGGGCATTTAAAAATTTATTGGATAAGCATATGGATGATAAGGGCATAGTGTAGGTTAGATGGCCTTTAGTTTTTTTTTCCATGTCGGTGCAACATCGAGGGCCGAAGGGCCTGTACTGCGCTGTATCGTTCTATGTTCTATGTAACCTTGTCTTGAGGTTTCTTTAATTGTTCACAGTGATCTGTGTGGCTGTCTTCCTTGGCTGTTGTTGCAAGTTGCATCTGGGATCTTATCCGAGAGGCAGCAGGGATGGATGACAGTTGAGGAGCTGGAATGGATCTGATCTGTCCTCATTTGCATCTCACTATTGCGCCTTCATGTGTAAAATCATTGTGAGACCCTGGTTCCGAAAATTTCCTTGTTACCTCCGCTGTTTGCCATGTACTTTCTGTGGGATTCTGGATGTAAACTTGTTATTTTAACTATAAACTAGTCAATTGTGTACCAGCATTTTTATCGAGCACATTGGTCATCTTCTTTTGCAGTTTTAAAAGTTTCTATGAGAGTAAAATGGGTTAGAGTAGGTAAATATGTACGCACGGCTCTGCCAAACATGAGCTCTGCCGTTAATCAAATAGTTGCACTTATAGGTGTCGCTCTCAGATGTAACATTGCAATATGTGACATTGTTTAGTCTGTCTATATTTGAGAATTTGGGATTTCAACATACAAATCATTAGTTCAGCTAGGCATTAGATTTAGGGTAATGGGGAGAACAAGTAGTCTGATCGATATTCCACTTTTCACACATCCCAAAATGGATCACCAATAAATTGCCGACTGTTATCCCCCATGAGCTCTCTAGGACCACCAAACAAACTGAAAATAACACTTTGGGTGTGAGTGAAAATTGTGCTTGTTATATTCTTCAATTGTCCAATAATGGGGTACATCGGAAAGTAATTGACAATGAAAATGAAGTCAGTGTCATGGACATGAAAGAGGTCAGATGTGATTTTGGATCAAGACTTCACATAGAATTAATGGATCTTTCTGCTGATTTGACGTATGTTCTTGACATGCCTCACATTGTTTGGTGATAGCTTCAATATCATGGTTTGTACCTGGCTAATAAACAGTCTCTCTTTCAAGTCTTCTCCACTGATCTATGCCCATGTGTGAGCGATGAAGTTATTGAAGGATATCAGATTGCAAAGATTCTAGTATGATGACCTACCTGTCTTTAAGAATGATTCCGTGGAAGTTGCCTAATTTGTCCTGGTCAGGTCAAAATAGTTTGGTGTATTTGTTGACATGCTGAATTGAATGAGCCCATCCTTCAATTATGGGTTTCCAGAGTTTCTGGAGCATGGCATGCTTCACAATTTCTTCTAATAGTTTCTGGCATTTGCATTTTATAAAATGCACTCGATAAATTGCCAGACTTGCATTCTCTTGCAAGTGTAACATTGCAGCTCCCTTGAAACTGCCAATGTTGTCATTTTTGTGATGTTAAGTCATGAACTCAGGTGATAGGAGTACTTTCTGAGTTTGATCTAATATGTGAGGACTGAATAATTCCATGGATTGTCATTCATGTGAGGTCACCACATGCAGGTAGAACTGGAATTGTTGGGCCATTAGTTTCCATGGTTTAAAACGTGTGTGATACCCAGGAGGATTGATTGTACTTGCACTCTAGGATGTTTAACCTGATGCAGAACCAGTCTTCCAATGTGGTTTGTAAGTCCAAGGATCCTTTAGCTCTGTTGTTGTAAATCCTGATGTGTTTGTCCCATGTAGACCTTAATTTCCAATTGCTAGGCAATCTGGTGCAGACACACCTGAATCAAGAAACCATTTCTCTGTGCACTGCTTAAAAATTCTGAATTCGGATAGTAGGTCAGTTGCATCCCAATTTAAACTGAAAGCAAACGGCAGGAGAATTCCAGCCATTACAGTCTCTCACCTGAAATAATAGTGGCAGACACACCCTCTACAGGATTGGGTGCAATACATTTTCAGGTACAAAGCGATGGAAAATACAGACTAGTCGATGACATATCAGCGTCATTAACAAGTCCAGAGAAGAGATACACAGTGATTGAAAAGGAAGCATTAGCAGTCATGTGAGGATGTGCGATAATTGCTGATGTCTTAGGTCTTCAATTACAATAGAAAGAGAACACAAAGGTTTAGCCATACTGTAGAATTCAAAAGAGCTTGCAGTGATATCGTCAATAGTTCAGAAGTTTAAAATTAAGATTAATGAGATTTTTTAAAAAAATATTTTTATTTTCCTCCTTTTTCACATTTTCTCCCAAATTTACACCCACCAACAATAAACAATAATCAGCAACAAACATGTTAATCTCCATAACAATAACAATGACCCCATCCTCCCACCAATCCCCAAACATCAGCCTGCATGTTTACATAAACAACTGACAAAAAGGAATCAGGGATTACCCATAGTAACCCTTAATACACTCAGCCCCCCTCCCCCCAAACCTCCCACCCATCCACCCCAACTAATGTTCGATGTTATCTAGTTCTTGAAAGTGCATAATAAATTATGCCCAGGACTTGTAGATTGATGAGATTTGATACACATTTTAAAAAATAAATGTAGAGTACCCAATTATTTTTTTCCAATTAAGGGGCAATTTTGCATGGCCAATCCACCTAGCCTGCACATCTTTGAGTTGTGGGGTGAGACCAACACAAACACGGGGAGAATATGCAAACTTCATACAGCCAGTGTCTCGGGGCCGGGATGAAACCCGGGTTATCCGCGCCGCGAGGCAGCAGTGCTAACCACTGCACCACTGTGCCGCCCTAGATTTGATAGTCATGAGGTATAAGTTCAATGTAAACATCAGAGTACAGCAGACAGGCATTGATGTCAAGAAGGAGTTAGAAATAGCTCTTGGGGTGAAAGGGATCAAGGTATATCAGGGGAAAACTGGAACAGATTTACTGAATTGAATGATCCGTCATGATCATATTGAATGCCAGAGCAGGCTGGAAGGGCCAAATGGAGCCCTCCTATTTTCTATGAAACAGAAATTCAGAAGGACACTACATCGAATTTGCTGGTCGGGAAGCTCGTGCCAGTTCCCATCATTAACATACTTGGAAACTTTTCCATTAAATTGCTTCCACATCTTTTCATTTGAAGTTGGTTATAAGTTAATAACTGACTCTGGGGTCACAACCTCAAAAGGAATTTTTCACCCACCACGTCTCTTTCAAAATCTGAAAGTGCTCCTCTCATTTGCCAGTACTTCCCTGCATATAACACACATGGGCTTTGCATCCTTATTTGCATTGGCACAATTGACAAAATCATACCTCAAGAAATCATCTTTAATCTATTTTGTTCCAGAATTAAGTTTCTTCTTTGTAGGCTGTTAACCAGAGGCCCTGGAGTTCTGTACGGAGCTAACACTCACACTGCTCTATCCATCAGATTATGATGTGATTCTGTCCAGCAGGTCTATTTTAGTCTCTGGCCATCCCTTACAATTAATGGGAGGGGCTGGAAGGGGTCAGTTGCAAAGGCAAAAGGATGGCATTCAGCAGTCACCTCCCACCCCCATTCCTGATGCTCGGCCCCTAGAATATGAATGCTATTTCAATTTCCGTATCTGGATAATTAATGGGACCTATGCCTTTAAGATGGACTTCACCTTTAATTTTAAAATAAACAGGACATTCCAGCAGGATGTGCTGTTTGGTATGACACCACTGATAACACCTCTTGATGGACTTGGCTGGTGGCCAATGAGCTGTTTTCCAATTGCCAGACCTTCTTCTTGTTTTAGTTTTTGTTTTCAACACAAGATGGAGGATCATAGCCCTGATCTACCTCCCTCACCTGATAGATTCTTTCTGAAGGTCCAAAGTAAGGATCTTTCTCTTTGCACAGCCAGATTGAGCTGCAAAGACAATCCTGCCAGCAGCTGCAGGCAGAGTCAGTTGTTTAAAAACCCTTTTTGAAGTTTTTCTCCAGTCCAGTGAAGCTATGGGGCATTCCGGTGAGCCTGGAAACCGTTAAGATTGAACCACAGGTGGAAACTGGGGAGAAGCGAGACTGAGAGTCTTAGGAATCAAACTGACCTGAGGCTGTTTTTCTGAATGAAGACCCAGAGTAATAAAAGTTAAGGTGACTCCCCAAAGGAAACCCTAAAGCCTGGGAGTTCCAATTGAATTTCACTGCCAGAAGATCCTTGGTAGAATGGTTTTCAATCACTCCACATCCTGGAAGGACTGCCTACTGCTACAACGACTTCAATTTCCAACCCAAGGATACTCACCTTCCATATCATATTTTAATTCCTATTATTTTTACACCTCCATAGCTCGCTGTGTGTGCCTGTCTTGTGTGTGTTTCTGAGGAGGGTGGGACGGTAAAAGTGGGAGTATAGGTATCTCTGTTTTTTTTTAAATAAACAGTTGGTATGTTTTACTTAGAAATCTGATGCCTCTAAGTCAATGGAGCAGTCAAGGGTCAAAGGTCTCAGTAGCGATATGCAAATTTTTGGTTCATTCACTTATGTTGGGATTCCAGAGTTTGTGGGACTGTAATCAACTGCGCACTGGCCCAGGGTGTTGTAACATCAGGACAAAAGTGGAATGATGGTGTGCTCCTCACCTGCCACCACCCTGTTCCATCAAATGCCCCCCTACCTCAAACTTGTCTTTGGAGAGGGCTGAGTTATACTGAAATTAATGTGCCAATTTCAAACCTATTCTGCAAGCTTATTAATGTCCTCCTGAATTTTAAAACATTCTTCCTTTTCTCACTACACCTCTCTATTTGATATCACTCGCAAATTGATGTGAATAGTGAACCGCAGTAAACACAGCATCTAACCTCATGGATCACTCACTTCCCACCTGAATAGCAGCTGTAAATCTACACTCTCTGGCTGGAATTCTCCAGCCATTGGGATTCTTTCTTCCCGCTGGCAACTCACCCCTGCCCATGGGTTTCCGTGTGACATGTGGTGGCTTCAATGGGAAATCCCATTGACAAGCACCGGGAGTAGAGATTCCAGCCACCACCAAATGGTGCGCTGGAAATTTGAAATGAAAACATAACGTGCGGGAAAATTTCAGTGGGTCAGGCAGTATCTGGAGAGAGAGAAACAGGATTTACTTTTCAGGGTGATGGCTTTTCATCAGAATGAATATCTCTTTATGTGAGACATAATGGGCATCTTATCAAGAGATTGCCTGTGTAATCCCCAGACAGATCTTTATGGATTCACCTTCCCCTGTGGAATAGGCAATGAATGGGTAAATAGGCAGCTGAAAAGCTGCAACGGTGTCTGTCAGTGTGTGTGTGCTGTGAGAAGAAGTGCTGGAAGTGACACATGCAAAAGCCAGCAGGAACATTCAAAATGGCCCTTCACACAGCCATTTTATATTTACCTCTCTTGCTCTCTCTTTCTCTGACTGTGGAAGTCAACCCGCTCAGCAAGGACCCGAGCTTAAAAGTGAAACAGGAACTGGGAAGCTCTTCTGCCAATCAACTGAATACCGGAATCACAACAATTTGCCTGCTGAAGTCAACTTTAACGGAATCTTGAAACGCAACCGCCGCAATGCTCAATCATCTACTCTTCACGAGTCAAGGACTATTCCATATTTTTAAAATATTTACTCACTTTGAACTCAACTCTCCCTTCTAATAAATATTAATGTATATGCATGCATTTTACCATTCTCTTGCCTTTAGTAATTAATAAACTCACTCTATCTTGAACTTAGGAAAGTCTGGTTAAATCGGCCCCTTTAAAAACATAATATTGGGTCTGGAGGGGAAAAAGCATGTGTGAAAAGGGATCCTTTCAAGATTAAATCTTGTTGTGACCAACAGAGGAGGAGTTGAATTAAGACAGGAAGCACCTGGAATTATTACAATTTGGCGATATCTCAGCTGGATAGTGACAAATTAAGGGGTCTCTCCTGGATCAACAACTTTGGGGAACCTCACCTGGGGTGGATTGTAACACAGCGGTTGCTAAGAATGGGAGTGTGTTCCATCCTGGGCCTTCCAAAGACTGTAGAAAACAGGGTAGATTTCCTTTGGATGTTTGGAGGTCCAGTGTATTATTAAGTTAACAAAATAAAAAAATGTCCATTATCTCTAACCTGTCAAAGGCTTGCCCAATGTATGCTAGACCACTGCTCCTAGTTTTTTTTTGGGAGCGGGGGGTGAATGTTTCTGTTGCACTTGTGCAAGTAGATACTGCCTGCTCAAACCAATTAAGATCTTATGATTTGGATTGGTGTCAACTCCAGTTTGGATTCCTTCTCCAACGCAGATGAAGGAGGGGCTGCGCAGGATGAATTTCTCATTGTGTACATTGAGGCTTAGAACATAGAACATTACACCGCAGTACAGGCCCTTCGGCCCTCGATGTTACGCCGACCTGTGAAACCACTCTAAAGCCGATCTACACTATTCCCTTATCATCCATATGTCTATCCAATGACCATTTGAATGCCCTTAGTGTTGGCGAGTCCACTATTGTTGCAGGCAGGGCATTCCACGCCCTTGCTACTCTCTGAGTAAAGAACCTACCTCTGACATCTGTCCTGTATCTATCTCCCCTCAATTTAAAGCTATGTCCCCTCGTGCTAGACATCACCATCCGAGGAAAAAGGCTCTCACTGTCCACCCTATCTAATCCTCTGATCATCTTGTATGCCTCAATTAAGTCACCTCTTAACTTCCTTCTCTCTAACGAAAACAGCCTCAAGTCCCTCAGCCTTCCCTCATAAGATCTTCCCTCCATACCAGGCAACATTCTGGTAAATCTCCTCTGCACCCTTTCCAATGCTTCCACATCCTTCCTATAATGCGGCAACTAGAATTGCATGCAGTACTCCAAATACGGCCGCACCAGAGTTTTGTACAGCTGCAACATGACCTCATGGCTCCGAAACTCAATCCCTCTACCAATAAAAGCTAATACACTGTACACCTTCTTAACAATCCTCTCAACCTGGGTGGCAACTTTCAAGGATCTATGTATATGGACACCGAGATCTCTCTGCTCATCCACACTACCAAGAATCTTACCATTAGCCCAGTACTCTGTCTTCCTGTTATTCCTTCCAAAATGAATCACCTCACACTTTCCTGCATTAAACTCCATTTGCCACCTCTCAGCACAGCTCTGCAGCTTATCTATGTTCCTCTGTAACTTGTAACATCCTTCCGCACTGTCCACAACTCCACCGACTTTAGTGTCATCTGCAAATTTACTCACCCACCCTTCTACGCTCTCCTCCAGGTCGTTTATAAAAATGACAAACAGCAGTGGCCCCAAAACAGATCCTTGTGGTACACCACTAGTAACTGGACTCCAGTCTGAACATTTCCCATCAACCGCCACCCTTTGCCTTCTTCCAGCTAGCCAATTTCTGATCCAAACTGCTAAATCACCCTGAATCCCATGCCTCCGTATGTTCGGCAATAACCTACCGTGGGGAACCTTATCAAACACTTTACTGAAATCCATATACATCACATCACCTGCTTTACCCTCATCCACTTGTTTGGTCACCTTCTCAAAGAACTCAATAAGGTTTGTGAGGCACGACCTACCCTTCACAAAACGGTGCTGACTATCTCTAATCAAATTATTCCTTTCCAGATGATTATACATCCTATCTCTTACAAACCTTTCCAAGACTTTGCCCACAACAGACGTAAGGCTCACTGGTCTATAGTTACCGGGGTTGACTCTACTCCCCTTCTTGAACAACGGGACAACATTTGCTATCCTCCAGTCTTCTGGCACTATTCCTGTAGACCAGTGGTTCTCAAACGGGGTCCACATGGACCCTGGGGGTCCATGTAACATTACTGGGGGTCCACACAAAAAAAATACCGAATTGGGGGTCCACGGTGATATTTTAGTGGTCCATAGAGTAATTCTACTTCAGAACAATTGTTATTACTGAGAATCAAGTAGAAGAAAAAAATGTTTGTTTTCATGATGAAAATTCACCTTTCTCTCTCTCTCACTCTCTCTCTCGCACTGACAAAGGTCAAAGAGAGATTATAATCTATCTAATTTACCTTGAGGGCTGAAGGGGCTCAGAACCAAAAAGGTGCATTTGCTGTGTTTATTTTTGTGGTACTGTATTCTGAGAAAAAAAAATCCATACCGGTTGATGACAAATGGGTTTATTGTGCTTTAATGACAGTTGTTGTTGAAGATTGCCCGGGCTATTGTCCCCTAGGAACAGCCCAGAGGACCTTTAATGACAGAAGCAGCTTATTAAATACCCACGGTTGACCTGACGCTTATGCCACGTTTCTCCTTGACAAATTTAATGAATGATTTAACACAGTAATCACTAGAAACTGTGTATATTTGATATGAATTGGTTATTTTTAGAGTAATTTAATTCAATTTAGTCAGTAAAAAGTTTTTTTCATTACTTTTCATATTAGAATAAGTTTGGCAACGTATGAAAATACCGCTAATCCATTTCCAACCCTCATGGTAAGGTAGATGGACTTTAGGATTAGTTTACCACGCATATAAGAAGCTTTTTTTTCTGTGGAATGGCTATGGGGGTCCACAAAAAAAAATTAAGAGGAAAAGGGGTCCATGGGTTAAAAAAGGTTGAGAACTCCTGCTGTAGACAAAGATGACTTAAAGATCAAAGCCAAAGGCTCAGCAATCACCTCCCTAGCTTCCCAGAGAATCCTAGGATAAATCCCATCCGACCCAGGGGACTTATCTATTTTCACTCTTTCCAAAATTGCTAACACCTCCCCCTTATGAACCTCAAGCCCTTCTAGTCTAGTAGCCTGTATCTCGGTATTCTCCCCGACAACATTGTCTTTTTCCTGCGTGAATACTGATGAAAAATATTCATTTAGCATCTCTCCTATCTCCTCGGACTCCACGCACAACTTCCCACCACTGTCCTTGACTGGCCCTACTCTTACCCTAGTCATTCTTTTATTCCTGACATATCTATAGAAACCTTTATGTTTATCC
This sequence comes from Scyliorhinus canicula, assembly GCF_902713615.1. Taxonomy (NCBI): domain Eukaryota; kingdom Metazoa; phylum Chordata; class Chondrichthyes; order Carcharhiniformes; family Scyliorhinidae; genus Scyliorhinus; species Scyliorhinus canicula. The sequence continues at coordinate 46,208,381 of NC_052157.1, read as the reverse complement.
TTGATCCTACCTGCCAAATACTTCTCATGTCCCCTCCTGGCTCTTATTAGCTCTCTCTTTAGGTCCTTCCTAGCTAACTTGTAACTCTCAAGCGCCGTAACTGAACCTTCACGTCTCATCTTTACATAAGCCTCCTTCTTCCTCTTGACAAGTGTTTCAACTATTTTAGTAAACCACGGTTCCCTTGCGCGACCACTTCCTGACAGGTACATACTTATCAAGGACACGCAGTAGTTGTTCCTTGAACAAGCTCCACATTTCCATTGTGCCTATCCCCTGCAATTTCCCTGCCCATCTGATGCATCCTAAGTCTTGCCTCATCGCATCATAATTGCCTTTCCACCAGATATAACTCTTGCCCTGCGGTATATACCTATCCCTTTCCATCACTAAAGTAAACATAATCGAATTGTGGTCACTATCACCAAAGTGCTCACTTACCTCCAAATCTAACACCTGTCCTGGTTCATTACCCAGTACCAAATCCAATACGGCCTCGCCTCTCGTTGGCCTATCTACATACTGTGTCAGGAAACCCTCCTGCACACATTGGACAAAAACGGACCCATCTAAAGTGCTCGAACATAGCGTTACCAGTCAATATTTGGAAAGTTAAAGTCCCCCATAACAAATAACCTATTACTTTTGCTCCTATCCAGAATCATCTTTGCAATCCTATCCTCTACATCTCTGGAACTTTTCGCAGGTCTATAGAAAACCCCTAACAGGGTGACCTCTCCTTTCCCGTTTTTAACCTCAGCCCATACTACCTTAGTAGATGAGTCCTCATCAAACGTCCTTTCTGCCACCGTAATACTGTCCTTGACTAACAATGCCACCCCTCCCCCTCTTTTACCACCTTCCCTAAGCTTACTGAAATATTTAAACCCCGACACCTGCAACAACCATTCCTGTCCCTGCTCTATCCATGTCTCCGAAATGGCCACAACATCGAAGTCCCAGGTACCAACCCATGCCGCAAGTTCACCCACCTTATTCCAGATGCTCCTTGCATTGAAGTAGACACACTTTAAACCACCTTCCTTCCTGCCGGTACACTTCTGCAACTTTGAAACCTTACTCATGACCTCACTACTCTCAACCTACTGTGTACTGGAGCTACTATTCAGGTTCCCATTCCCCTGCTGAACTTGTTTAAACCCTCCCAAACAGCATTAGCAAATTCGCCCCCCCCCCCCCCCCCCCCCCAGGATATGGGTACCCCTCTGGTCCAGGTGTAGACCAGCCCGTTTGTAGAGGTCCCACCTACCCCAGAAAGAGCCCCAATTATCCAGGAATCTGAAACCCTCCCTCCTGCACCATCCCTGTAGCCACGTGTTCAACTGCTCTCTCTCCCTATTCCTCGTCTCGCCAGGAAGTGGCACGGGTAACAACCCAGAGATAATAAGTCTGTTTGTCTTAGATCTAAGTTTCCAACCTCGCTCCCTGAATTCCTGCCTTACATCCCTATCCCTTTTCCTACTTATGTCATTGGTACCTATGTGGACCACGACTTGGGGCTGCTCCCCCTCCCCCTTCAGGATCCCGAAAACACGATCGGAGACATCGTGGACCCTTGCACCTGGGAGGTAACACACCAACCGCGAGTCTCTCTTGTTCCCACAGAATCTCCTATCTATCCCCCTAACTATGGAGTCTCCAATGACTAATGCTCCATTCCTCTCCCCCCTTCCCTTCTGAGCAACAGGGACAGAATCTGTGCCAGAGACCTGTACCCCATGGATTACCCCTGGTAAGTCGTCGTCCCCCAACAGTAACCAAAACGGTATACTTGTTACTAAGGGGAACGACCACAGGGGATCCCTGTACTGACTGCTTACCCCCAGCCCCTCTCACCGTCACCCATCTATCTTGATTCTTCGGTGTAACTACATCCCTGAAGCTCCTATCTATGACCACCTCTGCCTCCTGAATGATCCGAAGTTCATCCAGTTCCAGCTCCAGTTCCCTAACGCGGTTTCTGAGGAGCTGGAGATGGGTGCACTTCCCACAGGTGAAATCAGCAGGGACACTGATGGCGTCCCTCACCTCAAACATTCTGCAGGAGGAACATTGTACTGCCTTCCCTACCATCCCTTCTAGATAAAACAAGAAAAAGAAATGATGTGGAGATGCCGGCGTTGGACTGGGGTGAGCACAGTAAGAAGTCTTACAACACCCGGTTAAAATCCAACAGGTTTGTTTCAAACACGAGCTTTCGGAGCGCAGCTCCTTCCTCAGGTGAATCAGAAGAAAAAGAAAGGAAGAGCTTACCTGATTTTCACTCAACTCCTTAGGTTAGAGGAGGTGGAAGGGTGGGGGACACTACAAGTGTTGTGTCTCAGGTTTATCAACCGCCCAACTTATATACAGGTACTAACAAATCTTTCCAGAAATCCCCACGGCCAACTTCCTGCAGCTCTAAAGGTAAGTTTTTAAAGTTAAACTTACCTTCCCGACAGGCCCCTGGACACTGCTCCTGCCAAAAACCTGCAGGCCGCTTCTCCTGTAAGGTAGGTTTATTCAGAATTGATTACACACTTGTTCCAATGTTCTGGAATTTAAATCAAAACACTGAATCATAGCATCACTATGAAATGAAAATCGATTATTGTCACAAATAGGCTTCAAATGAAATTACTGTGAAAAGCCCCTAGTCGCCACATTCCGGCGCCTGTTTGGGGAGGCTGGTACAGGAATTGAACCGTGGTGCTGGCCTGCCTTGGTCTGCTTTCAAAGCCAGCGATTTAGCCCTGTGCTAAACAGCCAGTGCAGAAGGAGGCCACTCGGCCCATCGAGTCTGCACTGACCCTCCTAAAGAGCACTCCACCTAAGCCCATGCCCCCGCTCTATCCCCGTAACTCCACATAACGTTTTGGACCCTAAGGGACAATTTAGCATGGCCAATCAATCTAATCTGTGTATCTTTGGACTGTGAGAGGAAACCGGAGCACCCGGAGGAAACCCACGCAGTCACGTGTAGAACGGCAAACTCCACACAGTCACCCGAGGCCCGAATTGAATCCGGGTCCCTGGCGTTGTGAGGCAGCAGTGCTAACCTCTGTACCACCACGCCGCCCAAATAACTAGCTATTTTTAATTCTGGTTCATCTTAAACGTTTCTTTCCTTGACAATGATAAATTAGCAAAGTAATTCACTTCAACCTCATGAACCATTAAATCTGGGATTGAGTGTCATGAGGGTTTTTTGATTGTTTCCGGCCACATTTAATTAGGTTTTTATTCACATCAATGCATCAATGCTGCCCTTTCATTTCCTCATGAATGTTCCATCAGGGCTTATGAACCATTAGAAACACACAGGGAAAGTTAAAACCACACGCTGTCAGTATAAAATGCTGTTTTATCCTGGCATATTGAGCCTAGAAAGCTGGTACTGAATCCTGTCTTGTTCTGTAAGGGCCAATGTCAGCCAATCATTGAATCGATCCCGGACTATGTCACTGTGAGCATTACCAACCCGTTTCTGATGGAGATTTCATTCTATATTTATCCAATATCACAACAGATACCTATGTTGACATAGACATATGATTATGGGGCGAGAATAGGAACAGTATGATTAATTTGATGTCAATGCATGTCTTGGGGAGAGAGTTAGATTTACTGCCTAAAATAAAAGACCCGGCCTCTCTTTAAATGCAGAATGTTAAATGTAGTGAGACAAGAATCCAAGATTCCAGTTGAGGCCGTACTCATGTGTGCGGAACTTGGCTATCAGTTTCTGCTCAGCGATTCTGCATTGTCGTGCGTCCTGAAGACCGCCTTGGAGAACGCTTATCCGAAGATCAGAGGCTGAATGTCCTTGACTGCTGAAGTGTTCCCCGACTGCAAGGGAACATTCCTGCCTGGCGATTGTCGTGTGGTGTCTGCTCATCCGTTGTCGCAGCATCTGCATGGTCTCGCCAATGTACCACGCTTCGGGACATCCTTTCCTGCAGTGTATGACGTAGACAACGTTGGCCGAGTCGCACGAGTATGTACCGCATACCTGGTGGATAATGCTCTCACGTGCAATCATGGTATCCATGTCGATGATCTGGCACGTCTTGCAGAGGTTGTCATGACAAGGGTTGTGTGTTGCCGTGGTCGCAGTTCTCTTGAAGGCTGGGTAGTTCGCTACAAACAATGGTCTGTTTGAGGTTGCACGGTTGTTTGAAGGCAAGTAGTGGGGTTGTGGGGATCACCTTGGCAAGATGTTCGTCTTCATTGATGACGTGTTGAAGGCTTCGAAGAAGATGTTGCAGTTTCTCCGCCCTGGGGAAGTACTGGACAATGACTGGACCCCCCACCATCTGGCCTGGGCTTGCAAAATCCTACCAACTCTCCTGGCTTGAGACAATTCACATCTCTTTAGCCTGTGATTATCCCTCTCTCCAGTTGCACCGTCTGGACCTGTAAAGACTTAATTATCTGCAAAGTATCACCTTGTATCATTGGCTTTGTCTACATATGCTGTGTTTGTATAACCTACCTCTTCACTTAGCCATGCTCCAAAAGCTCATGATTCTAAATAAACCTGTTGGACTTTAACCTGGTGTTGTAAGACTTCTTGCTGCAGACACTGGAAAAGCACACAAAGCCACAAGTCGGTGGATGAAAATGCTGACTATACCCAAACAGTTAGCTTGCAGTTAGGGAAAAATAGCAGGGTTGATGCAGTGAAACTAATCAACAATTTATCAATATTCCTTTTGAATCTGTTTTCACCACCACATCAGGCAGTGCATTCCAAACCTTTCATTATGCAAAACAGATCTTCTTCATGTGGCATCTGGATCACCTACAATCTGTGCCTCTCTTCATCAACAGTTCCTCATTATTTCACTCCCTGGTGTCTTCATTGTCCAAGGGCAGTTAATCCTTGGGCAGCACGGTAGCATAGTGGCTAGCACAGTTGCGTCATAGCTCCAGGGCCCCAGGTTCGATCCCCGGCTGGGTCACTGTCTGTGCGGAGTCAGCACGTTCTCCCCGTGTCTGCGTGGGTTTCCTCCGAGTGCTCAGGTTTCCTCCCACAGTCCAAAGATGTGCGGGTTAGGTGGATTGGACATGCTAAATTGTCCTTAGTGTCCAAAAAATGTTAAGTGGGGGTTACTGGGTTACAGGGATAGGGTAGAACATAGAACATAGAACGATACAGCGCAGTACAGGCCCTTTGGCCCTCGATGTTGCACCGACATGGAAAAAAACTAAAGGTAGATACGTGGGCTTCAGTAGGGTGCTCTTTGTAAGGGCCGGTGCAGACTCAATCGGCCTAATGGCCCCCTTCTGCACTGTATTGCACAGGGCTAAATCGCTGGCTTTGAAAGCAGACCAAGCAGGCCAGCAGCACAGTTCAATTCCCGTAACAGCCTCCCCGAACAGGCGCCGGAATGTGGCGACTAGGGGCTTTCACAGTAACTTCATTAAAGCCTACTCGTGACAATAAGCAATTTTCATTCATTTCATTTCATTTTGGGTCACAGTAAAGGCCCCAAGAATTACCTCAGCTGACGCAAAGATTGAGCCCAGACTGTTTGGTGCTAGTCTGCACCACACTCTGAGCCAAGTAAGCTAACCATCTCCTAATTACTTCAAGGTTTTAAACACCTCCATCAAATCTCCTTTCAGCCTTCTCCGCTCACTGGTGAACGACCGTAGCTTTTCCAGTCTCTCCATGTACTGAATCACTTATTTCAGGAACTTTTCTAGGAAATCTTTTCTTTGTCCTCTCCAAAGTCGTTTTATTTGGTGCACAGAATTGGACCTCAATAGGCCTGAGGAGTAGTTTGCGCCGATTTAGCATATCTTTCTTGCTTTTGTATTCTCTGCCTCAATTTCAAAGTCTGAAAGCATCTATGCTTTATTAACTGCTTTGTTGCAGCAGGGTAGCATGGTGGTTAGCATAAATGTTTCACAGCTCCAGGGTCCCAGGTTCGATTCCCGGCTGGGTCACTGTCTGTGTGGAGTCTGCACGTCCTCCCCCTGTGTGCGTGAGTTTCCTCCGGGTGCTCCGGTTTCCTCCCACAGTCCAAAGATGTGCGGGTTAGGTGGATTGGCCACGCTAAATTGCCCGTAGTGTGCTAATAAAAATAAGGTTAAGGGGGGGTTGTTGGGTTACGGGTATAGGGTGGATACGTGGGTTTGAGTAGGGTGATCATGGCTCGGCACAACATTGAGGGCCGAAGGGCCTGTTCTGTGCTGTACTGTTCTATGTTCTATGTTAACCTGTCCCACCACCTTCAAAGGTTAATGCAAGACCGCCCCATAACTCTCTCTTAATGCCACCCCTGTAAAAAAAGTTTGGCATTTAACAAGTATTGTCTTGTCTCATCCTTCCTACCAAACTGCATCACCTCACAAAGTGTTAAACTTCAGCTGCCACCTGTCCGCCCATTCCACCTGCCCTGAACGCTCTTGAAGTCTATTAAATTTTCCTCGTTATTTAACACACTCCAAGCAGCTCACACACCAACTGACTGCCTCACCAACTGCACCTTCAAGGTACATCACGCCACTAAGGTGCTATTTGCAAGGACTGGACAATCCAGGGAACACCTTTTCTTCTCTTGGGTAATTTAAGGACCAACTTTCTGTATCCTCTTCAGCAGGATCACCAATAAAACTGGTTGGCGCAGGCATGGTCCAACCAGTTCAATGTTAAAAAACGGCAATCGCATCACGTTCTTTAAATACGCTCCGAAAGCTCGTTATTCCAAATAAACATGTTGGACTTTAACCTGGTGTTGTAAGATATTAAACAGCAGATTTTTGTGGGCAGCAGGGGCACACAGTGGCTAGCACAGTTGCTTCACAACTCCAGGGTCCCAGGTTCGATTCTGGCTTGGGCCACTTTCTGTGCGGAGTCTGCACATTCTCACCGTGTCTGCATGGGTTTCCTATGGGTGCTCTGGGTTCCTCCCACAAGTCCCGAGAAGCGTGCTGTTAGGTCATTTGGACATTTTGAATTCTCCCTCAGTGTACCTGACCAGGCACCAGAATGTGGCGATTGGCGAATTTTTACAGTAACGTCATTGAAGTGTTAATGTAAGCCTACTTGTGACAATAAAGATTATTATTATTATAAGGAGGGCCTGGCGGTGGTTTTCATAGTTCAGAAAATCCACCAATATGTGTATGGTGCCAACTTACCCTCATCACCAACCACAAACTGTTGCTCTGTTTATTCAAGGAGGACAGGTCATCCCACCTATCACTTTCAAGAGGATCTTGTGGTGGGCTCTTTTATTGGCCGCCTCTGAATACTCGTTCGAGCATAAGTCGAACACTCAAATTGCACATGCTGATGCTTTGAGCCAGCTACCTTTGCTGACTACCTCCCCATCTCCTCCCAGGATGGACGACATTGTCGCCATCCTGATGGACATCTTGCTGGTCACTGCACCCAGGATCCATGAGTAGAACCAAACGTATCCAGTTCTTTCCAAGGCTCGACATGTCGTGTTATATGGTGGACAGCGTTGACAGCTCCCAGGTGAATTACGGGCTTACTCATCCAAGATGTCTGAGTTTAGTGTGGAGGGTGCACATGTATTCGTCCTGGTAAAAAGCCACACTTTCATCCTGCAATATCTCCACCATGGACATCCAGGGTGTCAAAAATGAAAATGTCAGCGCGCAGTTACGTCTGGTGGCCAGGCCTGGATGTTGACATTGAACGATTGGCCCAACAACGTTTCATCCGTCAGGAGCACCAAAAGCTTCTGCCAGCCACACCCCTTCACCTTTGGGAATGGCCAGGACGGCCATGGGCACGGTTGCATGCCGATTTTGCCGGGCCGTTTCAGGGGTTCAGGTTCCTCCTCTTAATTGACACCCATTCCAAATGGCTGGAGTTCCACAAGGTGAGGGCGACACATCCAGGGCTACGATCAAAAGGTGAGGCTTGTCTTTTTGCACCCATGACACGCCCAAGGTGTTAGTCATGGCCAATGGCACACCTTTTACGAGCGAAGAGTTCTCTTGGTTTCTGAAGGCCAACAGGGTATGACACATTCGGCGTGCCACCCAGCACCGAATGGGCTAGCAGAGAGGATGATCCAGACGTTCAAACTTGGACTACAAAAACAGTCTTCCGGGTTAATGACCACTGGGCTGGGCCCAGTTCTTGTTTATTTACAGGATTACCCCACACGCCGTGATTGGGTACTCCTGGCTGAGATGCTGATGGGACGGAGACTTCGGACCTACCTTAGTATGGTATTTCCTGACATCTGTGGGATGGTGCGCCACAACCAAAACCTACAAGGGAATTTCCCAGTTCAACATCGACCACCCTGGGTCTTCATACAAGTGATACAGTGAATATCCGAAATTTTGCAAACTGGGCCAAGTGAATCTCCAGGACTGGCAGTCAGGGCTGGTTTCCCACCAAATACACGTTCAGGGTTGAGTATTGCATAAGCACGTGGATCTCATTAGGTCCAGGTGACCAATTCCTTTGTAAAATTCCTCATGAATGTAAAAATCTTGTCCATCCGAACCGAGATGCCTGAGCTGGCCCGTTCACAACGGCAGGGGGATCAGGATGTCGACATGGGAGAGGTCGTCACCACTTATTCAGGGATGGAGACCCATCCATTGGTGGGTCTCTGACAGAGAGTCCACAATGCAGCAGCCTCTGGCAGAGATTCTGATTCAGCATTCCAGTTGGAAGTGATATTCACCCTCTGGTGTACCATGCCGAATCCTGCGCCAGGGTTTCACGATGCACAGCCCGAGACAAAGCAAGTTCGGCGCCCTTCATCGCTACAGTCCTCTGAGGATTCTTTAGACTTTGGGGGGTGGGATGTCATCACCCGGATCTTACAAAATGGCATTGATTGAACTCCCCGTGAGCCTCGCTGAATCTGAGGTTCCCCGTTAAAGGTGGGGGAGGAGGGAGAGACCCTAAACCATGTATGTCCAATTCGACTAACTATCGCATCTTTTGGGGGGGAGGGGGGGGGGGGGGGGGGGGGGGAACATGGAGCACCCTAGAGGAAATCTACACTGACACGAGGAGAATGGGCAGACACCGCACAGACAGTGACCCAAGCCAGGAATCAAACCCGGGTCCCTGGAGCTCTGAAGCAAAAGTGCTAACCACTGTGCTACCGTGCCGCCCACAGTGCTTTATTCCTTGAGAGGTCCTGAGGAGTGTTTGATGATCCTGTCACAGCTTTGGCCTTTTCGAGCAACATAGATGGTGTTATTATCCTGCAATTCGTCAATAATCCTGGATGTTACTCCCGAGTGATATTGTTGTTGATTATTTGTTGTCGTCTTTCCTCCTGCGAGGTGTGAGCATAAGGCTGAGAGTGACTTGTTATCCTGTTCTAGCAAAAATCATGTCAAATGGATCTGTGGACAGCTTTACTCCTATTTTTTAATTATGTGCTGTAACCTTTGTGGATATGGCAGGAGACTGCTTTTTGGGCGCCCCTTATCTCATTTACAATAAGAAGTCTTACAACACCAGGTTAAAGTCCAACAGGTTTGTTTCAAACACGAGCTTTCGGAGCACGGCTCCTTCTTCAGGTGAATGGAAAGGCTTGTTCCAGAAATGTTTATATAGACACAGTCAGAGATGCCCCGGAATGCGAGCACCTGCAGGCAATCAAATCATCAAAGATGCAGAGAGAGAGGTAACTCCAGGTTAAAGAGGTGTGAATTGTCCCAAGCCAGTTCAGTCGGTAGGCCTCTGCAAGTCCAGGCTTGTTGGTGGGGGCCGAATGTAATGCGACATGAATCCCAGATCCCGGTTGAGTCCGCATTCATGCGTGCGGAACTTAGCTATAAGTTCCGCAATTGCTGAGCAAAAACTTATAGCTAAGTTCCGCACGCATGAATGCGGACTCAACCGGGATCTGGGATTCATGTCGCATTACATTCGGCCCCCACCAACAAGCCTGGACTTGCAGAGGCCTACCGACTGAACTGGCTTGGGACAATTCACACCTCTTTAACCTGGAGTTACCTCTCTCTCTGCATCTTTGATGATTTGATTGCCTGCAGGTGCTCGCATTCCGGGGCATCTCTGACTGTGTCTATATAAACATTTCTGGAACAAGCCTTTCCATTCACCTGAAGAAGGAGCCGTGCTCCGAAAGCTTGTGTTTGAAACAAACCTGTTGGACTTTAACCTGGTGTTGTAAGACTTCTTACTGTGCTCACCCCAGTCCAACGCCGGCATCTCCACATCTCATTTACAATGAGGATGAATGGACCCATGGCAGGGTGATGGGTAGTTGATTGGTGTGGAGTTGTATTTGAATTTATGAATCCATGATTGTCTCCTTGATGGCCTGGGTAGATTACGTATTTTGGGGAGGACTGGGTTCCTCCTGACTTGTCCTTGAGATTGGAGTGTTTTCTTGCATGTTTTTGTTGTATGTTTCCTCTTTTCTCAGGGTGGATATGAAGAATCCGTGATTGGTTCCTGCAGGAGTGCAGACGAGTCTGGTGTCCAAGGAGAGGAGGTTGTGGTGTGTATTGATATATGTATATTGGTGCTCTCCTGAACATGGCATGAAAATATTATCCTGAACTCTTGTGGCGATTGCGAGAAATCATTGCATGGGCGGCACGGTGGTACAGTGGTTAGCACTGCTGCCTCACAGCGCCAGGGACCCAGATTCAATTCCGACCTTGGGTAACTATCTTTGTGGAGTTTCACCTTCTCCCCCACGTCTTTCTGGGTTTGTTCGAGGTGCTCAGGTTCCCTCCCATAGTCCAAAGATGTGCAGGTTAGGTGGATTGTCACGATCAGTGCGCGGGGATGATGGGGATAGGGCAGGGGAATGGGCCTCGGTAAAGTGCTCTTTAGGAGGGTTGGTGCAGACTCGGTGGGCCGAATGGCCTCCTTCTGCACTGTAGGGGTTCTATTCTATGAATGTGTGCTCAATTTTACCATGTCTTGTCGCCTTAGCCTGTTTCTCCCTTGTTTTCTGATTCGGATTATAGAGGCATCAAGTCGTGTCAAGAATAATTGTATGGAGCTGGTTGTCCCTCTGTATTCATGTATGCTGAAACTCTTTGTTGCTTACTGTACTGTATCATTCTTGTGGTTTTGTTGTTTTGTGCGTGAAAATGTAAAACCTCCAGAAACATACTTTAAAAAAAATCATAAAAGCTCCAATTTAGAATAAAATGTCAAACCTCAGCAAATCTGTTGTATGAGTTCACTCAGGAACACTCCGATGACAAATGGGAATTTGTAAGTGGTTTAATTTGAAGCGAAGTAAACAGTGTGGCGAACGTCACATGCAGAATCTGCCCTGTCCGCATTCAGCCAACGTTTGGTTTAAAGCTTGGACGAAATGCAGTCACCATCGCTTTCGTCAATTCCCCGGGCCGATTCCGCATTCAGGATTGAGGACGGCGAACCAAAGTGCGAAAAGTCGTCAGATTTGGTCAGCTTCAGTCTAACTAAACAAAGCCCTTCCTGAGCTGGAGCAGCAGGGAGTGCTCACAGAGTGAAAGCATATGTCCTGGATTAGTGCTGGTGGCATACTGCAGCCTGCGCAGATCCCACTGATTTCCCAGCCTGTCCTGCAAAACTCCATCCTCTCCAAACAAAACAAAGCCTCCTTCCTGCTTGCCGGCATCATATGTACAAAGGAACATGACTGGAAATATACAGACTGCCAGGGTTTGTTTCTGCAAAGAAAAATCAGGCACTTCTTTTTGGAGTGTAGCGATTCAAGTTCCAGCCATGCAGGTCCAAGGAGTGGAAAGCCCAATGCCTGCCGAATGGAAAGCAAATCATAGACTTTCTACAGCACCGTGCCGCCCTGGTGCTGACAGATTTCAGTTGCAGTCAGAAGCTCCTAAAAAAACCCAGAACAATCAAAGCATCAGCTCTAGTAGGGCTGCATTTTAATTCTGGGGTTGGGACACCGATGTCAACTGAGTTTCTGGGTCCCAACCCCACAATGTGAAAATGAAATGAAATGTAAATCGCTTATTGTCACGAGTAGGCTTCAAATGAAGTTACTGTGAAAAGCCCCTAGTCGCCACATTCCGGCTCCTGTTCGGGGAGGCTGTTACGGGAATCGAACCGTGCTGCTGGTCTGCTTGGTCTGCTTTCAAAGCCAGCGAATTAGCCCTGTGCTAAACAGCCCCATCTGTGTGGCGCTGGCTGGTGCAATTTGTTTTCACAAAGTTAGCTAATTAGTAGCCAGAGAGATCCTCACCATCCACATTGCCTGAATGCGGACAGAGATCCTCCTAAAGCTGAAGGAGGGTGTCGGACCGTAAGACATCAGCGACTACACCCTCAGGAGGGAATGCAGGCAAGAGAGTCAGAGAGCGAGCCTCGAGATGCACCGTTATTTCAAAAAATATTTTTATTCACATTTTCCGACTCTCACCTTTTTTGAAAGATTAATTTGGGAAGCTAACTTTAAACCTGGCTGCAGCTGCAAGCCCGTTCCAGCGGCTGGTCTGCAGCCAAAGCGGGGCGGGGCACAGAATGGTAGATGAATCTCTACCCTCCGCAAATTCCAGTTGGCATTGGCCGAGCAGCCTCATTAGGGCATCAGCGAGGCCTTCCTGCTCCTACACCAAACCTGCATTTGCCAAGGTGACCCAGAGGTGGGAATGTGCTGGCAAAACAGCGAATTGCCTGTCTGTATCCAGTCTCAGCTCATTCAAAATAATTTAGTCCAATGTGCCTGTGTTTCTGGGATAGCACCACCCTCCCCCACAGCTCCTCATCTCCAGCAGCAATTGGAAGAATCCCGCCCCCTACAAACATCTGGAATACTCCACATTGCCACCCTAACCCCATCAGCGGTTGGGAGACATATCGGCACCCCACAACACGGCAAGTCATCGCTTCAAATTATAGGCCGGAATGCTCCATCATGGGTTGGCTTCAATGGGTATTCTCATTGGCAGCGACAGGAACAGAGAATCCCGCCAGCAGCGAACAACGCGCCACCTCCCACCGCGGCAAACACATGGCCGGGAGGCCGGGGAATCCCGCACGTAATTGACTTTAAGTGAACCAGAGGATTCTGTTGGACATTTCATTCCTAGTCAAATCAATGTGCAAGTTGAAAACCTGTACACATGCAGCACTGTGCATTCTTAGCTGAAGTAAAATAAATCTCTCAAAGAAATAAATATTGTAGTTATTTCCTTTGGGACCTTCATTAGCAGAAACATTGTTAAAATACAGGACATTCCAAAATGCCAACATTGATAAATGAAATAACCTTTAAATACATTTTTAAAGGAGAAACACAATATACAGTGAATATAAATAAAGATTTAAAAAACAATGACACCCCCCATCTGTCTGGTTTCATACTGACTAGGCTCCATCCAGCGGTAAGAGTTGGTCGGTGTGCTTGGCAGTTAAAGAAGCCCTGAACTTCAGTGTAAGTTAAGAATGGGAGCAGGAGTGAAGGAAAGGGGACCCATCTTAAGAAGCCCATGGGAGTGGCAATGGACCCCCAGGTAAATTTGACATTGAGGATGAAGAGTGGGCGCTGGAGTCAGGGAAAGAGGGACTTCAGGACAGAGGTAAGAGTGGAAGCGAGGGTGGGAGCAAAGTTGGTGTAGTCTGAGGGTCTGGCATAAGAGGAGTTAAAGCGGGGCTGGTTTTGTTACCGCCCACACTGTGATGCAAAGGAACACATGGCCCAGTTAGTGCACTGTCTCGTACGGGGCAGGAATATGTGTAGAAGAAAGCATGGAGACAACTTCCAACTTAGGTCTTATGCTGTAGTTACATCTAGAATTCCAGGTAATTAATAAACCCAAACTGTTAACTATACAAGATTCAGAACCTCTTCATGAGACCTATCGAGCTATACACATCTTAAAACAGGTGGGGACAGCTTGAAGTAATGACTGATTCTAACACCATGAGGAAAGTATATTTGCAATGAGATATGCAGGCCACAGAACAGCAATCAGTAACAAACGATGTTCCAGTGAATGTCGCAATGTTAAATGGATATAAATTCCCCATTTCATGAAATGAAAATTGCTTATTGTCACAAGTAGGCTTCAAATGAAGTTACTGTGAAAAGCCCTTAGTTGTCACATTCCGGCGCCTGTTCAGGAAGGCTGGTACGGGAATTGAACCGTGCTGCTGGCCTGCCTTAGTCTGCTTTAAAAGCCAGTTCTTTAGCCCTGTGCTAAGCCAGTCCCTCCTTCCAGGAGTTAATGAACAATCTTTTTACTTTTGTTTACTCAGCAGGGTGAATTTTCCAGCCCTTCCTGCTGATGGGATTTTACGGTCCTGCCGATGGCCTCATCGTGTCCAAATGGGTTGGGTGGGGTTATGGGGATGGAGCAAGGGAGTAGGCCTATGTAGAGGGCTCTATCGGAGGGTCAGTACAGACCCGATGGGCCGAATAGCCTCCTTCTGCACTGTCGGGATTCTATGAGCGATTTTATTTGGTGAGGAAGTGGTCTGGTCAGAAACCATTTTCAGGATTGCACGATGCGGGCGCGGGAATAGCAGCTCTTCTGCACGTTCTGTGTGCCATTCGCTCTACAATCTGTCACTTACCCTGATTGCCCGGCACAGGTTTGCTTCAGTTTCTTATTATTTGTGTCTTAAGCATGGCAGAATTGAGTGGCACCATTGCCGAAGGGTGGGTGGTGGATACATCTCTTAATGAGTGAGGAGATAGTATGCTGTTGGTAACGACAGTAGGGCCTCAGAGTTAGTCCCCTCACTTTTGCTGAAGAATGTCCTTTTAGAACCATTGCAGTATACTTGTAAAAAAAATTGAAAAATCTAATAAAAAATATATGAAAAAAATAATTAATTTACAAACATTATCAGACATCTTCATTAATGGTGCAATATCTGATTTGACAGGCGAACACGTCACTTTAAAACGTAAACCACTGGGCACCTGTTGTTCATTTGTCCTCAGAGAATGAAAATATCACGCCTTCAAAAAAATGGTTGGTTTAGAATTGCAAGCACACTTAACAGATTTCTATTAATACCTTTCAGATATTGAGGCTTGTTATTTATAGTATAAATGACGCCAGTCTTATAACCTAGGCAGCATTTGTGTCCAAACTATTTGAGCCAATTTCTGGGGTCGAGCAGCTGAGATAACTGTTGAGGTGAGTTTCAGCATGACAGCATCCCAGTCACCTTCTGGGAAAAAGTGTCATTTTTTTTCTTCTCAATTTCACATTTATTGTCACAAAGGAATATTCACCACTTCAACCAAAATGTATCCAAATATGAAGCACAATTGAGCCAATTCCTAACAATTTAAACTCATCCCAACCCCTCTACTCTCATCCACCTGCACTGGCACCTCGATTTTAAACTTCTCAATTTTGTATTTGAATCCCTCCATGGTCTCCAAGGCCAATCTCTTTCTGTGTGACCACCTCCAGCCATACAACTCCATGAGGTATCTGCTTTCCTCCAGTTCTGACCTCTTTTGTACGCCTGGCCTCGGACTTAGCTCTGCAATTCACTCTCTGAGCCTTGCTGCCTGTCTCTCGATGCTCCTTCACACCTACCTCTTTGCCAAGTAGTTGGTCACCTATTGACATGTCACTTTCCTCGCCTCTGTGTCAATATTATGACTTGTGAAGAGTGTTGGGATATTTGAGGGCGACATGGTGACACAGTGGTTAGCACTGCTGCCCCACAGCGCCATGGACCCGGCCCGGTTCGGTTCTAGCTTTGGGTGACTGCGCGGAGTTTGCAATTTCTCCTTGTGGTTTGCTCCGAGAGCTCCGGTTTCCTTCCACAGTCCAAAGATGGGCAGGTTAGGTGGATTGGCCATGATAAATTGCCCCTTAGTGTCCAGAGATGTGCAGGTCAAGTTGAATCACAGGGCAAGGGCGGGGTAGTGGGCCTATGTAGGGTGCTTTTTTAGAGGGTCAGTGCAGACTCGATCGGCAAAAGACCACCTTTTGCGCTGTGGAGATTCTATGGACTCAGTGGACTTAGGTTAAAGGTGTTTTACAAATGTAAGTTGTTGTTGTGGGCTATTGCAGTTAAAAAATGAATTATCCAACAATTGAATTAAATAGGACTTCAATGTTAATATATGTTGAAATATCAGATCATTTGATTTCAAATGTTTTGGATCAGAGTTTGTAAAGCAGAAGCTTCTGGGTGTTGTGAGGCCGCAAGTATTTGATGCACTAGGGGTCACTCTTGCTTTTCCAAATGAAACTGTTCCAGCTTTCGTTGCATTCCAGGTTGAGACAGGACAAAGAAATTTGCTGCCTCTTTCAGTGATTTCCACAGCTGCCTCCCTCTATCAGTGGGTTCCATTCTGCCAGTGTCTCTCTCTCTCCAATGCACTCATGGCTAATGTCATTTCAGGCTGTGGGGCGGCAACCATAAAGTCAAATTACTCGTACTCAAGTTTGACCAGACAAAAGGCCGTCAAGTTGTCGTGAAGAGTAAATTGAAATACCTGAGAAACGAGATTAAAGGTGAACCTCACTCAACAAGCAATTTGAATATTGTTGAGACCCCTTTCTCTGCGGCAGTCATTCTGAGGCCTTCAATGAAGGCCTGGCTGTTAGATAAGGGCTGACGTTTAAAAACCATTGGGACCGTTGTTCGAGTGCATATACCAATGTCAAGGGCAGATTTTTTTTGTTCCTGTGGCTGCTTTTGTTGAATCGCTTATCCAGTGAAAATTGTGTTTGGAGGTGGCTGCACCATGTACAATTCTGCTCAATATCTGATATTAGTTCAGGTAGTTGAATAGTCCCAGGTCCAGGAAGAGAAAAATAGCCCTGTATTTAAACTTTATAGCTCGTAGTTCCTTTTTGTTTTACAAATTATCATCTTTGGGATGAATTATGCATGTTTAACTTTCAGTTAACTGCAAAGTAGGCGGGTCAATTCAGAATCAAGGATGTGACTTACTCAATAGGGATTCTAAGACGTCCTAAGAAAGGGGGCAGTATGGTAGCACTGTTACTTCACAACTCCAGGGTCCCAGGTTCGATTCCCGGCTTGGGTCACTGCCTGTGCGGAGTCTGCACGTTCTCCCCGTGTGTGCGTGGGTTTCCTCCGAGTGCTCCGGTTTCCTCCCACAGTACAACGATGTGCGGGTTAGGTGGATTGGTCACGCTAAAATGCCCCATTGTGTCCAAAGGTTAGGTGGGGTTGCTGGGTTATGGGGATAGGGTGGTGGTGTGGGCTTAGGTAGGGTCCTCTTTCAGGGGCCGGTGTAGGCTCAATGGGCCGAATGGCCTCCTTCTGCACTGTAAATTCTATAAGAAAAATGTTCTGGAAAAACGCAGCAGGTCTGGCAGCATCTGTTGTCGGAGAAAAGTGTTTAGAGGTCAATATGACACGTCTTCCAAACTTGAATTAACTCTTCTTCTCTCTCCACAGATGCTGCCAGTTCTGTTGAGTTTATCCAGCACCTTCAGCCTTCACAGTATTTGGCTTTCATTCTGAAATGTTTTGTTGAATTCATTGGGTCAATTTTCTCTGTGAAAACATTACAAATATTTTTTAAACGCTGGCACTCCGAATGAGATTTGCCTCCAGTATAAAATGGGGGCAGAGTTTGTTGGGACCTGTCACGACCAATCAAGAAAAGGGGTAGCATGGTGGTTAGCATCAATGCTTCACAGCTCCAGGGTCCCAGGTTCGATTCCCGGCTGGGTCACTGTCTGTGTGGAGTCTGCACGTCCTCCCTGTGTGTGCGTGGGTTTCCTCCGGGTGCTCCGGTTTCCTCCCACAGTCCAAAGATGTGCGGGTTAGGTGGATTGGCCATGCTAAATTGCCCGTAGTGTAAGGTTAATGGGGAGATTCTTGGGTTACGGGTATACAGGTTACGTGGGTTTAAGTAGGGTGATCATTGCTCGGCACAACATCGAGGGCCGAAGGGCCTGTTCTGTGCTGTACTGTTCTATTGTGGAGGTCTGTAAATATCCAGTCATTCTTAAATGAACAGAAACAAAATACTTTAATGTGAGTGTTTAGGGGTGAATATCAGGTCTGGAATTTTCAGCTTTTACTATATTGCTCCTTGCACTAAGCGTGCAGCAGTCAATGCACACAAAGGTGCTGGAAGTATTTTGAGTGTCAGGTCTTAAGTTTTAACATCTGTTCCTAAACTAACTTTGCACCGCACGTCCAATGAAAGTATTTTGGTCTCCATCCTGAGCTCAGTGTGCTGACAGTCGATTGGCCAGTTCAGCTGACAACTACAGGGGGAATTTTCAGAACATCGGCTATCTACAGCCTCTCAACACCAGGGAAATGGAGGAGCAACGCTCTGAGCAGGGTCCGCAACAAAGGAGTATCCTGAATGTGACAGGCAGGAGCTGGTGAGGTAATGAATGTTACCTCACTGCGCCAAGCCTAGTAGCTGCAGTCAATGAGAGAAGCAAACTAACTGGTCACGGAAGAGTATGGAGGAAGCACGAGTGTTTCTGTGGTCATTTATCACTTTTAGGAGCAAACATCTATTTTCTTGAGTAAATGTTTGACAAAAATGTGAAGAAATTATTTTTCACACTGATTTTCTTTTTGCTATGTTAATCCCAAAATTGAATTTCTTTTAGCACTCGTCTCCATCCCCTCTTCTTTCCTCACTTCCCCTCCTTTTCCTTCTCTTCCCTTTCCATCTCCTCCCTTTCCCACTCCTCATTTCCCTCTTCTCCTTTTCCCTCACCTCCCTTTACCTCACCTCCCCATCTCTCTCATCCCCTTCCCTCTCCTCCCTTCCCCTCTTCTCCCCTTCCCTCCTCCTCCCCTCCCCTCTCCTCCCTTTCCCCCTTCTCCTCCCCTTCCCTCCGTCTCTCCTCCCATCACCTCTCTTTCCCTCACATCTCTTTCCCACTCCTCTTGCCATCTCTCCCCTTTCCATCTTTTTATTCCCTCTCTTCCTTCCCTCTCCTCCCTTCCCCCCTTTCCCTCACCTCCCTTTCCCTCTCCTGCTCTTCCCTCTGCTCCCCTCCCTCTCCTTTCCTCTCCTCCCCTTCACTCTTCTTCCCTCTTCTCCCTTTCCCTCTCCTCCCTTTTCCTCCCCTCTTTCCCTTGCCTCACTTTCACTTCGTCCTCTTCCCCTCTCTCCTCTTCTCCTCGTCCCACTCCCTTCTCTCCCCTCTCCTCTCCTTCTGTCTCCTTTCCCCTTTGCCTCTTTCCTCTCCTTTCCTCCACCCCCGGCGTGGGGTCGAAGAATCTTGGCCCAAAGGTCTCAAGATTTCATCACCCACCGTTGCTCTATAAGTAGCAGCATCTCATTCCTCATTACCATTCACAATGGCAGTCTTTGAGGGAGGGAAAGAAAATCAATGAGAGTCTGCTGATTTGATTCCACCTTTTTATGAAATATATTTTCAGCTTGTTGGCTCGTTCTCCACTCTAATTTAATACAGAGAATTCTCTAGCTGAATTGCAATGAAGAACATTGTAAAGTCCCAGGAACGCGTGCAATGCCAGTCACAGATCATTCCCAGTCTCTCTGAGTTCAGATCAGGAAAGCAAATTTGCGTGAAGAACACATGGGGAAACATATTTTGGCTCGGGAGGCCTTCAGCCAAGGTTTGAAGTTACAAATGGGTTATCCAGTTACAGCTCCAACCCCCACACTCATTTATGATGCATCCCTATTGAATCTGAAAGCTGAAAGCAAAGAATGAGCACTTATTAACTACGGTTTAGTGCTGTCGTTATCTGAGTGAGATTGAGAAGGCACAACTAGCTTACTAAAAATAATAAATTGGGGGTTTGCCCAGACACATTTCTCTGCCTTTAATTCAGTTTATAAACATTCCTTTAGACTTGTGTCAGAATACAGAAAGAGTTTTGACTTAATGTAATTGTTTTTAGACATTAATTCCAACCTGGAAAATTGCATCCTTAATACATCTTACTTGCAATGGTAACCCTAGTCTTTCATTCAGCTGGATTTTCAGTTGCTGTTTCTTTTCCCCAGAACATTATCAATCAATTTAGTCTTGGATTATTTGTAAATATGTAAATTGGCTGAATTATCAGACTGATGGATTCACTGAATCAAAGTTCCAAAATTTAAATCATGCCAAACTATTAATTATGTTCCAATTTATCAAAGGATACGGGGATCGCTGTTGCTAGACCAGCATTTTTGCCCATTCTTAATAGCCCTAGAGAAGGTGGTGGTGAACTACCTTCTTGAATGGATGCAGTCCCTGAGCTGTAGGTGCACCCAGAGTGCTGTTAGGGAGGGAGTTCCAGGATTTTGACCCAGCGACAGTGAAGGAATAGCGATATAGGGTGTGATTCAACCTTAGTGTTGCGTCTGGCGTGGACAGTTCTAGATCTTGTCCGAAGATGGCGGGGGCGTCATTAACCCTCATTTGCATTCATTTCAACCTCATTAGCGAGATTGAAGTCAAATGCAGCGGCCTCCTGGGAGTTACCCGAGTTGCCAGCGAGAGGTCCCGTCGGTGTTGTTCAGTACTCCTTTTCCAAAACGTGAATCTCCCACAATGGCTTCCGAGGGGACATGAGGAGGTGAGTACCCATTTCCATTTTCCAGCATGCTGATCAAGGGGACCAGAGCTGCTGCTCCAGTGCTCAAGGGAGGGGCGTGGGGTAGGGGAACCCTTTACGGGGTTTGGACTTGGTCGGGAGGGCTGAAGCGTTCCAGGTCTGGGGTCATCCCTGGGCTGATGGGGGGGGGGGGGGGGGGGTGGCTTTGCATATGTAAGGCCTCCAAGCCATATTTAAATATTGTGGAGGCCTATAATAGGGGAAACCACAGCTGCAGCTTGTTTGCCCTACCAAACATATCCAGGACACAGCCCTACTGTGGCTTTGATGCTGAAAGTCAATTTCACTCCCTGTGACTGTGAGCAGCCTCTAGCTTCACAGCTGAAGGTTATTTCAAATGGGGAATTAGCCTTGTTCGTTGCGAGAGCACTTCACAGCTGCAGGTTGTGTTTGCTGCTTGCTCCTGCTGCTGGCTGCAAATGCCTGGAGACTGTTGTTCCTGTTTCCTTCCTTTTCTGTATCTGGAAAGAAGGAGAATTTGTTCTAAGATACCTGGATCCTGGTATACCAGGCTCAGGGGGACGTATGAGTCCAGAAGGCAATCCAGTTTGAAGCAAGAAGACGTTGTGTGACCTGGTGCGTGCCATTGATCCAAATGGGCCACCTGATGACGCCGTTGAGGAAATGTTTTTGCAGATTGATGATGCTTTTGTTGCTGGAATGATGAGTGCTGCCTATAACTAGTATGGCCAATCCACCTGCCTTACACATCTTTGGGTTGTGGGGGTGAGACCCACGCAGGCATTGGGAAAATGTGCAATCTCCACACGGACAGTGACCTGGGACCAGGATCGATCCCAGGTCCTCGGTGCCGTGAGGCAACAGTGCTAATTAATATGCCACCGTGCTGCCCCAGCTGTAATATACCTGACATCCCCTCTTGAATGTCACTGCTGTGGCCTATCATCAGCATCAGCTCTGGAAGAATCTTGTCCAGAGGCTCAGCATCTGACTGAGACCCAGCTGAGTCCTGGAATCCAGCAGATCGCTGACTGGTGTCTTCCTTGGACGTTTCTGCCACCACCTAATGTGAATCAGCAACTGTGTGGTGCTCACCACATTGTGCCCCAGAAACCAGACCACGAATGTCGCCCACCGAGGTTTGTGTGTCTCTGTGCTGGTAGAAGGTCCAGTGATAGCTGTGATGCATCGCTGGTGATCTCCTGAGAACTCTCCTCCGAGGTGGTCTCTTGGGCGGTGGTGGGGTGGGACTGACTCCAGATGGCCTGGCCTCATCAGATGGAGATCCTGCAAAACAATAGACATGTGGTCAGTGAGAAGGAAGGATCATTTTGTCTGACATGAACTACTCACTTGAGAAAGGCCATCTGGATGAAGGGGCAATGATCCTCTCCTCTGTGGCACAGGCTGACCTCGCTGTCAGTGACTGCTCTCTCCTCGGTCAACCCAGCGCTCTCCAGGGCCCATTCTTCATTGGGAATAAGGCCTCGCATCTTTGGGACTCTGCCTTGCCCCCGTCTTGGCCCTTTCCCGCTTATGGGCCATTTTTGTGTGTGGGGACATAGAGAGGGCATTGTGAATCACATGCTTGATAAGTCAGTGGGGGATCGATAGCAGGTGGCATTTGTGGGTGCTGCAGCTGAACATGGAGGGGTTGTGCTGTGGGTGCCAGTGAGTTCTGAGAAGCAAGCACCCAGATCGGATTTGGTGAGGGTGCAAGGCATCAGCCAGTGATCAGCGACGGGGGGTTGGGAGATTTGGAATTTGAGGGGTGGCAGGTGATGGATGCCAGGAGAGAGGTGATAATTTACCCTTGCAGCTCGGTGGATGTCGTTGGTCTTCTTCTGACATTGGGCGGCGGTCCTACCCGGTCCATGCTGCCCGAACTGCCACTGCCTCCCAGGCGGCATTGCTGACCCTGCTGCTGGTTCTTTGACCCCCACCTCGGGGGAACAGCATTTCTCATCTTGCACTCACAGTGTCGGGGAGCCTGGCCAGGTCAGCAACCCCAAATCGAGCAGTAGGTCTGCGCACTGCCATGCTTGTGTGCTGACTGGGAGTGCGTGGTAAGGGAGCGTTTTAAAGTCAGCTCCCTCTTGTTAGTGGTGAGACACTGACGCTTGAGTCAGCCGAATCAGATGGCAAGGCAGCCAATAATGGCAAGAAGCTCGTGGGGACTCATTTTTGGCAGAAAGGCCGTGTTCGTGCTAACGCAGCCGCTGAGAAACATGCTCCATACGCGTCCCAGAAGACAGTTAGAAATTTTCCCCTGAATCACGCACAAAGTTGCAAATCAGGATGGTGAGTGGCCTGTGGGGGAACCCCCAGGTGGTGGTGTTCCCATGTTTCTGCTGCCCATGTTCTTCTCGATGGTAGTGGTTGTGGGTTTGGAAGGTGCTGCCTAAGGAACCTTGGTGAGTTCCTGCAATGCGTCTTATAGATGGTACACACGGCTGCCATTGTGCATTGGTGGTGGAGGGAGCAAATGTTTGTGGGTGGGATGTCAATCAAGTGGCTGACTTGTTGTGGAGGGTATTGAGCTTCTTAAGTGTCGTTGGGGCTGCACTCATCCAGGCAAGTGTAGAATATTCCATCACATTCCTGCCTTGTGCCTTGTAGGTGAACAGGCTTTGGGAGTCAGGATGTGAGTTACTTGAAATTGAGACTCTCAGGCTTCTCAAAATATATTTTTGACTGTTTTGTCCCTGAGCATATTCAGGTAGCTTGAACATCCCTCCCCCACACACCCACCTCTGTTTAAACGGAAATGTGCAGATTTCTGCTACTTTGCTTACTTTATACTTACTCTTTTTTTCTTTCAATGATTAGCCCTCCTATGAAATGCCTTGGCATGGTTTACTTTGTGAAAGGTTGTGTGGTTCCTCTACTTCTCCTGCCTCGGCCAATTTTCGCTTGATAACAAAGAACAAAGAACAAAGAAAAGTACAGCACAGGAACAGGCCCTTCGGCCCTCTAAGCCTGCGCTGACCATGCTGCCCATCTAAACTAAAATCTTCTACACTTCCGGGGTCCGTATCCCTCTATTCCCATCCCATTCATGTATTTATCAAGATGTCTCTTAAAGGTCACGATCGTCCCTGCTTCCACCACCTTCTCCGGCAGCGAGTTCCAGGCACCCACTACCCTCTGTGTAAAAAGCTTACCTCGCACATCTACTCTAAATCTTGCCCCTCACACCTTAAACCTATGCCCCCTAGTAATTGACCCCTCTACCCTGGGGAAAAGCCTTTAACTATCCACTCTGTCTATGCCACTCAAAATTTTGTAGACCTCTATCAGGTTGCCCCTCAACCTCCGTCGTTCCAGTGAGAACAAACCAAGTTTATTCAACCTCTCCTCATAGCTAATGCCCTCCATACCAGTCAACTGGTAATTCTCTTCTGCACCCTCTCTAAAGCCTCCACATCCTTCTGGTAGTGTGGCGACCAGAATTGAACACTATACTCCCAGTGTGGCCTAACTAAGGTTCTATTCAGCTGCAACATGACTTGCCAATTTTTATACTCAATGCCCCGGCCAATGAAGGCAAGCATGCCGTATGCCTTCTTGACTACCTTCTCCACCTGTGTTGCCCCTTTCAGTGACCTGTGGACCTGTACACTAAGATCTCTCTGACTGTCAATACTCGTGAGGGTTCTACCATTCACTATATATTCCCTACCTGTATCAGACCTTCCAAAATGCATTACCTCACATTTGTCCGGATGAAACACCGTCTGCCATCTCTCCGCCCAAGTCTCCAAACAATCTAAATCCTGCTGTATCCTCTGACAGTCCTCATCGCTATCCGCAATTCCACCAACCTTTGTGTCGTCTGCAAACTTACTAATCAGACCAGTTACATTTTCCTCCAAATCATTTATACATACTACGAACAGCAAAGGTCCCAGCACTGATCCCTGCAGTACACTACTAGTCACAGCCCTCCAATCGGAAAAGCACCCTTCCATTGCTACTCTCTGCCTTCTATGACCTCGCCAGTTCTGTAGCCATCTTGCCAGCTCACCTCTGATCCTGTGTGACTTCACCTTTTGTACCCATCTGCCATGAGGGACCTTTTCAAAGGCCTTACTGAAGTTCATATAGACAACATCCGCTGCCCTACCTGCATCAATCACCTTTGTGGCCTGATGGATGGTAAATGCCCTGCAATTGACCTCCGCACCCCTGAGCTCCGTAGGAACCACAGCGGCCATTCAATATGAGGAAATGGACCAGAAACAGTGCTGAGTCCAAAGGCCAGCTCACCTCGACTTTGTTATGCCAGGGTGTGTTTTGAAGGTCAACTCGGAGAGGAGGAGACCTCCTTGCTCAGATCTTTAACATCCACCTGACCATGCAAGTGGAGGAAAATTATTTCCATGGGGCTGGTTCCCAATAATCTACCTGAGCTTCAGTAAATGAGCTGTAAGATCCTTGGCATAAACCTTAAATTCCGTCTACTTTGTATTTCCAGGATCCTTGCAGATCATCCACTGAAGTTATAAATGGAGTATAAGAGTAAGGAATACTTGCTGCAACCACACAGAACATTTGTCAGACTGCATCTTGAGCACTGGGTGCAATTTTGGTCACCTTGCATAAAGATCTGGGACATACTCCCATTGGAGGTATAAAACACCACAAGGAAGGTGTCGCCAACAAAGATGAATTTATTTACATTTATTTACAATTATATGCTTGGCACTGCATCTCACTCCGGTGCAAACCTCGCTGTCAGGATCGGTCCGACCAGGCCCTGAGTTGGGCCTGCTTTTCTCCCCTACCTTAACGAGCCCCAGGTGGTTGGCCTCCGCCCTCTACTTGGGCGGCCCGTCCTCCACGGGTCCCACGGGGACATCAATGGTTGTTTCCCCATGGACCTCCTGGGGGCTATGACAGGAGGCAACTCAGAGGAAATCCACAAGGCTAATTCTGGAGATGGAGGTGTTGTTTTGTGAGGAGAGGTTGAACGATTTGGGTCTATACACGTTGCAGTCAAAAGAAAGGGAGGTAATAAAAGCAAATTACCGCGGATGCTGGAATCTGAAACCAAAGAGAAAATGCTGGAAAATCTCAGCAGGTCTGGCAGCATCTGTAGGGAGAGAAAAGAGATAATGTTTCAAGTCCAGATGACCCTTTGTTAAAGCAAAGAAAGGCAGGTGATCTTTGTTATTTATATGTGGGTTGTTGTTATGTTGTTGCATGGTCACTTTAAGAGCTCAGTCACATGATAGCCTGTGACATCGTCGGCTACTTTGCAGGCTGGATTAAACCTTTGCACAGTTCACAACCATTCAATAAACCTCTGTTGATTGTTGCGTTCAACTCCGCAAGCTTCAGCATTTCCATTCTTTTATCCTGCGAGTACAATACATGAGAGTCTTATTGAAACAGATAGGATTCTGAGGGGGCTTGACAGGGTAGATGCTGAGAGGATGTTTCCTTCTCATGGGAGAATGTAGAACTGGGGGCACAGTTTCAAAATTTCCCATTTATGATGGAGGTGCAGAGGAACCTCAGAGGGTCATTAGTGTTTGGAATCCATTCCTTCAGAGAGCAGTAGAGGCTGGGTCGGTGGGCGGAGTTTTAAGGCCCTGATGCGATAGGGGTGGGGCCAGAAAACATGGCGAGCTGTTCAAAATTCGATTGACGTCGGCGGCACTGGAAGATCCCGTTGGCAGGAGTGGCATTTAATGGGTAAATTCCACCCATTAAATTTATTCAAGACAGGCTTTTGCTTGCCAAGGTGGTCAAGGATGACAAGGGGGGCAGACAGGAAAATGGAGTTAAGGGCACAATCAGATCAGCCATGATTTATTGATCGCTGGAGCAGGATAAATAGCCGGATTCCCTACTCATTATTCCAATGTGGCAGTCGGTGAGCAGTCGGCTCAGTTGGCTGGACAGCTGGTTTGTGATGCTGGAGCAAGGCTAACAATGCGGGATGGCTGAAGTTATTCATGAGAGCTCCACCTTCTCAACCTCGCCCCTCGTCTGAGGCAGGGCCGGCTCAAGGCACCGGCAACTCGGGCAGTCGCCCGGGGCGCCATGTGCTAGGGGGCGCCAGAGACTCGGGTCCCGCGCATGCGCAGTTGGGCCGGTGCCAACCAGCGCATGCGCGGTGGCCGCCCTCCCCCAGGCCGGCCCCCCCCCCCCCTCGGGTCCGTCCCCCCCTCGGGTCCGCCCCCCCCGCTCCCCCTTCGGGTCCCCCCCCCCGGGTCCGACCCCCCTCTCGGCCCCCCCCCGGGTCCGCGCCCCCTCTCTCGGCCCCCCCCTCTCGGCCCCACCCCCCTCTCGGCCCCGCCCCCCTCTCGGCCCCAGCCCCCCCCCTTTCGGCCCCCCCCTCTCGGCCCCGCCCCCCCCTCTCGGCCCCCCCCCTCTCAGCCGCGGGCCCCCCCTCTCGGCCCCGCCCCCGCCCCCTCTCGGCCCTTCCCCCCTCTCGGCCCCGCCCCCCCCTCTCGGCCCCGCCCCCCCCTCTCGGCCCCCCCCTCTCGGCCCCCCCCTCTCGCCCCCCCCTCTCGGCCCCGCCCCCCTCTCGGCCCCGCCCCCCCTCTCGGCCCCCCCCCCCCCCCCAAGGGCGCCGAAGTTCAGCTTGCCCGGGGCACCAGCAACCCTAGGGCCGGCGCTGGTCTGAGGTGTGGTGATCCTCAGGTTAAATCACTACCAGTCAGCTCTGCCCCTCAAAGGGGAAAGTAGCCTAAGTTATTTGGGACTATTGGCGACTTTACTTTAGGTGAGCAGGAGACACTTTTTACCATCTGAAAATATTTCCCCAGAGTTCCTGGGTTAACATCTCTCAAAGATAAATGCATCAGATGGGCCGAGTTATAATTCTGACACACTCTCCTCGGACTATATACTTGGTGAGTCAGGTCATGTGTTGATTCAAGAAAATAATCGAGTCATCAATGAGGGTTGAGAGGAAAGCAATTACGGAGGTAAACATAGCACTTACAAGAAGTGCACAGCACAGGCAAGATTTTTAATTCATATAGATACTTGTACTCAAATGGCAATACTCAGAGTGAATTGAAGGATATGCTGTTGTGTAACAAGTGAAATATTTATACGTGAGGAGTAATGTTCAGCTACAGTACCACCACTGGTGGGCGGTGCAATTATAGCACATCAGGATAACTGTTTCCATGTAAGTTCTGTCGCAGGAAAATGTTGACAGGAGGTATGAACAGATTTTCAATATATTAAAGGTGGATATGTGTCTTATTTCATTTTTATTCAATATTAGTTGTAAATTTATAAAATCACAGGAAGGTGGTATCCAAGAAATGCTCATTGGAGTTAAATAGTAGTATGTGATGAATGCTCCCCTGCACTCCTCTTTGAACCAGGGTTAATCCCCTGGCTTGGTGGGAATGGAAAAGTGGGGGACGTGCCAGGCTATGAGGTTGCAGATTGTGTGTGAGCCCAATTCTGCTGCTGCTGATGGCCCACAGCGCCTCATGGATGCCCAGTCTTGAGTTGCCAGATCTGTTCAAAGCCTATCCCATTTAGCATGATGGTAATGCCACACAGCATGATGGAGGGTACCCTTAATGTAAAGATGGGATTTTGTCTCCACAAGGACTGTGCAGTGGTTACTTTTACCAAATCTGTCATGGACAGATGCATCTGCAGCAGGCAGGTTGGTGAGGGTGAGGTCAAGTATCTTTTTCCCTCTTCATGGTTCCCTCACCACCTGCTGCAGTCCCAGTCTAACAGTTATCTCCTTTAGGACCCGGCCAGCTCATTCTGTTGTGGTACTACTGAGCCACTCTTGCTAATGGACATTGGAGTCCCCACCCAGGTTATATTCTGCACCCTTGTCATTTTCAGTGCTTCCTCCAAGTGGTGTTCAACATGGAGGAGTATTGATTCATCAGCTGATGGTGGACGGTATGTGGTAATCTGCAGGAAGTTTCCTTGCCTATGTTTAACCTGAAGCCATGAGGCTTCATGGGGTCCAGAGTCGACATTGAGGACTCCCAGGGGTACTCCTTCCCAACAGTATACCACTATGGTGCCACGGCTGCTGGATCTGTCCTGCCGGTGAGACAGGACATATCCAGGAATGGTGATAGTGGTGTCTGGGACATTGTAAGGTATGATTCTGTGAGTATGACTATGTCAGGCTGTTGCGTAACTAGCCTGTGAGACAGCTCTCCCAACTTTGGCACAAGCCCTCAGATGTTAGTAAGGAGGATTTTGCAGGGTCGGCAGGCTGGGTTTGCCATTGTTGTTTCCGGTGCCTCGGTCGATGCCGAGTGGTCCGTACGGTTTCATTTCTTTTTTAAGTTTTCATAGTGATTGAATACAACTGAGTGGCTTGCTAGGCCATTTCAGAGGGCATTTAAGAGTCAACCATATAATAATAATAATAATAATAATAATAATATTGCTGTGGGTCTGGAGTCACATGTAGACGAGACCGGGTAAGGATGGCAGATTTTCTTCCCGAAAGGACATTAGTGAACCAGTTGGTCTTTTCCGCCAATTGATAATGATTTCATGGTTATCATTCGACTTTTAATTCTAGATATTTTAGAAGAAATAACTACGAAGAGCAAAGAAAATTACAGCACAGGAACAGGCCCTTCAGCTCTCCAGGTCTGTGCAGGCCATGCTGCCCGTCTGAACTAAAATCTTCTACACTTCCAGGGTCCCTATCCCTCAATTCCCATCCTATTCATGTATTTGCCCCTTAAACGTCACTATCGGACCTGCGCCCACCACCTCCTCTGGCAGTGAGTTCCAGGCACCCATTGATTGGCCTCTGTATAAAAAGCTTCCATTGCAGATCTCTAAAATTTACCCCTTACACCTTAACCTATGTCCCTTAATAATTGACTCTTAGGGCAGCACGGTGGCCTAGTGGTTAGCACAGCTGCCTCACGGCGCTGAGGTCCCAGGTTCGATCCCGGCTCTGGGTCACTGTCCGTGTGGAGTTTGCACATTCTCCCCGTGTCTGCGTGGGTTTCGCCCCCACAACCCAAAAATGTGCAGAGTAGGTGGATTGGCCACACTAAATTGCCCCTTAATTGGAAAAAATAATTGGGTAATCTAAATTTAAAAAAAAATAAAAAATAATTGACTCTTCCACCCTGAGAAAAAGCTTCTGACTATCCACTCTGTCCATGCCCCTCATAATCCTGTAGACTTCTATCAGGTCGCCCCTCTACCTCTGTTTTTCCAGTGAGAACAAACCAAGTTTATCCAACCTTTCCTCAAAGCTAATGCCCTCCATACCAGGCAACATCCTGGCAAACCTCATCTGTTCTCTCTACAAAGCATTCACATCCTTCTGGTAGTGTGGAGACCTGAATTGAACATTATATTCCAAGTGTGGCCTAACTAAGGTTCTATTCAGCTGCAGCATGACTTGCTAATTTTTATACTGCATGCCCTGTCCGATGAAGGCAAGCATGCCGTATGCCTTCTTATTTATCCTCTCCACCTGCATTGTCAATTTCAGTGACCTGTGGACCTGTACACCCAGATCCCTCTGCCTGTCAATACACTTAAGGGTTCTGGCATTTACTGTATATTTCCCACCTGCATTCGACCTTCCAAAATGCATACATCACATTTTTCCTGATTAAACTCTATCTGCCATCTCTCTGCCTAAGTCTCCAACTGAACTATATCCTCTGACAGTCCTCATTTATTGAGTTTACTTCCACCATCTGTGGTGGGATTCTGAACCTGGGTCATTACCCTGAGTCTCTGGATTACCAGTCCAGTGACAATACCACTATGCCACCACCTCCCTGATCAGATGGGATGAACATGTTCCGCACCTAAAATACTTTGAATGTTTCCTTCTCCCATTGTGTTATGTGTAAGTCTACGTCACCTAGACGCTATGTGTGCTTCGTTCTCACAAGAGACCTGTTATATTTCAATGCCATCAGCAGCCTACCTACTACACATTCCAGAAGAGCATTGATAATCCCAATTAATTTTGGTCAACTGATCATCAAATAACAACTGCATTTTGGTTGCAGAAACCTGTTCAATCTGGCTCTTAGTTTTGGTGTCAATGCCCATGAGCAGTTCACTCGCCACCTAAAAGTTCTGATGATAATGGACAGGTCAGTCGAGGGCTGAGCATTAAGAAGGAACCCAAGTGAAATATGCCCCACCCGAGTCTGTCTCTATTTATGTCTGCAGAGGCGAGTCTCTATTATCCTCCTCTAACCACAGCATCATGAACTTGGTGTGTTCATTATATCAGAGCAAAGTAATGGAGTCTACATGGATAATAAATCTGTCCTGCTCTGTTATCTGACACTGATAAATTAACCTGACTCCCTTCATCTGCTACATTCTGTCATCAGATATGTTACCGTCAGATGATTATTTTCAGATGTTTCTGTCTGTTCTAAACAATGGTTATATTTATGAGCGAAGGCCTGGTCCATAAGACAAGGTTGTGGGATGTGTGTCAGCTTTCAATAAATTCCTCAACAGCCTGTCGTTAAAGGAAACACACATGGGATTTCATCTAAAGGAGAAACTCTGACAGTAATTCATCCATGGCCTGAAAGGTGAATTGCGACTGTATTCAAATTCATTTCATGAATAAACAATGATGTGGTTTAATGCACTTTAATGTACCTTATAAAGTTTTACTAGCTGATATTATCCCCCATTGTGTTTTAATGAACTGGGCCTCTATGTTTTGACATTTTCTGCCACATAATATCTCATTAACTTAAAAGCTAAATGCGACTGATTCACGAGTCAAACGTGCTCCGTGTAATGTTAACTACAGGCCAAGTCATTGACATATTCGCATATTTGTATTAATGTTTATTTCTATTCATTTCCTTGTGTTCAGGTATCTTGCATCACATGTGCATATTTATTCACACATGGAGACAGCCAGTTTGCCTGCTCTTGGAATTCTGAAGAAGACTCTAATCTCTACCATTCCTTGTCTCTGCAGGAGAGCTCCTTGTCCTTATTTTAAAACAGTTTTCAAGATGTCAGCCTCATTGGCAAAACTACCATTCATCATCCATTCTGATTGCCCTTGAGGTGGTTGTGCTGGATTTTCTACTTGAACCGCATGTGAAGGAGCGCGCACAGTGCTGTTCGGGAGGATGAAGGAATGGCGATAGATGTCCAAGGCTAAATAGTTTGTCTGACTTGCATGATAGATGGCTGAACTTTGAGGTGGTAGTGTTCCCATGCACCTGTTATTTATCTTTCTCGGCAGGAGAGGTCACAGTTTGGACAGTGTTGCCGAAGAAGATTTAGGTGAGTTGCTGAAGTGCATCCTGTGGATAATTGTGGTGCAGTGGGCAGTGTCCGTGGGCGGAATTCTCCGCTCCCGCGATAAATCGGGAAGGCCGTCGTGAACTCGGCCAAGTTTCACGACGGCCTCGGAGGCCGCTCCTCTCACCTTATTCACCCCCACCCGGGGGGCTAGGAGCGACGCTCCGTAACTCTCAGCTGCTGGGCCTTGACGCTTGCACAAGGCGGCGCGCCAAGAATGACGTGACGGCAGCGCCTAAGTGACGTTAGTCGCACATGCGCAGGCTGGGCATGCGCGGCTGACGTCACACGGCTGATGGCTCAAACCCGCGCGTGTGCGGCTGACGTCACGACGGCTGACGGCTCAAACCCGCGCATGCGCGGTTGCCGTCTTCCCCTCCACTGCCCCGCAAGACGTGGCGGCTTGATCTTGCGGGGCGGCAGAGGGGAAAGTGTGCGTCATTTTGAGATGCCGGTCCGACGATCGGTGGGCACAGTCCCCTCTCGAGCACGGCCATGGTGCTCACTCCCCTCTCTACCCCCCACAAGCCTCATTCCCGTACCAGCCTCCCCGAACAGGCGCCGGAATGTGGCAACTAGGGGCTTTTCATAGTAACTTCATTGAAGCCTACTCGTGACAATAAGCGATTTTCATTTTTCAACCAGCATTTGGCGTCCATGTTCACGACGGCTTCGACCAAATGTGGTTGCCGCCGTCGTGAACCGGTCGGGAACGTCAGGCCGTTTGGCCCATCCGGGCGGGAGAATCGCCGGTCGCCATGAAAAATGGCGAGCAGCGATTCTTCCGAGCGGGGGTGGGGTAATCGCGGGGGGCGCCAGGGGGGTGTGTCGTGAGTCGCCGGCCCTCCCGCAATTCTCCCACCCGGCGTGGGGAGCGGAGAATTCCGCCCCGTGACTCTGAGCCAGCAGCTCCGGGTTCACGTCCCACTCCAGGATTTGATGGCCAAGGAAGGTGCATTCACCATGCGGTCAAAATCCTTCCAATGTGATAATGGCTGACGGTAAGAGCGGGAGAGACTCCCAGTCAGCTACGCTTGATGTGGAGTGGCGCCCCTCAAGCCATAAGCCCCTTGCGACCTGTTCCGGGAATGACTAGATATGGAAAGAGACACAAATCTGCCTCAGGGGAACACTCGGTGAGGGAAGAGAAAGAAGAAGATCCAGTGGAGATGAGACACTGTTGCCATGGTTATGGAAGACGTTGGTCCTGCGGCGTGTCCTCCTGATCGTTTATCCAAGACTATGACGAGCATCCCTGTATGTAATTAACCAGCAGATTCATTCCAAACTTACCTGTCAAACACTCTTAAAACAAAACTGAAAATGCTGGCAAATGTCAGCCATTGGGGCAGCAGCTGTAGTGAGAGTGAGAGTGAACAGAAACTGGGCGGGATTCTCTGTTTGGCAGACTAAGGGCTGGATTCTCCGCCACGCCGCGCCACCTTTCTGTTTCACCCCACCGGTGGGACGCTCTGTTACGCAGGCTGGTCAATTGGGTTTCCCATTGTTGGGCTGGCCTACACCGTCGGGAAAACCCTAGGCTGCCGGCAAAACGGAGCATCCCGCCGGCGGAGAATCCAGCCCTAAGGGCGGAATTCACCCCCAGAAATTCTCAGTGTCATTTTGGGCGAGTTTGGCGGGTTGTTTTGCGTCGGCTGTGATGGTGAGATCGTGGCCTTCATTCATCCCGCACTTGGTACATCAAATGAGTCTCCACATGAATCCCATCATGCCTGGCTCTGTCACCGTCTGATTGACCACACTCGTGCTTCAGCTGCTCGCTGCCAACGAGGGGCAGCAGCTATTAAACACTCCCGCAGCACTCACTTACGGTCAAGAAATGAAGATGGCAACACGCAGACCTGCTCCTCGCTTTGGGGATGCCTATCCTGGCCAAGCTTCCCGACGTAGTGGATGAGAGGCGGGGCATCCTGTTCCCCCAAGGGGGTCGGAGAAGTAGCAGCAGGATCAGCAGAGCCGCCTGGGAGGCAGTGACAGCTGCAATGAGTGTGGGCAACGTGACCAGGAGGACCGCTATCCAATGTCGGAAGGTGAATGACCTCCAACGAGTTGCACAAATCTTTCCTGGCATCAGTTCTTTCTCCCAAATTCCCCCTCTTCTCCCCCAGTCCACTGGCTGACACCTCACACCCTTCCAACATCTGGGGCGAAATTCACCGACCCCCCGCAGGGTCGGAGAATCGCCCGGGGCCGCTGCAAATCCCACCCCCGCCGTGGCAGAAATTCTCCGCGGGAATCATGCCCCACCGATCGGCGAGCCCCCTGCGGCGATTCTCCGGCCCACGATGGGCCGAAGACTCGCCGCTGGGAGGCCTCTCCCGCTGCCATGGTTTGAACCACCTCTGGTGGCGGCGGGATCGGCGGCGCTTGCGGGCCCCCGGGGTCCTGGGGGGGCGCGGGGTGATCGGACCCCAGGGGTGCCCCCATGGTGGCCAGGCCCGCGATCGGGGCCCACCGATCGATGGGCAGGTCAGTGCCGTGGGGGCACTCTTTTTCTTCCGCTGCCGCCACGGCTTCCACCATGGCGGAGGCGGAAGAGAATCCCCCAGCATGCATGTGCCGGTGGTGACGTCAGCGGCAGCTGACGCGAACCGGAGAAATCCTTTCGGCCAGCCCCGGCACCAGGCGGCGGGTGTCAAAGGCTGTTGTTGCTGGTTTTGGCGCCAGTCGGCGTGGTGCCAACCGCTCCGGCACGGGCCTAGCCCCTCAATGTGAGGGCTTGGCCCCTAAAGGTGCGGAGAATTCCGCACCTTTGGGGAGGCCCGACGCCGGAATGGTCGGCGCCACTCCGCTATGCCGGGACCCCCCTCCCCGCCGGGTAGGGGAGAATCCCGCCCCTGCTCTTCAAGCTTGTTCCTGAGAAACCCTTGCATCCACCAGAACATCCCCTTCATGGCTATGTGCGGTGCCTACACATTCCACCTGCTATAGACTTCCCTGACCCATCAAGCATGAGACTTACAATGTCCTCTCTTTGTTCCCGCAGGAGAATGTAACATTA
This sequence comes from Scyliorhinus canicula, assembly GCF_902713615.1. NCBI lineage: Eukaryota > Metazoa > Chordata > Chondrichthyes > Carcharhiniformes > Scyliorhinidae > Scyliorhinus > Scyliorhinus canicula. The sequence goes on along the minus strand of NC_052157.1, from coordinate 46,173,603 downwards.
ATAATGGGGAAAGGGTGAAGACGGGGGTGGGGGAGGAATCTCAGAGATCCGAGTCCTCATCCCCGACGAGGAAAGAGTGTTGGAGAATGTGGGGTTGCCTGAGGAGAGAGCAGTGACCGACAGCACGAAGGGCCTGCACCAGAGAAGTGAGAGCCACTGTCCCTTCACCCGGTAAACTGTCTCAAGTGAGTTATTGATGTCCCACAAAATTAACCTTTCCCTGTCACTGACCACATGTCCATTGTCTTACAGGATTGCCATCTGATTGAGTCGGGCCATCCTGAGACATACCCCCCCCCCCCTCCCCCCCCCCACACCCCCGACCACCCAAGAGACCACTTTGGTGAGTCACGGCTTTCACCCGCACCTTCCACCGAGCAGAGACACACATCTCAGTGGAAGATGTCATAATATACACCAGTATATCATGGTGCAGAGACACACTGATGGACACACACAGGGACCAATCAACATGTACAAACACCGCAGCCAATCACCAGTTAGAATACACACACAACAAAGGCAGGGGGCACCACGGTTCCTGCTGATTCTGGGTGCTGCCTCGCAGTGTAACAGGAACTTATTCAGCCCAGCACAGACTCACACCACGTGCTGAGAGAATCAACTGGTTCAGACTAGGCTTAGGTCTCTCGTTTAAGTTAGCATCATTTAGACCCACAGTCATCGTGTGTTAGTTAGTTAGAAGTAGTTAATAAAATTGAGTTGAACCTTCATCAGTGTTGGAAGTGTCTGTTCATCTCTCAAGTCTACACTAGCCAACACTTCAGAAGACATCAGTGCACAGGTTTCGGGGGTACTATCTGGTGAGCAACACAGCTGTTGATGTCCATCATGTGGAGGTCAGGTCATGAGAGAAGCTGCAGCATAGCTGTATCCTGAGAGAGTTTGATAGGACACTCAGGCTGTAGCTGTAGTTGCCTCCTTAATGGGTCTTCACAATATTTAAAGTTGCTTGAATGCCTCACAGACGCAAAGCCCCTCACCCCATTTTCCGGTGTTGAAACCGCTGGGCCATAATTAGTGCTAAAGAGCCTGGCAGCTGGTGTCCACTTTCCACACACTCACTGCAACCACGAAGATTGCTCAGAGAAGACCTATCCCCAGGTTCGGGAGACTGAGGTGGACCCACAGCTCCATGCTAGCGAGGAGAGGAGGGACACCCTCGCCGCGTGACTAACGGGTGAGAATTGTTGGCTGAGGCAGTCAGTGCTGCCAGCCTCACCGGGATGAGACAGCTCATGATCCTGAGGGGTAGGAGTCACTGGTGAGGCCTCGGTCCTGAGAAGGGCACAGAACCAGAGAGGGCTCCAAAGACCACAGTGCAGGTGTCTGTAACAATGTGATATTGTATGGGGAATGAAGAATTAACAATTTAATGTAAATACAGCTCACCACCAAGAGGTGCTCAAGAGCAGTCATGTAGGAGCACGTGACAACCCTTGATTCGGGGCAAAGGCGTTTAGGCGTGAGAGACTTGTGTATTTGAGAGCTCTGTAGATATAGTTACAGCATAGTTTATTTTAGGAACCTTTGTACTTAGGAATACATTTGAATCTATTTTAAAGTAGTGTTGATAAATCAGCTTTGTTAATTAACATAGCTTGATGTTCTTTGTTGAACACTACACATCCAAGCCATCATTACAAAGAAAACAGAGAACATCACATGGTACCAGTATTGGTTGCTAAGGTGATATAGAAAGGTTTAGTGAGAGAAAAAAATATCCGTGCGAAAAAAACTTGCAAAGACAGAAGAAAAGAAAACTCAACCAGGCTCCGATCGCAACTACCTCACGGATGCCAGAACGCCGGAAGAAACCTGCCCAGTGAAAGAGAAATGGAGGGTTTGCAGAATCCAAAGCAATTCCGGACATCGGGTAATGTTGATGTTAACTGGAAAAATTTCAAACAGCAGTTTGAATTATATATCTCAGCCTTAGACCACAAAGTGGCCAGAGACCAGCAAAAAATTGCATTGTTTTTAACAATGCCTGGATCGCAAACCCTAGAGATTTTCAACTCATTCCATTTTGAGAATGAGGATGACTCAAAGAAATATAGTAAAGTTATCAAAATGTTTGACAGGCATTGTGAGTTTCAGATAAATGAAACTTTTGGAAGATATATTTTCCAGAAGAGTCCGGAAAACAAGTGAAACACTTGACTGCTTTATTGCAGATCTCAGGCTCAAAGCGCAGGTCTGTAATTTTTCAATATTATTAGACTTCCTTCTGCAGGTATTTGGTGTTGTTACAACTGGTGTATGATGGTATCCAGAGGGGCAGCCTGGGTCGGTTTCCAGATGACCAGAGGCTCTCTGAGCATTCAAAGGACTCCAGCAGTGCTCAGCAATGTGAACAGCCAGGACCTGTAAGCAGCACAAAAGGGGTGCATTTAATCCACATACTCCAACAGTGGTGGTCAGAACCAGGCCACCCCAATCCCGAAAGGGACACCACAGACTTGGCACCAAGTTGTTCCCCGCTACTGCCCCCTGCTGGGCAGCCACCTCCCAGCAAGCCCTGTAGCTTTGAGGCTTTTTGAGTTTTTTAGCCACTTCCTTCCCTCGGCCGCCATGCGCCCAGACCCTGCTTGTAAATACTTGCACCAATTTGTCCCCGCGAGACGTCCACCTAAGAGTGCGCAGGGCATCGCAGAAGATGGAGAATGAAATGTCCAAATTGCTAATGATATTTAAATCTGTGCAAATGACGGTTTTGCATGGACCCATCAACATGGGGTGAAAAATTTGATAACGCCACCAGCGGGGGACTGCAGCATAGCATCGGAAGCGGCAGTTTTGCGGTACCCCCCAAATCCAATGCTGGGGAGCTCAGAAATTATGGCCCTTAACACTGTTTCTTTCTCCACAAATACGGCCACACCTGCCGAAGTTTCCCAGCAATTTCTGCTTTTATTTTAAACATTTTATTTTAAATAAGCAGAATCCACAATATTTTGCGTTTGTGACAGGGACTTTTGTCGTCATACATTTTTTTATGCTGTGCCTTTAAAGTCTTTTGGCATGTGACCTTAATAAAATGGGCCTGCCACCCAGTATTAACGGGAAGCTCAGTAGCATTTGGTAAAATTAATGTTGCTTGTTGACTGCAATTCAATAAGTAAAATCACTTGTCAGAACGTTGCGGTAAAGTCTATCTCTTAAGAGGTCAGAAAGGACTCACATCATCCAGAAGGAAAAAGCAGTATTCTTATTTCCCAATTTTATTATTTCTTTCCTCTGAATATAAGTGGTGGTAACTTTTACCAAATTTTGTTATGAATTAAATTTATTAATTTATGAGAAACAAATCCAAATTAAGAAAATTAGAAAAAATGTTCAGCCCTGTTAAGCAAGCATCACTGTTATTGTGATCGACGCGGCCGAGCACCCATATTTTCAATACCCTACTATTTCACCTGCTTTACTCCTATTCAATTAACCCAAGAATAAAGGGATACTTTTTCTGAGATCTGTTTTAACGTTTCACCAATTTATGTTTTCTGCACCAAGAACATGAATCACCAACTTCAGTTATCTATATGTCACTTTACACTTAAACGAGGTAAGGCTTCTTTCTGAGCAGGTCCTTTCATGTGGAGATGTGGTGAAGTTGTATTGTCACTGGATTATTAACCCAGAGACCCAGGATAATGCTCTGGGGTCCCAGGTTCAAATCCCACCACAGCAGATGGTGAAATTTGAATTCAATAAGTATCTGGAATTAAAAGCCGAATGATGATCATAAAACCATTGCCGATTGTCGCTAATGTACTTCACTGGTTCACTAATATACTTCAGGGAAAGAAATCAGCCGGCCCTGGTCTACATGTGACTCCAGACCCACAGAGCGTTGTGGTTGACTCGTAACTGCCCCAACAATGAAATTGCCTAACACGCCACCAAGGGGGCAAGCCAGTGTCGCACACAACCCAAGAATGAGGAGGGGTATTGTGGGAATTTAGCCACAGGGATCAGTGACGCGTAGAATATAACGGACCCCAGAATTGTGAAGGCTGCAGATTTGGTGTGTTGATCTTTGAGTTGCCAGTCCGTGCTCTCATTGTGCTGTGTTTTGCACGGGAAACGCCACACGGTTCATTTTACCCTTTGATGAAGTCTCCCAAAGTGGCCTTCTCATCAGACTGCACAGCTTAAGGTTTTCTTATGTTTCCTCATCACTTATTCCCTTTAAAGTCGAGATGATGCTTATTGATCTGCCCTGGACGCACAGGACAAATTCTTTGGCAGAATAATATGTGCGATGTGTGATTTGAAACACGATTGGTATTCAGTGTATCGTGCTCAGGAGGAACAGGTGACCTTGGATCTATGGTTCACTATTGGCCCTCCATCACCAGAGTTTTCCTCGCCCCCATGTTTGGGTGTGTTGTAGTGTTAAGATACTGGACAAATCCCAAGATTTGTTAGGATACTAGACAAGAACCCCAAACAATCTTTTCAATTTGTAGACCTGTGAGTAAAGGATACTTCATCCCAAAATGACTCTGTTACAATAAACTTTAACTTAAACACAAAATTAACCACATTAACATCAAATAAATAGCTTCACAATCAGTTAAACAGTTCTTAAGTGAAAGAAAAAACTAATTCAAATTAAGCACCCAATCCAGTTCAAATGTAATTTTATGGGTGGCAAAGTTGCAACGGGCGGCACGGTAGCACAGTGGGTAGCACTGTTGCTTCACAGCGCCAGGGTCCCAGATTTGATTACCGACTTGGGTCACTGTCTGTGCGGAGTCTGCACATTCTCCCTGTGTCTGCGTGGGTTTCCTCCGGGGGCTCCGGTTTCCTTCCACGAGTCCTGAAAGACGTGCTGTTAGGTAATTTGGACATTCTGAATTCTCCCTCCGTGTACCTGTACAGGCGCCGGAATGTGGCGACTGGGGGCTTTTAACAGTCACTTCATTGCGGAGTTAATGTCAGCTTACTTGTGACAATGAAGATTATTATCATTGTAAATAAAGTTAACAAGCAGATTATTTGCTCAGCTGTGTAGAAAACCTTGGAAAGAGTCCCTTTCAGGAACAAAGCCAGTACACTTCTGGTTAATCTAGCAGAATTTGGCAAAACTGCTGTTCAACTTCTAACTTATCAGACTCAAATCCTATGGCAAAACTGCAAAACTACAGACAGACCTGACTCCTCCCATTAATTACATCATCTGCATCACACTAAGATGTCACATGACCTGCTGAGCTAGGACTAAATACAAAACCTTATGAATTATCTACTCAAAGGGAATTTCCAACAATCATAACAATGTTCCATTAGCCCTATATGTGTAAACGAGTAAATTGTTATAAACAATCATGACCTCTCTTTTACAGCTTCTTATTTACAGCAGACACACAGTCTGGTTACATAAATCTAGCTTCTTTAATAATATTACTGCAACAAACATATGCCTTTACCCACACTTTTACTAACATTACTGCAGCAGATTTAAAATATAATATCACAATTTCTGCATTCATCAGAGGTAGACTCATTGATAGAGATTATTAGAAAACAACCACACTATTGTTCTAGCATGTAACTACCAAAATGGTAGGAAATGAACTAGGTGGATCTTGGATGTGTATCATTTATTTTGTTTGCCCTTGTGTATTCTGAGTGAGGAGTGAGCAGCGGAATATGAAGTCTCAGTTCAACATCTGGAAAATTACATACCAGCTATCAGCCAACCTTCGATTTGCTTTTATCATCACTTCTCCACACCACCTCAGTGTTGAAAATGTTGAGCCAATGGGTGCTGTAGGCCCCTTATTAAGTTGTCAATGTTACAACCGCTACCAGGTAAGTGCATTGTGCACCATTCATGCTGTAGCTGACAGAGAAATATATGGTGGACTATCAGCTAAAAGAAAATCAATTCTAGCTTCAGTGAATGGAGTGGCATTTTTATTATTCGTCCTTTAGATGTGAATGTTTCTGCCAAGGTCAGTATTTATTACTCATTTGTCCTTGTAAAGATGGCGCTGAGCCACCTTCTTGTAATTTTAAAGATGTAGGTACATCCACAGTGCATTTGGGGAGGGAATTGCAGGATTCCAGAAGAAGAGCAGGAGTGTTCTCCATGTGTTCTGGAGTTCCTCAGGGTAGTATCCTAGGTGCAGCTATCTTCAGTTACTTCCTCAATGACCTTCTCTCCCTTATAAGGTCAGGAGTGGAGAACTCTTCTGCTCATCTAAGAGTACAGAATCTTTTATATCTTTCTGAGAGAGACGGCATGATTTTACATCTCAGCTTAAAGGGACTCTCCGTTTGGGAGACTAAGTGTTGCCACTAGGACTGAATTGTGTGCGGGCCGTGTATTCGGCTATTCGGGGAGCAATGGGCCAGCACTCTGCCCACGTGAATCGTGAGCAAGTCCCATTCCCACCAGCATGGGAATCGCTGGGGCTGGAATTAGCACTTTACAAACAGGACCTACTTTTGAGCACTTCACTCCCCACACTCTCTCATTCAGCCAAGAAGATGGCTACACGGTGAGCAGTCCCTCGAGTTCCTGGACTCAGATCTGAATAGGATGCTCGACATGGTGGAGGAGAGGAGGGTCACCCTCTTCCCCAGGGTGGGCAGGATGCAATCATGAACCGGACCTGGGAGGAGGTGGCAGAGGCAGTCAGTGCTGCCAGCCTGACTCGGCAGACTGGCAACCAGTGTCCTGAAAAATGATGAATGACCTCCTTAGGGCACCTTGGGTGAATCACCACCTCTGATCTGCTGGCATCACTCCTGTCCCTCACTCCTCACATCACCTTCCCCACTCCCCGAGAGGCCAACCACAATCCATCTATCTGCCAGCAACTCCCTTACATGCCACCCTCCACCAAACTCCAACACCTGTCTTGTCCTCTTTGGCCAGGTGCCTTGCGCACACATGCCACCAGCTACAGACACCCCATGGATCACGTCTCCATGTGCCTCACCATGCCCTTTATGTGTCCCCTAGGAAAAGGCAGCCCACAATCGGGAAGACTGCAGGGGCATCCAGACCTCAGGGCTGACACCCCTGCGGAGCAGAGAGCGCTGGAGTTAGCCAGCGAAGGTCAGGAGAAGGCTTTCTCTGATGCGGAGGTTGGCATGCATCAACCAAGTGAGCCAAATAAATTAAATGGGAAACCGAATAAAGGAAAAAGCGGAACGTGGTTCAAAAAAGACGTGAGAAGAAACTCGATTCACAGACTGAAGATGGACTGGCATTAATGGCACTGCCCTTTGCAGGTGAAACAAACCACTACTGGGTCACTCCATTGCTGGATGGTCAGCCGATGTAAGATGGAGGTGGACACAGGGCAGTCACCTCGTTGGTATCACAAACTGTTTATCAAGCAAAGTTTCGGCATATTGCTGTGCAACTTTGGAAGATAGTGTTAAAAACCTATACTGGAGAAGTGGTTCCATTGAGCGGCTGTATTAATGTAACAGTACAATTAAATGCGCAGACAGCAGATTTGCCCTTGCATACAGTCACAGGAAATTAGCCAGCACTAATGGGAAGAACTTGGCTGGAAAATATCAAATTGCATTGAGCCAAAATAAATCTTGTGACAGATTCCGAATCATTCCGAATCTACCCAAAACCTAGAAGCAACATGCCAATGCCTTCAACAGTGAGCTACGAAGCATGAAGGATATCTCAGTAAAGCTGAAGATGAATGAAGAAAGTCAGGAGAGATGCTTAAAGACTCAGTCAGTGCCATACGCAATCAAACACAAGGTAGAAGCAGAATTAGAATGGTTGGTCAGAAAGTGCGTCCTTGACCCCATTAACTTGAGTGATTGGGTCACACTAATCGTACCCGTGATGAAAAAAGATAGATTCATATGCATTTGTGGCGATTTTAAAGTCACTATTAATCCTGTACCCTATGCCCTTGATTGTTGACTCGTTCATTGGGCAACACTTCAGTAAAATAGACGGCAGTCAAATATATCTTCAAATGAACATGAGTCCAGATTCACAACAGTTCGTGACCCTTAAGACACACAAAGGGTTATCTTGATATAAAAGATTGCCATTTAGCATCACTTCAGTGCCAGCATTGTTCAATCAGCTATGGACCAAATTTTAAGCGGATAAGATGGAGTCCAGTGTTACTTCAATGACATCTTGGTTACTGGAAAGAATAAGGAAGAACATCTCCACTACCTAGATACCACACTCCAGAGATTAGAAGATTATGGATTAAGAGTCCAAGAAGACAAATGGGAATTTTTCCAACCTTCACTTGAATACCTGGGTCATGTCCTTGATGCCAAAGGACTGCTTATGTCGGTTTTGAATGACAAAGCCATTACCAAGGCACCTGTACCTCAGAATGTGAAACAATTTCAAACTTTCATAGTCTTACTAAATCATTACGGAAGGTTTTTCCCTAATCTGACGACTATACTAAAACCCTTACACAATCTACTGTGTCAAAATAAAAAGTGGAAATGGGTGGATCAATGTGAGAGGGCATTCGTGCAAGCCAAGGAGGGGTTACTCAAGTTAGAATTCCTGACACATTTTGATCCAAATTTACCCCTGCGACTGCCATGTGACACTACACCTTATGGGGTTGGGGAGATTGTTTCCCAAATAATGGCCACAGGTAAAGAGAAGCTGATAGCTTTCATGTCCAGGACTTTGAATAAAGCCAAAAGCAATTAAACACAGATAGAGAAAGAAGCTCTTGGAATCATTTTAGGCATAAAACAGTTCTACACATTCCTGTCTGGGAGGAAATTCACTTTAATGATGTACCATTGTCCATTAACAATGATTCTTGGACCTCATTCCGGGATTCTATCAATGGCAGCGAGCAGGATGCAGAGGTGGACATTGCTCTAGTCAGCACACACACATACGCGATCCAGTATCGCCAGTCTAATCTTCCTGGGAACGCAGATAGACTTTCCCAACTAACCTTAACAAATATTTGTCGATAAGCAGTTTGTGTGTGTCATAACCTCCACGAGGTCCACAAAGAAGCAGACCACGGACTTCACAGACACGCAACTGCAAGATTCCTTTTTAATTACAGGACTACGCGGCACATTACAACAGGGGTGGAACCAATGGAATTGTTGAAGGGCCACAGGCTCAGGACCTGATTAAGCCTGACTTTCCCAAAGCTGGGTGGGAAAGTGGAAGTGCAGCAAGAGGGGCAGAGGTGGCACAATGATCGCTGGGCACCAAGTCGGGTGTCCCAACCAGGAGACAATACCCACACATGCAGGAGGAGGCGGGGCACTCTGACTCACAGGAATCACAATAGATAGAATGGGACCAGTCTCCCGTCGAGTCGAGGTTGAAGGAAAAATCCAACGCAAGGATTGCGGGCCACCTTGAGAAGTGGGAGCCCGCACTACACGGCGCCCAATCAGAGACGTTGATGCCTCCGGCTTTCTAGGAACCCTCCTCAGCCAGGGAACCCATCCGACCATGACTTATCGACCGGACCAGCAGGAGAAAGATGACTTTGGCTGGTATGTGGACACAGAGGCGTCCGAATAGATGGACGATGTTGTGTCCAGGGTCAAGGTTCTGGCGATAGCCCTCCAGAGGTGGCCTTCAAAGGGCGGCCAGCCAATCAGTGTACACCGCCTGACCCAGACCCACCGCAGACAGAAGCTCAGCCTCGAGTGAAGTGGCGCAGGAGACCCATGCTGATGACGGCAGAGGGGGTGCCTACTGACTTGGAGGGTGGAAGGGCCATAACCCCCACAAAGTCCACTGGAAAACTATTATTGATCTCCCCTGGGGCTTGTGGAGCAGTAGTTTCCCAAGTATGGGGCAGAGACCCACTCAGCCGGGGTTCATTAAACCGAGCATAAAACCCGGCCCGGGCAGGGACAGACAGCCCCAACAGGGACTGTGATTGTAGTTACTGCTGTGGGCAGCTTTATGTCACAAATAAAGCAAATGGTTTCCTTGGTCATTAAGGTATGAGGAGAAAGGAGACTCCGGACTCGGTTTTCAAGATGCCTAACCACTCCGACGACTACTGTGCGGTAACAAGAGGATATAAAGTTTAAATATGCTATTGCAGGGGCAGCACGGTGGCGCAGTGGGTTAGCCCTGTTGCCTCACGGTGCCGAGGTCCCAGGTTCGATCCCGGCTCTGGGTCACTGTCTGTGCGGAGTTTGCACATTCTCCCCGTGTTTGCGTGGGTTTCGCCCCCACAACCCAAAGATGTGCAGAGTAGGTGGATTGGCCACGCTAAATTGCCCCTTAATTGGAAAAAATTAATTGGGTACTCTAAATTTATTAAAAAATAAATTAAAAAAAAATAAAAAATATGCTATTGCTTGGTAAGCTGGAGGCCTTCGATGTGGGCCTGGAGGATTGGGGCAAATATACGGAACGTATGAGGTACTTTTTTCAGGCCAATGGCATCTTAGGGGAAGACCATCAAAAAGTGATCCTCCTGACAACCTGTCGGGCCCTGACCTTTGAGATTATGAAGAGCCTTACCTACCCAGCTGCACCAGGCTCCAAATCGTTCGATGAGTTGGTTGCACTAATGGCTGAACACTATGATCCAAAACCTTATATTATAATGTAACATTGTTGGTTCAATGTGATTGTGCGGTCTTCAGATGAATCAATCACTAACCTTTTGACCTGCCTTAAGTGGCTGGAGGAGCACTGCGAGTTCAGGCTATTCGCTTTGGAGATGTTGAGTGATAGGTTTGTTTCTGGAATAAATAACATGGCCACACAAAGGAAACTGTTGGCAGAGCCCATGTTAGACTTAAAACGGGAACTATCCTGTGAAAATGTGGAGAAAGGGGTGCAACAGCTTCAAGTGTCCATTAACTATGGGATTCATATTTTGACCCGACCCCCGTTTCGGACTCCCGCATCATCTCGGGACTGTGCCAGAATGGCTAGTTCATCTCCCAAGAGGCGACCAAAGGCGTAGTTATGCAGTCGGGCCCAGTAGTCAGGAGCAGCTGCAGACGTGCAGGATACTTCCCCCGAGGATGAAGAGGAAGGCCAGCCATATTGCTAGACATGTGGACAGAGAACACGTGGTGGTCAGTGCCGCTAGAACTCGTGGAAAGTACACGGCCCAGCGCAGCCGATGAGGTCACCACAAGCCAGGACTTTGCACGTGGCCCCACCAGACGAAGACTGCATGATGCCAAATCCCAAAGATGGCGCAGATCCAGGTCATATTGCAAGTGAATGGGCATCCTCTGGTGATGGAGATGGACATGGGAGCGTCGTCTCCATCGTGCGCCAAAAAACCTTTCCTCGGCTTCATACACGGATCATACCACTAACCTGTTGGACACCGAGGCCACGTTGGCAACGGATGCCGGCGAACCACTGAGCATCGTGGGGACCACCATGACCCCACTGACCCACGGGCAGCAAAGGGTCAGGCTACCCTCAGTTGGGGTGCAGGGACTGGGATCCAATCTACTGGAGCCTGACTGCTTCCGAGTCCTCCGTTTGATTGGCAGCAGATTTTCTGGATGGGCACTGGAACCTTTTATGAAGTCCTCGGCAAGCATCCTGAAGTATTGCAGGAGGATCTGGGCAGGATAAAAGGGGTCAAAGCTCATATATACGTGGACCCAGAGGATTAACCCAGATATTTTACGGCAAGCCTTGTTCGCTATGCCTTACTCGCCAAGGTTGATGTAGAATTTCAGCGCCTAAAGAACCTGGTAATCATATCCCCCAGATACAGTTTGAGGAATAGGCCGCACCTATAGTACCGATTATGAAACCAGCCAAGTCTGTCTGACTCTGCAGAGATTACAAACTCATGGTGAACAGGGCCCCTTGCCTGGACCATTACCTGATCCACCTGAGAGTGGAGGATTTTCAGTGTACAAATCTCGATATGAGCCATGCTTCTTTACGGGTGGAACTGAACTCCGCATCCAGGAAATAGGCAAATATAAACACCCACGGTGGGTTATTTGACTCCACTCACCTCCCATTCAGGATCTGGTCAGCTCTGGAAATCTTCTGAATTGTAATTAAAGGCATTCTTCAAGGGCTTCCAAAAGTAGCTGCATACTAGATGAATTGCTCATTACCGACAAGGGGCACATGGAAACCCTTGAGGAAGTACTCCGACAGTTCTTCCAAGTTGGCGCTCGGCTGAAGAGCAAATGCACGTTCAGGGCAAAGGCGTAAATGTATTTGGAGTACAGGGTTAACAGAGATGGCCTGAACCCCATGGAGGAGAAGGTTCAGGCCATAAAGGGGGCTCCAGCTCCGAGGAATGCTCCAAACTCTGGTCATTCTTGGGACTGGTCAATTATTACGGAAAGATTATCTCAAACTTGGCCAACTGTTGACACCCCTCCACATACTGCTCAAGAGGAACCAAAAGTGGGTTTGGACTGCCTCACAGGAAGAAGTGTTCTGTCATCCTTGCAACTCCTCACCATTATGACCATCTTGACCGCTTCTCCTGATGTGCGATGCGTCCCCTATGGCACCGGGCAGTGCTGGCCCACAGATGGGATGAAGGCATGGAACGTCCCATTACTGTTGTATGAAGAACTCTGTAGACGCGGAACTCGAAATGGGAACTGCGACTGCCCAGGGCAACTTTATGTTAAAAGTAAAATGAATCTTTTCCTTCCTACAGCTGGCTTTCTTGGTTATTAAAGTGTGGGAACATTTTCTACTTCCAGCTAGGAGATAATATTCTTGTAACCGCAGGACAAGTTAAGGAGCATATCAGAAATGATCCAGTACTGTCAGAGGTCACGGACATAGTGCTTCGAGGAAATACTTCAGGAACAGAAACTGAGTTAAAGCCATATTCCACTCGAAGACATGAATTAGCCGTGCAGACACGTTATCTTCTCTGGGGAATGAGAATCATCACTCAACCACGACTAAGAAAATGTGTATTAAACTAATTACATGAAGGTCACTGTGGGACTGTAAGGAGAAAGGAGATAGCCAGAAGCTATCTTTGGTGGCCGGGGCTAGATGCCAAAATTGAGGAGAAGTTGGGACTGTGTTCGCCTTGCACAGTAGTGCGGAACCTGCTGCCATCAGCCCCATTACACCCACAGGAATGGCCAGAAGAGGCCTGCCAATGGGTATATGTTGATTATGGCAGACCATTTGAAGTCAATGTTCACTCGAAATGACCTGAAGTGGTCATCATGAAGACAACGTCAGCAGACACAGCAATTGAGAGTTTAGGTGAAATCTTCAGCAGATTCGATTACCCTGATCAATTTGTGCGATAATGAGCTGTAGTTCATTTCGGAACAGTTCATACACAACTTGAAGGAGGACGGAATGTACGGGACAAGGAGAGGTAAGTGCATTCCCAGCACTAAGTGCATTCCAATCCCTCAAGTGTGTGATTTCACTGCACTTACCTTTCTTTGATGTGGTCAATGTTTACAAACATTGGGGTTTCACCACTGGGATCACCAAACCGTGAAGGGAGATGAATGACTCAAAGCTACAGATGGTTTGTAGAAATTGCCAATCAGAGACCGCTGCTAGAAAGCTATAAATGGCTTGCAGATAATGGATTGTGAGACTCAGATACAGGTCACAGCTGCTCTCTTTCGAGGAATGGACAAGTGAAGCTGGAAGGTAACTGTTACAGCTGTAATTCTTCTCATTGGCCCTGTCTGGGCTGCTCTCCAGCTGTTAGACAGGAGTCTCTTTCCTTAGGGGGTGGGGGTGGCGGGGGGGGGGGGGGGGGGGGGGGGGGTAGAGGTGGTTCTGGGTGTCCCGGGATACAGAACCCTGTTCAGAACTGACAGATTCCAAATCACGTTGTGCCAAGAGATGGCTTGGAGAGCCTGATGCTGTTCGAACCAATTGAGGAAAGCAATTGAGAGCCAGACACCAAGTAACCCTCGGAACCCCCAGGTCAACTATGGTGAAGACAACCACGGACAATGTCCAAACCAAGCCAAAGACACCAGAGGTTGCAGCAAGCACTAAACGGCAGACGTCTGAGGTTTGCCAACAACCACACAGAGAACGACAACGTCTGAAGCGCCTGATGTATTGACTATTGTTGTTGATTGATTGTTAATGTTAGATTGTTCATTGTGTCAGGTGTCATAATATCCACTCATGTATATCATGAGATGCAGACAGGCAGTGATTGACACACAGGATAACCAATGAACACACACGACACAGAACAACCAATCACCAGACAGGACACCACCTCTATAAAGCCCACAGGGCATTAAGGCTCTCTCTCTCTCACAGGACATGGCTAGGGAGATAGTCGCAGTGCACAGGCCAATGAACATCATCACCATGTGATAGAGAGCTAGTCTGGTCAAGCCAGTAGGATGTTATCAGTTAGGTTAATAGAGTGTCAACCCACAGCAGATTATGTACAGCAATCAACAGGTTCAATAAAACAGTGTTGGACCATCTCCTGTGTCGGAAGCCTGTTTCTCGTTTTACTGCACCCAGTTGCAGTCGATGTTAGACCAACACTGACCATCATCAGGAACCTTTGATTTAAAGGGGGAGGTAAATGTTGTGTTTCATGATATTTCCAGTGTTTCCTCACTAGCAGCCTTGCACTGGAACAGGGGCACTTTACAGACTGATTACCTGACTCCATTGGACCCAGCCATTTGCGTGGGCAAACAGGCAGTTTGACAGAGCAGCTTGGAGTGTTAACATCTTCGAATAAAGCTCATTGTTTGTTTGAACCTCTGAGGCCTGCAGACTTCATTTTAAATCTACCGCACCTACTCTGCTATGTTCACCCCTCACCACTTTCCTATTCCCCTCGACTCTCCCCATTCTCATCACCTCTTCCCTACTCCTCTCACCTCTCTCCCACTTCCCTCACTGCTTCCCTACTCCTCTCGCCTTTCCCCCTCTTCCCTCACTACTTTCCTATTCCCTTCGCCTCTACCCCACTCCCCTCAACACTTTCCTACTCCCCTTGCCTCTCACCCGCTTCCTTCGCCGCTTTATTACTCCCCTTGCCTCTCCCCAGTCCCCTCACTAGTTTACCACTCCCCTCACCTCGCCCTTCTCCCATCACCACTTTCCTACTCCCTACGGCTCCTCCCTGCTCCCCTCATCGCTCACCTACTCCACTCACCTCTCACTCTCTCTCCTCATTGCTGACCTACTCCCCTCACCTCTCACTCTCCTCATCGCTATCCTACTCCCCATGCCTCTCACCCATACTTCTCACTCCTTTCCACCTCTCTTCACGTCTTCCCAGCACCCCTCAACATTTTCTTACTTCTCATGCCTCTCCCCCGCTCCCTCATTGCTGTCCTACTTCCCTCGCTTCTCCCCTCAACGCTGTCCTACTCCACACGCCTCTCACCCACTCCCCTCACCACGTTCCCACACTCTTCGCCTCTCCCTGATTCGCCTCACCGATTTCCTATTCCCCTCAACATCCCCCACTCCCCTCACTACTTTCCCACTCTCCTCACCTCTCTCCCACATTCTCTTCACCACTTTCCTATTCCTCTCGCCTCTCCCCGACTCCCCTCACTGTCATAATATACACCAGTATATCATGGTGCAGACACACACTGATGGACACACACAGGGACCAATCAACATGTACAAACACCGCAGCCAATCACCAGTTAGAATACATACACTATAAAGGCAGGGCACCACGGTTCCTGCTGATTCTGGATGCTGCCTCGCAGTGTAACAAGAACTCATCCAGCCCAGCACAGACTCACACCACGTGCCGAGAGAATCAACTGGTTCGGACAAGGCTTAGGTCTCTAGTTTAAGTTAGCATCAATTAGACCCACAGTCATCGTGTGTTAGTTAGTTAGAAGTTAGTTAATAAAATTGAGTTGAACTTTCATCAGTGTTGGAAGTGTCTGTTCATCTCTCAAGCCTACACAAGCCAACACTCCATGGTACCAGAAGTTGAGGGATGCTAGCACTTCTGAGACCTACCTTTCAGTGATCTGCCTTCCACCAGTCTCGCGCCATCCTACGGAATGGACTCCGTTCGCCCGCCGCCGCCTCTCCGCATTGCCGGGAATCTGGGCTTGAACTGGAAACTTTTCAAACAGCGCTTCCAGTTGTACCTCGAGGCCAGGGACCTGGAAGCTGCCTCGGATGCACGGAAGATTGCTCTCTTCCTCTCCACAGTCAGGGACCATGCTCTGCACATTTACAATGCGCTCACCTTCGCTGAGGGGGAGGACAAATCGAAGTTCAAGACCGTCATTCTAAAGTTCGACAGCCACTGCGCGGTCAAAGTCAACGAGAGCTTCGAGAGATACATGTTTCAGCAGAGAATTCAGGGTAAGGACGAGCCTTTCCAGTCCTTTATTACCTACCTCCGCGTCCTTGCACAGTCCTGCAACTATGGGTCCACCTCTGACTCCATGCTCCATGACCAGATTGTTTTCGGTGTTCAATCTGAGCCCCTGCGCCAGCAGCTACTAAAGGTAAAGCAGCTCACTCTCTCCACGGCCATTGAGACCTGTGTACTTCATGAACATGCCTCCACGCGTTACTCCTGCATCCAGGCTGCTGAAACGGCGCGGCAAGCCCCTTACAAGGCAGAACGGGTCCAAATGATTAAATCTTTTCAGGCTCATGATCTGAACGATGGCGGCAATTTCGAGTGCTTTTAGCGGTGTCCCGTGCTTACACGCAGGGAACATGCTGACGTCACGGATCGCTTTGCGCAGGTGCGCCTCGCTTGATCGCCCCGCGCATGCGCGGTGGCGCGACGAACATCCCGACGCTCCGACGTGCGGCAACTATGGCTCCGTCCACTTAAAGCGGCAATGTCCCGCAAAGTCCCGACGCTGCCTGCAGTGTGGCAAACTAGGCCACAACGCTATAATGTGCAGATCTTCCCTGCCTGCTGTTTTTTGGAGGTCCACCCAGCCCCACAGAGATGTCAGGGCTATCCAGCCTGCCATCAATTAACCTACTCTAAACCTTGCTTCCGACTGTGCCTGCAATGACCCACAGGTCCCGTTCCAAATCGGCGTCATTACCACGAACAGGATGTCCCCCAATTGTGGCACCAAACCCATCCACGTCCACAGCGTCGGCCAGGATGATGAGTGGTGTGCCACCCTTACGGTCAACCGGTCCCCCGTCAGGTTCCGCCTGGACACTGGCGCTTCTGCCAATCTCATTGCGTCTTCTGATTTTCACAAGCTCTGCGTACAGCCTGCTGTCCTGCCATCTGCGTGTAAATTGCTGAACTACAATGGCAATGCCATCGCCGCCAGCGACTCCTGCCGCCTTGAGGTGACACATCATTCTCCCCTTTGAGATTGTTGCTGCCTCAAAGCCTCCTTGCTTGGTGCGCAGGCATGCAAGCTGCTCCACTTAGTGCAGAGAGTACACTCTCTCTCTGCAAGCGATGTGTCTGCATCCTCTGACACAGACTTCAGGGAGTAACTCAACTCCATCATCCAGCAATACAATGATGTCTTCGAAGGCATGGGCACGCTCTCGTACACGTACAAAATCTTACTCAAGCCCAATGCCACGCCTGTCATTCACGCACCTCGCAGAGTCCCAGCGCCCCTTAAGGACCGCCTCAAGCAACAGCTCCAGGACCTCCAAGACCAAGGAGTCATTTCTAGGGTCATGGAACCCACAGACTGGGTAAACTCCATGGTCTGCATCAAGAAGCCATCCGGCGAGCTGCGGATCTTTATTGATCCTAAAGACCTGAATCAGAATATCATGCGGGAGCACTACCCGATTCCGAAACGTGAGGAGCTCACGGCCGAGATGGCCCACGCCAAACGATTCTCAAAACTGGATGCCTCGAAGGGTTTCTGGCAGATCCAACTAGATGAGTCAAGCAGGAAGCTTGGACGTTCAACACACCCTTTGGCAGGTTCTGCTACAACCGGATGCCATTCGGCATCATTTCTGCATCCGAAGTTTTCCATCGGATCATGGAGCAGATGATGGAGGGGATCGACGGCGTCCGGTATATGTCGACGACATTATTATCTGGTCAACCACCCCGCAGAAACACATTGTCCGCCTTAAGTGTGTTTTGAGGCGCATCCAGGAATACGGCCTCCGCCTCAATAGGGCCAAATGCTCCTTCGGACAGTCGAGTATCAAGTTTCTGGGGGATCACATCTCCCACCAGGGGGTGCGTCTGGACAAGGACAAGATTGCAGCAATCATGTCCATGAAGACACCCGAGGACAAGAAAGCGGTCCTCCGGTTCCTGGGTATGGTGAAGTTCCTCGGGAAGTTCATCCCGAAGTTTATCGCCTCACACACCACAGCACTCAGAGACCAGATTCGCAAAACCACAGACCACGTGAATGGCAGGAGCTGAAGGTCAAGCTTTCCAGTGTTGGCCTTTTTCGACCCGACCAAAGAGACCAAAATCTCTACTGATGCCAGTCAGTCAGGGAGTGGTGCCGTGCTCCTGCAACGAGACGAGGCCTCGTCATGGGCCCCCGTTGCGTATGCATCGCGGGCGATGACGCCCACAGAGCAGCGCTATGCGCAAATTGAGAAAAAGTGTCTCGGTCTTCTCACTGGAGTCGTGAAGTTCCACGACTACGTCTATGGACTTCCGCAGTTCACGGTTGAAACCGACCACCGCCCACTTGTAAATATTATCAAAAAGGGCCTAAATGACATGACGCCCCGCCTCCAGCGTATCTTACTCAAGCTGCGCAGGTATGACTTTCAACTGGTCTATACCCCTGGCAAGGACCTTGCCGTTGCCGATGCCCTCTCAAGGTCAATCACAACTCCGTGTGATCATGACGGCTTCGTCTGCCAAATAGATGCTCAAGTTCAGTTTGCAGCCTCCCATTTGACAGCTTCGGATGCACGACTGATGCAAATTCGCCGTGAGGCAGCGGCTGATCCACTTCTGCTGCGGGTGATGCGTCTAATGTTAGACGGTGTGGCTCAAGGGCCAATGCCCGCAATTTTACAACGTCCAAGATGACCTGGCGGTTGTCGACGGGGTGCTCCTGAAATTGGATCGCATCGTCATTCCACAAAGCATGCGCCAGCTAGTGTTGGAGCAACTCCATGAAGGCCATTTAGGAATCGAGAAATGCCGCCGCAGGGCCAGAGAAGCCGTCTACTGGCTGGGCATTAACGATGACATCGCCAATGTGATGCTCAACTGCTCTACCTGCCAGTGTTTTCAGCCCGCCCAACCATGGGAGACCCTGATGCCCCATGAGCTCGTCACATCACCTTGGACCAAAGTGGGCATCGACTTGTTCCACGCATTGGGCAGGGATTACGTCACCATCATCGACTACTTCTCCAGTTACCTGGAGGTCATCAGGCTGCACGATCTCACATCCTCGGCTGTGATCAGGGCGTGTAAGGAGACGTTTGCCTGCCATGGCATTTCGCTGATAGTCATGTCAGACAATGGCCCCTGTTTCGCGAGCCAGGAATGGGCCGGCTTCGCCCGCCACTACAACTTCGAGCACGTCACGTCCAGTCCCCTGTACCCCCAATCCAATGGGAAGGCGGAAAAGGGGGTCCACATCGTTAAGTGGCTCCCCAGCAAGGCCGCTGACGCCGGCTCAGATTTCCATCTTGCTCTGCTAGTCTATCGCTCTGCCCCGCTCTCCAACGGCCTGTCGCCTGCTCAGCTACTAATGAACTGCTCAGGACGATGGTGCCGTCATTTCTCACTCCCAACCTCGATTATGTCCCTGTGCTCCACCGCATGCACATGTCTCAACTGCAGCAGAAAACTTCCTACAACTCACGGGCTGCTGACCTTCCCGCCATCCATCCACGCGACAAGGTTCTCATCCACCTCCCGGATGGTGGCTGGTCTGCGCCTGCTGTTGTTCTAAGGCAGGTGGCCCCCCGCTCCGTCCTTGTCTGCTTGCCAGATAGATCCATTCGGCGCCGCAACAGGCGTGCTCTTTGCCTGGTTCCAGGGTCGTCACGGGATCCTCCGACCAGCTCTCCTACCGTGGACTGTGTGGCGCTTCCAGTCACTCTGCCTGCCCCTGACTGTGCTGCAGCCCTCCCGGATCCTGATGTGCCAGCCATTGCCCCACCCTTGCAGCGGTCAACCAGAGTTCATCGCCCACCTCAGAGACTGAACTTATGAACTCTGTGCACATGTGGACTTTCTGAAATGTTTTTTTAAATATTTCCTTCCTTGTTGCATTTGTTCTCCAGTGATTTGTAAATAGATTCGTTGTTGTTCCAGTTCTTGGTAGTCATCTGCACCAGGTACCTTCCTGTGTAAATAGTCTTGTTCTCTGTATATAGCTTTGTACATATGTCTTCGCACCTCACATGTTGCTAGGTACATTCTCCACATACCCACACTATTTATTATCACATGCCTATATCAACATTTTTTTATAAAAGGGAGGATGTCATAATATACACCAGTATATCATGGTGCAGACACACACTGATGGACACACACAGGGACCAATCAACATGTACAAACACCGCAGCCAATCACCAGTTAGAATACACACACTATAAAGGCAGAGGGCACCATGGTTCCTGCTCATTCTGGGTGCTGCCTCTCAGTGTAACAAGAACTCATCCAGCCCAGCACAGACTGACAACACGTGCTGAGAGAATCAACTGGTTCAGACTAGGCTTAGGTCTCTAGTTTAAGTTAGCATCAATTAGACCTACAGTCGTCGTGTGTTAGTTAGTTAGAAGTTAGTTAATAAAATTGAGTTGAACCTTCATCAGTGTTGGAAGTGTCTGTTCATCTCTCAGGTCTACAGTAGCCAATACTTCACTCACTACTTTCCTACTCTCTTGCCTCCCCCATTACCCTCACCACTTTCCTACGCCCCTCGCCTCTCCCTCCAACAGGGGGGAGCAGCCTAAGGCCCTCGGGAACAAGGGCATTTTTTTCATAGTAATGAATGGGCTAACTCAGGTCATATGAACCATTAAAAAGAAGACTTGAACTTTTGTGTTGGCTTTCGCAAACTTCAGGACTCCACAAGTACTGGACAGTCCATTTGGCACTTCAGAAATGCAGTGACAATTGTAATGGAGAAAAATGCTGCAGCCAATCTGTTATAACCTGCGGTTAAGGAAGTTATGGGACACTAATGAGACTGGGGGATTGATATTACCATAAGAAACTATGGGAAGTACACACTCCCATTGAGGGGCAGGGCACCCCCATCTACATCCTTTCTAAACCCGGAGGGCCATAAACTGTGAGTGGCCTCCTGTAGTAGTGTAACTGCTCTGTACTCTTATTCTGTTGTATTAAACCTTTCTCCTTTGATTCAACCTATTCGGCTCAGTGTGAACTCCTTTCCTGACCTTATAATGCAAGCAGTGCACAGCAATGTTCCACAAACAACAATGTGGCAATAACCTGATAAGCCAGAAGGTAAAAAAAACAGTACGCAAGGGGGAATAAGAATCCTGGTCTGAACTGTTTTTACCTTCTGGGAATGCGTTTTGATAATGTTGGTTCCAGGATAAATATTGGCCAGGACATCTTCACAATGGTGTTGTGGGATCTTTTATCTCCCATCTGACCGAGCTGACAGTGCAGCAGTCTCTCAGTACTTAGTGAGTGCAGAGTCCTGTTTAGATAACTTGTCATCACATCTTCAGCACATCCTGAAAGCCTTCGCAAACAACAAAGTTTTGACATATGGTTATTGCTGTTTTCTAGACCAGCGTGGCCATTTGGCTTGCTTTGAGTGAGAGCTCACGAACTGCAGTGAGATAAGTGGCTCATCACTCATTCAAAAAAAAACCGAGAATTTTATTTTCAACCTGGGAATGAAGACAGGTCTTCGATTTAATCATTGATCTGATAGTCAGCACCTCCGAGAAAGAATGGCAGCCCATCCTTGAGGGATCAAAAGCTAAAGTCATTTTTCTGGCTTTCGTCAATTGGAGCTCAGTGGTAGCGCTCTCGTTTCTAAGCCAGATGGCTACAGGTTGAAGCCTGACTGTAGGATCTCCAGTCCATAATCCAGGCTGACACTTCAGTACTAGTGCTGAGAGAGTGCCGTACTTTCGTAAGGAGGTGCTGTTTTAAAAGGAAAGCAATGGAGTGCGTTGCTCTGGTTTAGACAAATCACTAAAAGAGATTATCTAGTCATTTATCTCTTCGTTGCCTGAACTGCACCAAAATGCCTGCATTGATTATGCACTCAAGTCTCTCGAGTGGGGATTGAATTCACCATCTTCAAACTCAGGCGATGCAGCTAGTACTGAACCATATTATCCTTCAGGGTCAACTATAGATACAACCAAATTGCATTGGCACTGTCCAGCAATTACATGCAGACAACCCAGTCTATTTTTGCATTGTTGCACTGTGGGCAGCACGGTAGCACAAGCGATTAGCACTGTGGCTTCACAGCGCCAAGGTCCCAGGTTCGATTCCCCGCTGGGTCACTGTCTGTGCGGAGTCTGCACGTTCTCCCCGTGTCTGCGTGGGTTTCCTCCGGGTACTCCGATTTCCTCCCATAGTCCAAAGACGTGCAGGTTAGGTTGATTGGCCATGATAAATTGCCCTTTGTGACCAAAGAAGGGGTTATTGGGTTATGGGGATAGGGTGGAAGTGAGGGCTTAAGTGGGTCGGTGCAGACTCGATGGGCCGAATGGCGTCCTTCTGCACTGTATGTTCTGAAAGAGTTAACATTTCAGTTGGCGAACTTTTATCTTTATATGTCATAGTTGTGTGAATTGTGGTCTTTTGAAACCTCTCTTGCTATTATTAGCAAGGCTCAATCCCCACAGAGACCGATAACTTTTAGAAAGACATTTGAGTTTCCAGTGACTGACTGGAAAGATCACAAAACAAGATTTCAAAGTTTTAAGACTTATTGTAACAAACAAACTAAATGCGACATAGTAAATTTCAAATTCGACAACTTACACCCTTGAGTACAGAATTGTTTCCCCTTTTCACTTTTAAATTAACTGAAAATCTCCCCACGGTTATACTGTACTCTTTCCCATAAATGGACACTTCATTCTTCAGGAACCTTTCCAAAATTATTCTCAGATCCCCATGGCTTGCCTATGTTTTCCTATTCGAGTCGGATAACGTCCAATCTCCCTAAGTCCTCGTGAACTTGCTCGCATCAATCCAATTGTGAGCACCCTCCCAAATTCTGCATGGTGGACAACACACATGCGGTGCCTCTATCGCTCTGTTATCTCTCTCTCTCTCTATCTTTTCCTCAGTTTCTTGAAGGCTGATCTGTTTCTGTCAGTTCAGAAATATGTCCAAAAACCCTGTTCGGTTGATGCTACAATAAATTGCTGCAAGTACTACTCTCTAAGCACATCTACTTAGCAGCGTGAATTACATATTAATAATAATCTTTATTATTGTCACAAGTAGGCTTACATTAACACTGCAATGAAGTTACTGTGAAAATCCCCTAGTCGCCACATTCTGGCGCCTGTTCTTATGCACAGAGGGAGAATTCAAAATGTCCAATTTACGTAACAAGCACGTCTTTTGGGACTAGTGGGAGGAAACCGGAGCACTGGGAAGAAGCCCACGCAGACATGGGGAGAATGTGCAGACTCCGTCCAGACAGTGACCCGAGCCGGGAATCAAATCTGAGCCCCTGGCGCTGTGAAGCGTCGGTGCTAATCACTATGTAGCAAGATGTCACCATTCCCCACATATGGGGGCTATTTAGGAGGAGGCATCATTTCATGTTAATGTTATGATGGAATGGATGAAGGAGGACAATCTTCTCAACTTTTTCTCTCTTCACACTGCAAGAGAAGAGAGCGCATCATTCCAAGACATGTCTCGGACTGGTGGTGATGTAGGGCAGCTCCACAAGCTGACCCTTATGGAGGAGGGAGTGCTGGAGATGGTGAGGGTGCCATCCAATCAAGCTGTGGGCAATGGCAAAAATAGGAAATCATCGAGGGCATTTTCATTTGATGGCTCGTTCACTCTAAAATTGAGTATTACATATTTGATTGGTGAATCAGGTCCTTCCTCTCAATACCAAATAAACAAAGAAGCACAATTTTAAGAGCAGTCAGCAGCCCGTTTAACATTTTCTTGTCTCACACATTGGAAACACCATCAAAATATTTCAATGGTCACTTGGTAGTCCAGAACTTGAGTATTGCTGAAAAAAGAGACATGTTGTCAAAGTCTTACCACCTTGCACTCATTAGGAGAGACAAGAATACCAAATTTCAAGGAGAATGCACCAGGGTACAGTTAACTGCAAAGCCTTTGTTTAAATTTAAAGCAGGCAAATCGATTCTGATTGATAACAGCATTACCATGGGAAACAAACCAAGGAATGGCTGTACCCCTTCTCCCCAAGCTTTTGTTTAGTTGAAAATTATCAATAGGAATGTGGGAACGCAGGACTTAGGAGCAGTAATAGGCCATTCGGCCCTTTGAGCCAGCTCTACCATTCAATAAGATCATGATGGATCTGCTTCAGGCCTTAACTTCACTTTCCTGTCTGACATTTGATTTCTCTATCTACCTGTCGCATTTTGCCTTGAATAAACTCAATGACCCAGTCTCTCCTGCACTCTGGGGAAAATAATTCTCCAGACTGAAAGTAAACATTTCTCCTTATATGTGTCTAAAAAGGGTCCTAGTCCTAATCTTACGTGTGGATACATTCTTTTTGTTAGAGTCCTTCGCACTTACTTGCACTTACTAACCAATCAGCAGCGTCTTCTCATGCAGCATAAATTGTCGTTCCCTTTGGTATTCTTGTGAACCTGTCCTGTTGAGTGCCAGTCAAAAAGCTTCGACAGTGTGCCTCTGTTTTCAGCAATACTGAAATATAACCAGCAGATCACCTCACGTTCAAGGTAACATCAGTGGCCAGTCCCTCTTCCTAAGGGAGTGCTGTGTGCTCTGCTTCACGGAGACATGGCTCACTCCTGCTTCACCGGACTGCGCCCTACATCCAGAGGGCTTCTCAATCCACCGAATGGACGGTACGGCGGCCTCGGGCAAGACAAGGGGAGGTCGGGTCTGCCTCCTAATCAACACCTCCTGTTGGCTAAATGTAGCAACACTGGCGAGTTTCTGCTCCCCGGACCTGGAATATCTGACGCTAAAATGCCGCCCCTTCTACCTTCTGTGGGAGTTCAGCTCCGTTATCCTGACGGCAGTTTACATCCCACCCCATGCGAATGTGAAAATCGCACTGGACGAAATATTCACCACCACAAATAGCCATGAAATGAAACATCCTGAGGCCTTGTTCATTGTAGCTGGGGACTTAAATCAGGCCAGGCTCAAGAGCATACAACCAAGTTACCATCAACACGTCACCTGTTCCACCAGAGGCCCAAACATCCTGGACCACTGCTACACAAATATCAAACATGCCTACCACTCTATCGCCCGCCCACACTTTGGCAAATCTGACCACAAGGCTGTGCTCCTGCTCCCGGCTTATAAGCAAAAACTGAAGCGGGAGAATCTGTCAAAGAAAGTCGTGCATTGTTGGTCTGAGGAATCGGATGATCTCCTACAGGGCTGCTTAGAGTCAGTGGACTGGTCAGTATTTAAAAACTCTGCCACCAGCTTGAACGAGTACGCCACTACAGTAACTGACTTCATTAGTAAGTGTGTAGAAGACTGTGTGCCAAAGAAGCAAATCCGCGTGTTTCCCAACCGGAAACCCTGGATGAACAGGGATATCCACTGCTTGCTGAAGTCTAGGTCTGAGGCGTTCAAGTCAGGCGACCCTGACCTCTACAAGAAAGTCAGATATGATCTAAAGAAATCCATCAAAGATGCCAAAAGACAGTAACAGACCAAGCTCAAGTCCCAGGCTAGCCACACGGATCCCCGCCGTCTATGGCAAGGTCTGCAAGACATAACAGGGTACAAGATGAAGGCATGTAAAATCGTCGGCTCCAGCGCACCCCTCCCTGATGAGCTCAACGCATTCTATGCCCGCTTTGAGCAAGAGGTCAGCGAGAGCGAGCCCTCCACCCCAGAAGCCGCGGATGAACTTGTATCTGAGATCACCACTGCAGACGTCAGAGCAGCCTTCTCGAAAGTCAACCCATGGAAAGCCACTGGCCTGGGTGAAGTACCCGGACAAGCACTCAGGTCTTGCGCAGATCAGCTGGCAGGGGTATTCTCAGACATCTTCAACCTCTCTTTACAACACTCTGAGGTCCCTATCTGCTTCAAGAAGACGACCATCATCCCTGTACCAAAAAGAAGTCAAGCAGCATGCCTTAATGACTATCGTCCAGTGGCTCTGACATCCATCATCATGAAGTGCTTCGAAAGGTTAGTCATGGCACAAATCAACTCCAGCCTCCCAGATTGCCTTGATCCACTACAGTTTGCCTACTGCTGCAACAGATACACAGCAGATACCTTCTCCATGGCGCTACACTCTACCCTGGAACACCGAGATAACAAAGACACCTATCTCAGACTCCTATTTATCGACGACAGCTCAGCCTTCAACACCATCATTCTTACGAAACTCATCTCCAAACTCCGTGGCCTTGGCCTCGGCTCCTCCCTCTGCGACTGGATCCTGAACTTTCTAACCCACAGACCACAATCAGTAAAGATAGGCAACAACAGTACGGCAGCACGGTAGCATGGTGGTTAGCATAAATGCTTCACAGCTCCAGGGTCCCAGGTTCGATTCCCGGCTGGGTCACTGTCTGTGCGGAGTCTGCACGTCCTCCCCGTGTGTGCGTGGGTTTCCTCCGGGTGCTCCGGTTTCCTCCCACAGTCCAAAGATGTGCGGGTTAGGTGGATTGGCCATGCTAAATTGCCCGTAGTGTCCTAAAAAGTAAGGTTGGGGGGGGGGGGTTGTTGAGTTACGGGTATAGGGTGGATACGTGGGTTTGAGTAGGGTGATCATTGCTCGGCACAACATCGAGGGCCGAAGGGCCTGTTCTGTGCTGTACTGTTCTATGTTCTAACATCTCCTCCACGATCATGCTCAACACCGGTGCCCCACAAGGCTGTGTCCTCAGCCCCCTACATACTCCGTATACACCAATGACTGTATGGCCAAATTCCCCTCCAACTCAATTTTCAAATTTGCTGATAACACCACGGTAGTGGGTCAGATTTCAAACAATGACAAGACAGAGCATAGGAATGAGATAGACAACCTGGTAAACTGGTGCGACAGCAATAATCTCTCCCTCAATGTCAACAAAACGAAGGAGATTATCATCGACTTCAGGAAGCGTAGTGGAGAACATGCCCCTGTCTACATCAATGGGAACAAAGTAGAAAGGGTCGAGAGCTTCAAGTTTTTAGGTGTACAGATCACCAATAGCCTGTCTTGGTCCCCCCATGCCGACACTGTAGTTAAGAAAGCCCACCAAAGACTCTACTTTCTCAGAAGACTGAGGAAATTTGGCATGTCAGCTACGACCCTCACCAACTTCTACAGATGCACCATAGAAAGCATTCTTTCTGGTTGTATCACAGCTTGGTATGGAGCCTGCTCTACCCAAGACCGCAGGAAACTACAAAAGGTCGTGAATATAGCCCAGTCCATCACACAAACCAGCCTCCCATCCATTCACAATCTATAATTCCCGCTGCCTCAGAAAGGCAGCCAGCATAATTAAGGACCCCACGCACCCCGGACATACTCTCTTCCACCTCCTTCCGTCAGGAAAAAGATACCAAAGTTTGAGGTCACGTACCAACCGACTCAAGAACAGCTTCTTCCCTACTGCCATCAGACTTTTAATGGACCTACCTCGTATTAAGTTGATCTTTTCTCTACACCTTGCTATAACTGTAACATTATATTCTGCAGTCACTCCTTACTTCCTTATGTACGGTATGCATTGTTTGTACAGCATGCAAGAAACAATACTTTTCACTGTATACTAATACAAGTGACAATAATAAATCAAATCAAATCAAAACGGTCAATACACAACAGCCCATGCACTGCTCCATAACCATGTGTGGTGACCAGGGCATTTCTACTTTGCTGCAAATGTTCTCCTTGTTGCAAACGTTGGATTCATTCACGCCTCCATCTATTTATATTCCCTTAAATATATTTTCCCAAGGGGAAGATTAACAATGAATTTTAATTGGACATTTTGCCAATTCTCTGTGATTTTTGTTGGGCTCCCAGCACGTAGCTGGAAGTAACTTTTCCTCCTCAAAAAGATTATGGTGCCAAGTTATAAATCATTAAACCAATCTGTAGCCAGCTAAACCTACAGGTTCTAAGCCTTATTGAGGTTTTTGCTATTCAATAATTGGCCTTAACAAGACTCCTCTGTTGTTGGGTTTATCAGAGGGCAGTATTAGATAAGTTGCTCTGTTAAAATGGCACAGACAGAAATTGAATTGAATTCTCTTGAATGGCACTTGAAGGGTAAATCATTCAAAAAATCACTCTGAAATGTACAGGTGCACAACATTCTTCCTTTAATTCTAGAAAAACAAGCTGAGCCCCAACTCATAGTTTATGACCAAATGTTTGGTTATTTAATACATTTCCTCTTGAATTTCTTTGGCATTTCCCATAGAGATAAATTAAAATATTATGTTTCCCCTTCTCCCAGAGGTCTAGCTGTTTCCTAATTCTACTTGCTCTTTGCAGTTAAATATCAACCCAACCAAACCCTGTGATATTCCATAAATCTCAATCAAATCACCCCGAGTCTATTCTTTACTTAAAGTATAGAGTCCAGGCCCTTTAAGTCGATCTGAGTGGCTGTGGTATTTTAAAAACAGAAGCTAATTCCTTTGAGCATCTTACCTATGACTGAAGTCAAGATATAAGCTTTTCATATTTCCACCAATCATATTTGCTCAGGGATCCAATGCAATACATCCGTTCAAAAAGGGGGAGAATGGTAAGCCACTGAGTCTGATGTGAGAATACTTGTCGAATCCATCTACAAATTAGAAAGCACTCAGGAATGCATGAAATGCTCACAGAGAACCAGCTCCAATTTGTTCAAGGTAAGTTGTATTTGTCAAACATAATCAAGGTTTTTGAACAAGTGATTGGACGGAATTGCAGGTGGATGTTACATCCATTGCTCGTTAGAAGATGAATTATTGTTGGATTATGATATGAATCCAGCCGTGCGAGATCAGAGGAGCAGCAATCTTGGTATATGGAGAGAAAGAAAAAGTTACCATGTTGATGACTTGAACTCAGATGTAGGAAGCAAAATATTAAAACTTGCTGATGGCATGATATGGTGATCAGGTGAGCAACAAGATACTCTTCAGAGAGTCAGACACAGGTGAGAGATGAGGGCAGGTAGGTAGTGAATCATGGAATAGAACCACAGAATCCCTACAGTGCAGAAGGAGTCCATTTGGCCCCTCAAGCCTGCACCACCCCTCTGAAAGAGCACCCTATCTAGGCCCACTTCCCCGCCCTATCCCCGTAACCACAACTAGCCTGCACATCTTTGGACACTAAGGGGCAATATAGCATGGCCGATCCACCTTACCTGCATATCTTTGGACTGTGGCAGGAAGCCGGAGCACCCGGAGGATTCCCACGCAGACACGGGGAGAAAGAGCAATCTCCACACAGTCAGCCACCTGAAGCTAGAATTGAACGCGAGTCCCTGGTACTGTGGGGCAGCAGTGCTAACCACTGCCACCGTGCTGCCCACGAATTGGATCTAATTCAACACTGGACAGTGTGAGGTAGATCTGATCTTACTGTTGTTGAATCTTACAGCACAGAAGGAGGCCATTCTGCCCATTATGCCTGTGCCGGCTGTTTAGTCAGAATTCCCAATCACCTCCCCACACCCAGTGCCCCCCTCCCTCCCTGCATTCCCCCCCTACCCCTCAGCCGCCTGCTCTTTCACCCTCACTCAGTATTATTTTCCTTTTCAAGTTTATCCAATTCCCTTTTAAATCTGCTTCCACAACCCTGACAGGGTATGCTCTCCAAATCACAACTTGATGTGCAAAAGGAAATTCTCCTCTCCATTCTTCCAATTCCTTTACCAATTATCTGAAATCTGTAACCTCTGTTTATGTTTCCTCCCACAATTGAACGTGTCTGATTATTTAGCCTATCAGAACCCTTTATATTGATTTGAACACCTTGATTAAATCTCGCTTCAACCTTTCTGCTCTAAGGATGCTCTAAAAAAATTAATTTCTTTGAGTATGTTACCTATGACTGAAGTCAAGATATAAGCCACATCGGGCGGCACGTGGCATGGTGGTTAGCACTGCAACCCACAGTGCTGAGGATCCAGGTTCAAATCCCGGCCTTGGGTCACTGTCCATGTGCAGTTTGAACATTCTCCCCGTGTCTGCGTGGGTTTCACTCCCACAACCCAAAGATGTGTAGGTTAGGTTAATTGGCCACACTAATTTGCCCCTTAATTGGAAAAAAAAATTAATTGGTACTCTAAATTTAACAAAAAAGATATAAGGCATCTAATCTTAACTCTGAGGTGTGAATCAAACTGTGAATTTAGAACGTACCATTGAGGTGATTATAGCTTGTGGAAAGCAGCCAAGCATTCATACTGACACAATGAAAGTCCGTGGAGAAATGTCAATAGACAGCTATTGTAACTGCTAAAACAGAGCTTTTTCAATCTCACTGACACGGGCAGCCTTTTTTTATTTTTAAAAGGGCATGGGATGTAAATAATATCACATCACAGTAGTTCTCTGGATGTTATTCACCCTTCAAGAGCATTTACTACCATTCCAAAAAATTTCTACAGCACAAATATGTTTTGTTTGAATTCTGCTTCAGGTTTCCTCATGTGTAAGTTTGCTCTGCAAGTAAGTTTCCCCTCCTGAGGAGAATTGGATCTCTCAGAAATGGGGGTGAGACCTCCCATCCAGCTCATACCCACCACTTTTAGAGGTCCGTGGAGACACCACAACAGCCCGAAAATCAGGGCCAGCCTTTTCAACAATGCAGCACTCCCTCAAGGCAGCATTGGAGTCTAGTCCAGTATTTGTGGACAGGTGTCAGCTGCTGTAATATACTGATGGCCTGGAAACCACATAAAACTGTCTGTATGCACCAGGGAATATTTGACATGAAATGTTAAAACAACCTGTAACGGCAAGTGCAGTGAGGCACTTCATGTAGCATATTGGAAGGAACTGATTTGTATTGAACTTTATGTCATGTCAAATTTCAATATACCTTGACAAATCTTTTGAAGGTAGCATCTTTTTTGCATAAGAAAAGTCTGTGGTGGGGGGCGGGGGGCTCGAATGGATACCATCCTGACTCAAGAGGCAAGACCATGGATTATATGTTTGAGATGAGACGGCTGATAAATGGTCACTGCCATCCCTCAAAATATCCCCAACGAATAAAGCCAAAACCGCAAAAAATAAAATCTAAGTGCAAAAGTGCTTCCCTGGTCGTTGATCGCTGGCATCTTTCAAAAGGTTTATTTGATTCTATCGTGCTACAGTTGCTGAATGAAAATAAACTGGGTAAATGAAATAAATCAAATATCATCATATTGTCTGTTGAGTTGTGGTGCTTCTGAAAATCGATAACTTCTTCAGATACTGGCAATGGCTCTTCCAAATAGTCACCATGGCACATAACGTTCTCCGGTTGCCAGTTTTTCCAAACAGGTTAACAGGAATGAACAAAAGCAGAATGTGTTTGTTTTGTGTGCCCAGAAAGCAAATTGTTTCGCCAATCCTACCTCTCTATCCCTTCTTGCAAATTTGATTGGGTCCTTCAGCACAGGAGAGAAACACAGGCATGTTATTCACCGCACTGTTTAACAAAAAAAGAACAAATGTTATCCTTGGAACACCTCCACTCGTAACATAACTCTTGTGCTGTTTAATTAAAGTGGTGCGCACTTTTTCGAGTGCTGTTAATGCTGAGACTTACTGTGTCAGAGGCAGAAATCCATCCACTAGCTGCCTTACAAAGACAGCACCATCTGCTTCATTTACAATGAAGTCTTTTAATCAACTTCCCCCTTTCAAATCCCAGCAATTTACTTCGATACAGCACGGACAGTGAACTAATGATATCACCATGATAAATTAAAAGAATTCCAGACAGTGGCCAAAACCAATAATTAGTGGACGCTGTTCAGCACGGCGCTATGCATTGGAGGAGACAAGGCTGGCAGAGTTGTCAAGCCTTTATCAAGGCGCTAAGTACAGGAATAGTCTGCGGCTGTGATTTGACTGAATGATGTTAAGGAGGTTTTCAATGTCGATCCTACTTCATTGGCCAAGGACTTGCATTGTTAGAAAGTACAGTTATCAGCCAATAGTCAGAA
This sequence comes from Scyliorhinus canicula, assembly GCF_902713615.1. Classification (NCBI taxonomy): domain Eukaryota; kingdom Metazoa; phylum Chordata; class Chondrichthyes; order Carcharhiniformes; family Scyliorhinidae; genus Scyliorhinus; species Scyliorhinus canicula. The sequence goes on along the minus strand of NC_052157.1, from coordinate 46,141,370 downwards.
GTGAGGCTGAATATTGATTGGGAAGAGAGGCATTGTATTAAACGTTCTGCATTTAGCGTACATATCCTGTATATGTCACACTTACTTCCTGTCACCGTGTGTTGTTGGTGCTGCCATTGTTCTAAAACTGCAGATTCACATGAGCAAAAAAAAGCCCCTTGAGGTCTGCTGGTTAAATGTTATAACATACTCAGACAGAAATAAAAACAGAAAGTGCTGGAAACACTCGGCAGGTCAAACAGCAGCTGTGGATAGGGAAATAAAATTAATGTTTCAGGTCGGTGGGCCGGGATTCTCCAATCCCGCGGCCAAGTTCTGACACCAGCGTGAAAAGCGATGCGAGCCATTTCGGCGTCAACGGGCCTCAAATGGCAGGTATCCACCCCTTCCTAAGGGGCTAGTATGGTGACGGAGTGGTATCCGCAGCTCCGGCGCCGAAAGCCAGCGCACCACGCCCGACGTGAGTCCACGCATGCTCGTGAGCTCCAGTCTCCACACCGGACCCCAGGCAATATGGCGGAGCTCTACAGGCACCAGGCACGGAGGAACATAGGCCCTCCACCCGGAATTAGCCCACCGGCGATCGGTAGGCCCCGATCGTGGACAAGGCCACAGTGGAGGCCCGCCCTGGGGTCGGATCCCCCCGTCCCCCACCAGGACGGCCCCTGCAGCCAGAATTCTGAGGTCCTGCCGGGTGGGACCATACGTAACCCACGCCGGTGGGACTCGGCCGAACTCGGCGGGCATTCGGCACGTCGAGGCGTGGAGAATCGCTGGGAGGGCTGCTTTTAGCGGCCCTCGACCGGCGTGGTGGCGATCCCGTGGGCAGCCGAGAATCGGCGTAGCACGATTCATGCGCCCCCCCCCCCCCCCCCCCCCCCCCCCACCGATTCTCCGACCCGGCGTGGGGTCGGAGAATCCCGGCCCTGATCTTTCATCAGCTTTGCATTTTTTGTGTGTGTGTGTGTGTGTGTGTGTGTGTGCGCGAATGTGAACAGGACACTGTGAAGTATAGGTGGCAGGGAATTGAAAGAATTGAGAGTTAGGACTGTCAGTGTGGGAACATTCTGGTCGACAACTTTATCTGTTCATGAAAGATCAAGGAAAGGTTATCTAAAATCACGTTTGTGAAGATGTTTGCAACACTATTTAATAATCACTTATTGTCACAAATAGGCTTTAATGAAGTTACTGTGAAAAGCCCCTAGTCGCCACGTTCCGGCACCTGTTTGGGGATGCCGGTGTTTTTGCGAAGTTCGAGTTTTGTATTCATTCTGAGGATGTGGACGTCACTGGCAAGGCCAGACATTTATTACCCATCCTTAATTGAGTATCTTGCTCAGCTACTTAAGAGGGCAGTGCAAAATCAAACATATTGGTGTGCGACTGGAGTCAGATATAAGCCAGACCCGGTTTAGGGACTGAATTTCCATCTCTAAGAGGGATTCATTGACCAGTTGGGTTTTAAGGTCAATCCTGCAACCTCATGGTCACTTTTACTGATGCCAACATTTTGTTTCTAGATTTTAAGAAGGGTATTAAAGCAAAGCTGACAGAGTTATTCTATAGCCTGGGCAGTGAGCATTGCCTATACAATGCGGTGAGTTATGTGTTGTGTTGTAAGCATGCTTTTAATGATGTCTCACAAGGATTGGCTCAATGAGAAAATTGCATTTATATGCACAGATGATTATTAAAATGCAAGGCAGGCGAAATCCTTGCCAATGAAAACAGTCCACCAATTAACCATGTCTGCAGGACAACTCCGGAATGCCAGAAAGAAAATATTTGAGGAGATTCACTCGCAGTTGCAACCAACCCATATATCTTACTGACATTTGGCATAACAAAGCAATATGTTATATATTGTAAAACTAAGTGCTGTCTGGATAGCCTCACTCTGTACAAGGCTGTGTACTCAAGGGACTGGTCCACACCGGTACTTGTTTCCAGAGGGCTGGTATAGCTGCAGTCCGTTCCTTTAAACCTGGCCTCTTGTGCAATGTCCATCGCCACACCATTCGCAGCTGTGCCTTCAGCCACCTTGACGTTAAACTCGAGAATCCCTTCTGCCAAATCCCTTTGGCTCTCCCTTTATTACTTCAAGGCCCTCCTAGAATCCTGCTTCTTTGACCGACATTTAGGTCAACTGTCCTAATATCTTGGCTCCGTGTCTGATTCCGTTCCTGAGACGCTTTAAATATGGGAGATAAATGCACAGTGCTTTTTTAGACTTTTCTGCAGCAGCTCCCTTGGGAGGTATCAGAACTTTCAGATTCTTTATGTCAGCATTTTCAAGGATGATTGTTAGTGTTTAAATTTACTTGCTGGGAGTAAGTCGTTGAGCCATAATTTGCTTCAGTGGGGATCTGGCGTGCCCCATTAGTTAAGTTTGCCCCTGCACCTGTGGATTTTTTGTTATTTTTTTGTATGTGGCAAGTTGCTGAGAGTGCCTGCTGGGAACAGTGCAGTGAGGGATACAGGACATCTGGGATAGGAGTGAAGGTCATAACCATCAGGCAATCTCCTTAACCAATCAGATTTGAAGACAATGCGAATAAAGAGTGCAAAGATTGAGAAGGAATGCATTATCTGATAGCTAACTTGGGAATATTTTTGAAATTGATAGGGTGAAGACTGCAGTGACCTTATTGATAAATAACAGATTATATCTTGATGGAGAACTGACTAAAAGATGATAAAAGAGCTAAATTCACAAGTGTATCCTTTAAAAAATGTAAAATGGATCTCTAATTGTTTCTTAAAAACCATCCAGAACTGGATGGACAGGAAAGTGGTGCCGAGAGGTAAGCTGTGGTAAAATATATTTTAACTTGAATAAATGCCTTTATTAGCATTAACTTCACAAATAATAGCATAAACAACATACTTTACAACTGGTCGCTACTGTTCTTCACAGAATTGGATCCACAAGTGATAGTTTTGTCCTTGAACTCCATGAGGTATGGCAATACTGCATTGGATGCAAACTCTAGCTTCTGCATCCTCCTCATAGCTTACTTCCCTGCTTAACTTTGTGTGGTCAGGAAACCTTCCATCCTTATCTAAGTCATTGTAAATAACTGAGGCCCAAGCACCAATCCTTGTGACACTCTCTACGACCTCATCGTCATCATTGTTACCTCATGTGCTCTGCCCGAGGGCAGTTCCTTGGCTCATGGCAGTCATTCCATGTCTCACTATCCTGTGCCAGCCTTTTCCTTTTCTGTCAGCTTCCTTCAATTTTCAAGCCATTGATATTCTCGTCTTCCCTCTTCCACTTCCTCTTCTTCCTTGTAATCTTTCCTCCATAAAGGGTGAGATTCTCTGGTCCTGCCAATTGTCAATGGGATTTCCCTTTGAAGCCACCCCCACACTGCTAGAATACCCATGGGCAGTGGTGCACTGCCGGTGGAAAAAGAGAATCGCAACAGCCGGAGAATTCCGACCGAGGTCTCTTCCAAGTCTGTTTCTTCTGAAGGTGTGCCCAGCCCAGTCTCTCCGCTTTCTCCTAATTTTGTTCAACAAATTTCATTGTTCAATTACCTCCTACACAACTTCATCATTTGTTATTCTTTGTTGGTGTTTCCCTTTGCTTCCAGGCCCACAGTTCAAAAGCTATTCAGCAAGTTAGTCTTCTCCGTCTGTAAGGTCCATGCCTTACACCCAGACAAAACAACAGCCCAAATCTCTTCACAAATCACTTTTTGAATTATTTATTCAGCTTTCCAGTTAGCAACCGTCCCTTCCTTCCCAATGTGGCCTTCATCATTGCTAGCTTTGTCTTTATTGCATCTCTTACTTAACAGTAGGTTCTGTGTCATCAACTGCTTGTTTGATCATTGCTGCTGCATAACCAGTAAAGAGGACTCGTGATTTAAAAAACCATCCTTGTCAAACTCCTCTTCCTGCTATATATAGGTTCCAACTCCACTTTGGCTGTTCTCACTGTAGCTGTTTGTCCCATTTATAGATTTCTCGTGAGTTGTCATGTCCAAAACTGTGAGGGTTAAGATGGAGCCATGCCCGTTGGTGGTTGTCTAAGGGGTGTCAGAACAGCCAGAACACTTTGAGGGAGGGGGGAACGACCTGGCTTCGTCTCCCTGATAGCCCGGAGATGACTCCTTCTCGGATGGAGATTGGCAGTGCCACCCAGGGCCTCAAACTAGCTGGCTGACCTGGCGGAATTCCTGAGGCTAGAAAAGATCAAATTTGATATCGGGGGTAGGAGGAAGGGTTCCACTCTAGGTGGAAGCAGTTCACAGCCATCTTCAAAGGCTTATTCATGACCAGCAGCTGGGGAGGGGGGGGGGGGGGGGGGGGGGGAGGAGGAGGGGACAGGTGCAAGGGTAAAGGAGGGAGGCAGGGGACCGGGCGAAGTCAGGGGAGGGGGCGAGGGATGAGTAGCGGGTGGGCGCAACATTCACACTACAAGAAAAAAACGACAAATTATTTCCACTGCACCCATTGCACGGGTTCTCACAAGATGTATCACAGTGACGTTATCCTGCAACTTGTTGAATAAAAAATGTTTTTTTTAAACTCTATCTCTCTCCACAGATGCTGCCAGACCTGCTGAGTCCATCTAGCATTGCCTCCTTTTCCGATCAGATTTCCAGTACCTGCAGTATTTTGCTTTGATTTGAATGAGTGGAGTTGGGAGACACTTGTTAGTTGCTGCTGTGACCCTTGGAGATTAACTTTCTTGATCGCGGTCCAGCTACGATATGTGGTTTGTCATGAGCAATGATCACAGGCTGGAGTTTACTCACTGGGCCCGCCTTGCGTTTTGCTTTGGGACCTCATACAAACTTTGTTGGCAGCGCGTAAGGAAACCAGCCAGACGAGGTTTGAAGCCTGGGCTCTGACCAAGTTACCTTATTTTCCTGAGCTTCCTGGCTGTACTTTTTTGTTTGCATGGATATTGATTGCTTGGCTTTTAGATTCTGACTGAAAATCTGCTATTTTATTCAACACATAGTTAATGAGCTGCCCGTTTAGCCACTCTACACAATGATGAACCCCAACCATCACCTTTCTATCTTTATCACATCTATTGATTTATGAATCCATTTCAATCCTTTGAGCTGCAATCAATTCATTCAAATTCCCCCTGACGGCAGAGGGTAAGTATTGAAACTATCCCTTGTTTACTGCAGTTCTGAATTCATTTGTTCTTGGGCTGGGTTTTAAGAGGGAGGTCTTGAACGGAGGTTCTCCCGCTAACAATCCCGAGCCTGCGAGAAGTCCAGCTCATTTCAGAAACAAGGCGCGCAATTAAAAGATTGGAGTGCGCAAAGGTATTTCCATGAAAGCATACACAAGACTGGAACCACCATTAGTCCTGTCAGCATCTCTGTACTCTGGCTTACCAAGAATCAGCTGTAAAAAGCCTGCAATAGCCCTGCAGGAAAGTAGGCCTCCCCAGCTGTAATTCTCTTGTACCTTGTCATATACGAAGTGGGATCATGTTACAGCTTGTGAGTTGCTTTACCTGCCTTCAATCATGGAGATGGTATTCCTCGATGAAATGAAAACACAATGAAATGAAAATCGCTTATTGTCACGAGTAGGCTTCAAATGAAGTTACTGTGAAAAGCCCCTAGTCGCCACATTCCGGCGCCTGTCCCGGGAGGCTGGCACGGGAATCGAACCGTGCTGCTGGCCTGCTTGGTCTGCTTTTTTGAAAGCCAGCGATTTAGCCCAGTGAGCTAAACCTGTTAGTTTACCCTCTCTCCGAGACATGCATATATTCTCTTCAGCCAGCTGCTCTAAGCAATTACAGATGAAAGACTAGGGGGGCGATTCTCCAAAATGGAGACTAAGTGTTCGCGCCGTCGTGAACGCCGTCGCTTTTCCAGACCACATCGGAGGACCCCCTGGTGAAGGAGCGCTTTTCCCCTCCCCACAGGCCGCCCCTCCGACCCTTCGCGCAGAGTTCCCACCTGCAGCGACCAGGGGTGAATGGCGCCGGCAGGACTCTGCTTTATCCGCGCGGCCGTTCAGCCCATCTGGGCTGGAGAATCGGTGGCACCGCCGATTCCAGCGGCCCGCGGCCGGCACCGGGTCAAACACGCCGGCCCAAATGGCGCCAATTCTCCGCATCGCGGAGAATCGTGCGCCAGTGTCGGGGCATCGTGGCGCGGTTGCGGCAATTCTCCAGCCCGGCGTGGGGCTCGGAGAATCGCGCCCTAGATTCAGATTACTTTTTGCGAGGCGGAAATCCCCCTTGCACCCAGAAAGGGGGGGGGGGGGCCTCGGACTTGAGAGACAACCCATTCCCCCCATTGGGTTTCTGCCCCTTACCTATTTACCTGTCAGTTATGGCTGAGCTGGTAGTAGCCCTGACTCTGAGTCAAGTAGGTTTTAGGTTCAAATTCCACAAGACTTGAGCCCCTAATCCAGGCTTCAATGCTGTGCTGTGCTGAGGGAGCACCAGAGGTCTGGCTTTTGGTACAAGAAATTAAGCTGAAGCCGGCCTCCTTCCCTCAGGTGGATGTAAGGTATCCCACAGCACGATTTGAATAAGAGCAGGAGAGTTCTTCCCAGAGCCATGGACAATAGCCATCCCGAAAGCAGCATAATCTAACAGATTATCAGGTCATTATCAGATTGCTGTATGTGAGAACTTGCAGGGCACTAATGTCTGCTGGGTTTATATCAAAATAGGGCACATCGAAAAGGTAACTGATTACCAGTCATCAGTCTGTGCTTGGGCAGCACTTGCTGAACAATCCTGAGTGCGCTAATAGGTAAGTAACAACAAATTTATGATAATCAGTCAAGCTCATAACATGGCTCATTGATGCCTACTCGAGGTGGCACACATTCATACATGGAAACCACTTCTCTGAAAACAATAATCACCAGGAAAACAATTCTGGGATCTGAAATTGTGAGATGCAATAAAATTGCAAGCTCTTTGTGGCTTTCCTCTGCAGAGGTTTCTTTTGTTGCTATTTTTTCCCCCAAATGTTAGGATTAAGACATGGACAAATTTGTATAATGTGTAAAATGAAGAAGAAAGAAACATTTTTCCATCACATTTCACCAGCTCAGAACGTCCCAAACAACTTTCAGGGCCAATTACGGCCTCACGGTAGCATGGTGGTTAGCATCTATGCTTCACAGCTCCAGGGTCCCAGGTTTGATTCCCGGCTGGGTCACTGTCTGTGTGGAGTCTGCACGTCCTCCCCGTGTGTGCGTGGGTTTCCTCCGGGTGCTCCGGTTTCCTCCCACAGTCCAAAGATGTGCGGGTTAGGTGGATTGGCCATGCTAAATTGCCCGTAGTGTAAGGTAATGGGGGGATTGTTGGGTTACGGGTATACGGGTTACGTGGGTTTAAGTAGGGTGATCATTGCTCGGCACAACATCGAGGGCCGAAGGGCCTGTTCTGTGCTGTACTGTTCTATGTTCTATGAAGTATAATTACTGTTGTAATGTTAGACAGAGCTTTCTTTCTAAGCTAAGAGAGTCCCCTCCCTCCCTCCAATTTATGTCAAATAGGGGGAGGCGGTGGCGTAGTGGTATTGTCACTGGACCAGAGATCCAGGGTCATGCTCTGGGGCCCAGGTTCAAATCCCACCACAGCACATGGTGAAATTTGAATTCAATAAAAATCTGGACTTAAAAGTCTAACAAAGATCAATGAAACCATTGTCAATTGTCATAAAAACCCATCTGGTTCATTAATATTCTTACAGGAAGGACATCTGCTGTCATTACCCGGTCTGGCCTATATGTGACTCCAGACTGACACAGCAATGTGGTTGACTCTTAACTCCCTCCCACTGACAGGATTCCATCACAGCTAATGCTTTCCTAAGGGAATGAAACTGCTTTTGACCTGTGAAGTTTATGCAGTGAAACTGGTGTTTTATCAAGAAGACTGATCAGAATAAAGAGATAAACCAATGCGTTCACCAATCCATGTGGGAACACTTTTATACTCAAAAGTGATTCACTAGATGTAAACTGACGACTGAATTATTATTCCGAAACAAAATTGAAGGGTTCGATTTTCCCACCACGTTGCGCCCGCGTCGATCACGCTGTGCTGGGTGAACAGCATAAGAGGTCAAAAACGCGATTTGTGCCGGGCGCCAAACAGTTTACCATTCACCCATTCGGCCCGTTCCCAAAGGCATGATCAGGATCTCATCCAGAAATGGCAAGAACCTGGTCACACCTCATTTGCTTTAATTTTAATCTCATTACCATCGAATGCAGCGGGGTGGGGAGGGGGCAGCGGGAGACCGCAGGCCTGTTGTGAAGATTAAAACGACAGAGGCTTCACGTGTTTCAGGTGTGAAAGGTTTTATTGGTGAACATTTTAAAATGACAATTATACTTTACCCCGAGCTACATATAGTGACCTCAGCAGTGCTCGTGACTTTTCTTCACCCTCCATGGCTACGTTGAGGTGTGTCCCTAGGATGAACATCAGAGATGGAGACAGCCTGCTGCTTTCCGCGCCCTGTGGCATTTGATGCCCTTGGTTACCCTCCAGAGGGTCTGAAGCTGGAGGGATCCTGCCAATTTACTCGTGTCACGGGTGGTGCCCTGCCATCCTGCTGAGCCTGCTGCCCTGGAGATGCACCGTGGTCAGGAGGGGGATGGGGTTCAAAAGGACTGGAGACCACATGAGTCTTCTTGGTAGAAGGACCCCGGGCCTTCCTCCTCCCTAAGGGTGCCTGTAGGGCCTGTGAGGTGACCCCATGGGATGGAAGGGCAGTTGGAGTAAGCTTCAAAAGCCTCTGAGTCATCTGGCACTGCCAGTCCTGGAGGATCGCCATAGTCTCAGCAATAGTCCTCAGTGACTGGGCCGTGCTCTGCAGTGCCTTGACAATATCCACCCACCCCTCAGCAATGGGCAGCATGGTAGCACAAGTGGATAGCACTGTGGCTTCACGGCGCCAGGGTCCCGGGTTCGATTCCCCGCTGGGTCACTGTCTGTGCGGAGTCTGCACGTTCTCCCCGTGTCTGCGTGGGTTTCCTCCGGGTGCTCCGGTTTCTTCCCACAGTCCAAAGACGTGCAGGTTAGGTGGATTGGCCATGATAAATTGCCCTTAGTGACCAAAAAGGTTAGGAGCGGTTATTGGGTTACGGGAATAGGGTGGAAGTGAGGGCTTAAGTGGGTCGGTGCAGACTCGATGGGCCGAATGGCCTCCTTCTGCACTGTATGTTCTATGTTCTGTGTTCAACTGGGACATGAAGTCGAGGCCCTCAGCCATGCTGGTCTGAGACTGAGCAATGCCTTGCACACCACCATTCACGGCTTGGATGTTGTGCTCTCGGTTTTCCACTGCAGCCAACACCCTTGCAGTGTTGGCCTGGGTGCCATGCAGCGCCAGCACCGTCTCCTGTGCCTGAAGTCTTTGGGGCTCCTCCAAACAGCCTTGCAATCACAGGAATGTTGCTGACACCCCCTCCTGAATCTCACAGCTGTGTCCTCTCATCAATATCAGCTCTGCGAGAACCTTGTCCAGAGCAGGCTGGAGATCAGCTGGTTCCTGAGATCCAACAGACCTCCGACTGGAGGTCTCCCCTGGATGCTCGTGCCTCCATTGATGTGGAGCAACAACTGTGTGGTGCTCACCAGACTGTGTCCCAGAAGTTTGTCTGTGAATGTCACCCACTGAGGTATGTGGCTCAATGCTGGTGGAAGGTGCGGGTGATTGCTGAGACGCATTGTCAGTGTTTTCCTCTGAGCTCACCTCTGAGGTGGTCTCGAGGTGGCGGGGGATCACCTCGGACGGCTCAGCCTCATCAGATGGTGACCCTGCAATGCAATGGACATGGGTACAGTTAAAGGGAAGGATAATTTTGTGGGACATCAATGACTCACTTGAGACAGTTCATCTGGATGAAGGGACAGTGGATCCTCACTTCTCTGGCGCTGGTCTACCTTGCTGTTGGTCACTGCTCTGTCTGCAGGTAAACCCATTATCTCCAGTGTCACTTCCTCATAGGGGGTGAGGACTGACAGTTCTGGCATTCCATCCCCTCCCCTCCTCCCTTTGCCCTTTCCTCCTTGTTATATGTACCCTTCTCCTGTGGGGACGTGGAGGCGACATCTTGTGAACTGCATGCTTGATGGATCAGGGGATCTACAGCAGTGTGGACACTGCACCTCGGCATGAAGTGGTTGCGGTGGTGAGTGGCAGGGGTTCTCAGCAACAAGGTTGGAGGTTGGGATTTTGGGAGGGTGCGAGGTGTCAGCCGGTGGATTGGGGGGGTTGGGAAGGAGTTAGTAATTGAGGGGTGGCAGGTGGGACTTATACCAGGAGGATAGAGGCGGTAACTTAACCTTGCAGCTTGCTGGAGGTTGTTCATCTTCTTCCTCCGTTGGACAGCAGTCCTCCTGGTCATTCTACCCACACTCACTGCAGCTGCCATTGCCTTCCAGGAGGCACTTGTCACTATGCTGCTGGTTTTCCTCCTGCCTCGGGGGTACAGGGTGCCCCGCCTCTCCTCCACTGCACCCAGAAGCCTGGCCAGATTGGCATCCCCAAAGCGGGGAGCAGGCCTCCTGGCTGCCATCCGCCTGGATTGACAGGGAGTGAGTGCTGAGGGAGCCTTTCAATGATGCGCCCCCTTGTTAGCTGTGAGCAGCTGAGGCGTGAGCCGGGAAAATCAGGCGCCTGGGGACCTGGGGCTTGGCGAGTTTCACGTGCAAGCTCGTTTTTTGCACTTAGTCCAGGTGAATAACAATCTCCTTCAAGGGGCTAGCTACTGCAGGGTCTCAAAAAGGTTTTCTGTGTTGTGACCTCTGCTTTCAACGAGGTACTGTTTTTATTAAAACTCGACAGTCGCTTCACTCAAAGAATCCGGGGCTGAATTCTCTGCTGTTGGGTGATGTACCATCAATCGGACTCGAGTCGTGAAGAAGTTCCAAATATCAGGCTTTAATGAACTAGTTGTGTGCCCGGCAGTCGACTTACAGAGAAAGGCCGACTGCCTACGGGTTCTTATACCCCGCCTCGTAGGAGGGGCTACCGGCCTCTCGGCGAGCAGTCACATGACTAGCCTCAGCCAATTGGCAGAGAGACACATGACCTGCCTGAGCCAATGGGCAGCGAGTCCTCTGCACCAATGGCAGCACTACTCTGAGGTACTGTAAACCTCATAGTCATACCACTGTAGCGCTAACAATCATACTCAAAGCCGAGAGACTGGTACAATAGAGGCTTTATTGTTGTACGATGTTGTCCCTCCATCTGCAACTGTAGACTAAAGGTCTGAGTGACTCACATGCATATTTATACACAAGCTCCCTGTGGGCGGAGCTAGCTGGCAGGGGCTTACCGGAGGAACCTGTATTACTGGTACAGGCATACATCCCCTACTGCAAGTACGCATAACTACAGTGGTTATATCACCACATTCACCCCCTGTAAAAAAATGAGTCCGGCGTGGGTGACATGTAACTCTAATACAAAGGATGCTATTTACAAGAGGGTCCGAGCAAGGAAAATCAAGAGTCCATCCGGTTAGCAGGTTATAGGTTGAGCCGAATCGGTGGTCGAATGTTCCGCTGTGATCGGCGTAGCTGTGGTGGGCACAGGCGGTGATGGCAACGATGGTGCAGGTGTTGGCGGTGTTGGTGCTGGCTGCTGGCGGGATGACTCCGAGAGCGAGCCAAAATCTTCCGTGTCCTCCAGGGTGGGCAGGGGAATGAGGGATGGACCTGGTGGGGACGAATAGGGGGACGCCGGGGTTGGCGCGGGGGGAGAAAGGGGCATGGGCATGGGATCGGCACCTGAGGGAGCCAGGTCCCGGAGCGAGACTGTGTCCTGGCGGCCGTCGGGGAACTCCACGTAGGCATACTGAGGGTTGGCTTGGAGGAGGCGTACTTTGTCCACCAGGGGTTCCGCCTTGTGGTGCTGTACATGCCTACGGAGAAGGACCGGGCCCGGAGTCGTGAGCCACGTCGGGAGCGACACCCCGGATGTGGACTTCCTAGGGAAGGCAAAAACATATTCAAGGGGTGTACTGTTAGTTGCGGTGCACAGTAGCGACCGAATGGAATGGAGCGCATCAGGGAGGACCTGCTGCCAGCGAGCGGCTGGGAGGATCCTGGACCGTAGGGCCAGTTGGACGGCCCTCCATACCATCTCGTTCTCCCTCTCCACCTGCCCGTTTCCCCGTGGGTTGTAGCTGGTCGTCCTGCTGGAGGCGATACCTCTGCTGAGCAGAAATGACGCAGCTCATCGCTCATGAACGAGGATCCCCTGTCACTGTGGATATAGTCGAGGATACCGAACAGGGCGAAAATGGAATCCAGGGCCTTGATGACGGTGGCAGATGTCATATCCGGGCATGGGATGGCGAATGGGGACCTAGAAAATTAATCGACCACACTAAGGATGTAGGTGTTGCGGTCAGTGGAGGGAAGGGGCCCTTTGAAGTCCACGCTGAGGCGTTCAAAGGGGCGGGACGCTTTCACCAGGCGCGTGCGATCTGGCCGGTAGAAGTGCGGCTTGCACTCGGCACAGATCTGGCAGTCTCTGGTAACTGTCCGTACTTCCTCGACGGAGTAGGGCAGATTGCGGGCTTTGATCAGATGGTACAAGCGAGTGACCCCCGGATGGTAAAGGCTCTCATGCAAGGCACGGAGCTGGTTCACTTGTGCGCTGGCACATGTACCTCGGGAGAGGGCGTCTGGGGGCTCGTTGAGCTTGCCGGGGCGATACAAGGTCTTGTAGTTAAAGGTGGAGAGCTCGATTCTCCACCGCAAGATTTTGTCATTCTTGATCTTGCCCCGCTGCATGTTGTTGAGCATGAAGGCTACCGACCGTTGGTCAGTGAGGAGAGTGAATCTCCTGCCGGCCAGGTAATGCCTCCAATGCCGCACCGCTTGCCTGGGCCTCCTTTTCAACAGAGGAATGCCGAATTTCGGAGGCGTGGAGGGTGCGTGAAAAGAATGCCACGGGTCTGCCTGCCTGATTCAGCGTGGCAGCAAGTGCGACATCTGAAGCGTCGCTCTCTACTTGGAAAGGCAGTGTCTCATCTACTGCGTGCATCCCGGCCTTGGCTATGTCAGATCGAATGCGGGCGGAGGCATGTTGTGCCTCGGCCGAGAGGGGAAAATGTGTGGACTGAATAAGTGGGCGGGCCTTGTCCGCGTATTGTGGGACCCACTGGGTGTAATAAGAAAAGAACCCAAGGCAGCGTTTGAGGGCATTGGGGCAGTGGGGGAGGGGAGCTCCATGAGGGGGCGCATGCGGTCGGGGTCGGGCCCCAGTAGTCCGTTTTGGACTACGTAGCCGAGGATGGCTAAGCGGTCTGTGCGGAACACGCATTTCTCCTTGTTGTACGTGAGATTAAGGAGAGATGCGGTGTGGAGGAATTTATAAAGGTTGGCATCATGGTCCTGCTGGTCATGGCCGCAGATGGTGACATTGCCGAGGTACGGGAAGGTGGCCTGCAGTCCGTACCGGTCAACCATTTGGTCCATTTCACGTTGAAATACCGAGACTCCATTCGTGACGCCGAAGGGAACCCTAAGAAATTGGTACAGACGACCGTCTGCCTCGAAGGCAGTGTAGGGACGGCCCGATTTACGGATGGGGAGCTGGTGGTAGGCGGATATCAGGTCAATTGTTGAGAAGACCCGGTACTGTGCAATCTGAGTGACCATCTCAGAAATGCGGGGGAGGGGGTACGCGTCGAGCTGCATGTACTGATTGATGGTCTGGCTGTAGTCCACGACCATCCTGTGCTTCTTCCCGGTCTTAACCACTACCACCTGGGCTCTCCAAGGGCTGTTGCTGGCCTCAATTATACCCTCCTGAAGCAGCCGCTGGACTTCGGACCTGATGAAGGCCTTGTCCTGGGTGCTGTACCGTCTGCTCCTGGTGGCGATGGGCTTGCAATCTGTGGTCAGATTGGCAAAGATGAGGGAGGCTCGACCTTGAGGGTCGCGAGGCCGCAAACGGTGAGGGGAGGTAGGGGTCCGCCGAATTTGAGGGTGAGGCTCTGGAGATTGCATTGGAAATCCAGGCCTAGTAAGAGTGACGCGCAGAGGTTGGGGAGAATGTACAGACGGAAACGGTCGAATTCCACGCCCTGTACAGTAAGTTTAACCAGGCAGAAACCCCGGATCGGGACAGGGTGGGACCCGGAGGCGAGAGAGATCTGCCGGTTGGCGGGATGGACCGCAAGGGAATAGCGCCTTACCGTGTCCGGGTGGACGAAGCTCTCGGTGCTCCCGGAGTCGATGAGGCAGGAGGCCACGTGGCCGTTGACCAGCACCGATGTGGAAGAGGGTGCCAGGTTGCGAGGACGTGACTGGTCAAGCGTAACGGAGGCGAGCAGCGGTCGATCAGCGGTTGAGTCGGATGAGTCCGACGCCGAGCGGTAGCGACCCGTGTCCCGTGGCCCTGTCCCGGGGAGAGGACAAAATGGCGGCACCTGGAGACAAGATGGCGGCATCTGCAGTACCTGTGGGTAAAATGGCGGGCCCATGGAGCGCACGTTGTGGGGTCGGAACAAAATGGCGGCGCCCATGGAACGCACATGGCGGGGGTGGCGAAAGATGGCGGCGCCCACTGATCGCACGTGGGGTCAGGGGAAGCGGACGACGGGGCCCATTGAGCGAGCGGCTGAGGCGAGGGGACCGGGGGCGCGATAGCGGCGACCGTCCGGGACTGACACACCGCTGCAAAGTGGCCTTTCTTGCCACAAGCTTTGCAGGTCGCGGTGCGGGCCGGGCAGCGTTGGCGGGGCTGCTTCTGCTGACCGCAGAAGTAACAGTGGGGACCCCCAGGGGGTGCGGTACGGTGGGCAGCACAGGCATAGTGCGCGGGGGCGGCTGCTGTGGGGGCCGTTTGCGGGGTTCACGAGGGGTAGGGCGGGTGGGCCAGGGGGGCCGTTTGCGGGGTCCACGAGGGATAGGATGGGTGGGCCGAGTGGCTAGCGGAGTAAGTTCGCGCACTATGGGAGGCGGCCGTCATGGAAAGCACCAGGGCCTTTGCGGCCGCGAGGTCGGGGGCGGCCCCTTCCAGCAGTCATTGCCGGATGGGGTCCGATGCAATGCCTGTAACAAAGGCATCGTGCATGAGTAAATCAGAATGTTCTGTGGCTGTGAGGACCCGGCAGTTGCAGTCTCGTACCAGAGGTATAAGGGCCCTCCAGAAGTCCCAATCGACTCACCCGGATGCTGGACGCGAGTAGAAAGTTGATGCCTCGCAAACAGGGTGTTCGCCGATGGTGCATAGTTCTCCTTGAGCAGTTCCATAGCTGTGGTGTAGTCAGTCGCATCTCGAATTAGCGGAAAGACACTGGAGCTAAGTCTGGAGTACAGGAGTTGCTTTTTCTGAGCCTCCGTCGGGGGAGGGTCCGCTGAAGAGATGTAGGCCTCGAAGACTGCAAGCCAGTGAACAAAGTCTTTTCTGGCGTGAGGCAACTGCGGATCCAGCTGCAGACGGTCAGGCTTGATTCTGATGTCCATGGTGAACGGGAAATCGTACAACAATAAATTGTAGCGCTAACAATTATACTCAAAGCCGAGAGACTGGTACAATAGAGGCTTTATTGTTGTACGATGTTGTCCCTCCATCTGCAACTGTAGACTAAAGGTCTGAGTGGCTCACATGCATATTTATACACAAGCTCCCTGTGGGCGGAGCTAGCCAGCAGGGGCTTACCGGAGGAACCTGTATTACAGGTACAGGCATACATCCCCCTACTGCAAGTACGCATAACTAAAGTGGTTATATCACCACAACCACCACATTCACCCCTTGTGGAGAAAGAAGCCAGCGGGGGGGGGGGGGGGGGGGGGGGGGGAGAGGAGGAGTAAGAAAAGAGGGGGGGGAGGGTCGGACTGGTGGTATGACTAGAGAGAACGAGGTGTACCGAGATATCTGGTGGCTGCCCACTGGCCCGCGACGAATGTGTAAACGAACAACAATACTGTACTCAATTAAGTTCTGAACAACGAGGAGCAAGCAAAACAAAGGAGAAAACAAGAAGAAAAAAAGACGTGCAACTTTGTACATGGGAACAGTGAACAACACGAGGAGTCCGATAAAGTCCAGTGGAACATCAGATCGACTCGATCAGTCTAACGGGCGCCCTCGATGTTCTGCTGGACCGTCGCAGCAGTGCCGGTGACGTCGGGTCGGCAGTCGTCCTTGACTCCGGGAGCGGCGATCGTGATCCTGTGTCCGTACCCCTGGTCGGTGCTAACGAAGCTCTGGCCGGGGGAGGGGGTTCCTGTGCGCTGGGTTGCGGGGGCGCCGGGAGCGGTTGGGACTGGGGGGGTGTTGTTGGTGCTGGAGGTTATGGCCGCACGCCGGCGGGTGCCAGGTCCCGAAGAGAGACCGTGTCCTGCCGTCCGTCGGGGTACTCCACGTACGCGTACTGCGGGTTAGCGTGGAGTAACTGGACTTGTTCAACCAACGGGTCGGACTTGTGCACCCGCATGTGCTTCCGGAGCAAGGAGGGCCCGGGGGTGGCCAGCCAGCTCGGGAGTGGGGATCCGGAGAACGACTTCCTAGGGAAAACAAGAAGACGTTCATGAGGTGTTTGGTTCGTGGCAGTACAGAGGAGAGACCAAATCGAGTGGAGGGCGTCGGGGAGGACCTCTTGCCAGTGGGATATAGGGAGATTCCTGGACCGTAGGGCCAGTAGGACGGTCTTCCAGACCGTACCATTCTCCCGCTCGACCTGTCCGTTACCCCGGGGGTTATAACTGGTCGTCCTGCTAGAGGCGATGCCCCTGCTGAGCAGGAATTGACGCAGCTCGTCGCTCATAAAGGAGGACCCCCTGTCGCTGTGGATGTACGCGGGGTAACCGAACAGGGAGAAAATGGAGAGGAGGGCCTTGATGACGGTTGTCGTGGTCATGTCGGGGCAGGGGATGGCGAAAGGGAAGCGGGAGTACTCGTCAATCACACTTAGAAAGTAGATGTTGCGGTTGTTGGAGGGGAGGGGACCCTTGAAGTCCATACTAAGACGTTCAAAGGGTGGGACGCCTTTACCAGATGCACTTGCTCGGGGCGGTAAAAGTGCGGCTTGCACTCTGCGCAGATGTGGCAATCCCTGGTCACGGTCCTGACCTCCTCAATGGAGTAGGGCAAGTTGCAGGTCTTAATGAAATGGTAGAACCGGGTTACCCCTGGATGGCAGAGGTCCGCGTGGAGGGTGCAGAGGCGGTCGATCTGCGCGCTGGCGCAGGTACCGCGGGACAGGGCATCAGGAGGCTCGTTGAGCTTCCCAGGACGATACAAGATATCGTAGTTGTACGTGGACAACTCGATCCGGCACCGCAAGATCCTGTCGTTCTTGATCTTGCCCCTCTGTGCATTATCAAACATAAAGTGCCACTGACCGTTGGTCTGTGAGGAGGGTGAACTTCCTGTTGGCCAGATAGTGCCTCCAGTATCACACAGCTTCAACTATGGCCTGTGCCTCCTTTTCCACCGAGGAATGGCGGAGTTCGGAAGCGTGGAGGGTCCGGGAAAAGAAGGCCACGGGTCTGCCCGCTTGGTTCAGGGTGGCCGCCAGAGCTACATCGGACACGTCGTTCTCGACCTGGAATGGGAGGGAATCGTCGATAGCACGCATCGTGGCCTTTGCGATATCCGCTTTGATGCGGCTAAAGGCTTGGCAGGCCTCCATCGACAGGGGAAACGTGTTGGATTGGATGAGGGGGTGGGCTTTGTCCGCGTAGTTCGGGACCCACTGGCCATAATAAGAAAAGAAGGCCAGACGTCGTTTGAGGGCTTTGAGGGGGTTTTGAAGAGGGAGTTCCATTAGGGGGCGCATGCGTTCGGGGTCGGGGCCTATTACTCCGTTACGCACTACGTCGCCGAGGATGGCTAGACAGTCAGTGCTAAACACGCACTTATCCTTATTGTATGTGAGGTTAAGGAGTTTTGCAGTATGGATGAATTTTTGGAGGTTAATGTCATGGTCCTGCTGGTCGTGGCCGCAGATGGTGACATTATCGAGATACGGGAAGGTTGCCCGTAAACCGTATTGGTCCACCATTCGGTCCATTACCCGTTGGAAGACTGAGACCCCATTTGTGACACCGAATGGAACCCTTAGAAAGTGATAGAGGCGCCCATCTGCCTCGAACGCGGTGTACTTGCGGTCACTCGCGCGGATGGGCAGCTGGTGATAGGCGGACTTAAGGTCCACCGTGGAGAAGACTTTGTACTTCGCGATCTTGTTAACCAGGTCGGATATACGGGGGAGAGGATACGCGTCCAGCTGCGTAAACCTGTTGATGGTCTGACTGTAGTCAATGACCATCCGGTTTTTCTACCCAGTCCTAACCACCAGCACTTGGGCTCGCCAGGGACTGTTGCTGGCCTCAATGACTCCTTCCTTCAGCAGCCTCTGGACCTCAGACCTGATAAAGGTCCGATCCTGAGCACTGTATCGTCTGCTCCTAGTGGCGAGGGGTTTGCAATCCGGGGTGAGGTTCGCAAACAAGGAAGGGGGGTCCACTTTGAGGGACGCGAGACTGCAGACAGTAAGGGGGGAATAGGGCCGCCGAATTTGAAGGTCAAGCTCTGCAGGTTGCACTGGAAATCCAGTCCTAAAAGTGCTGGTGCACAGAGACGGCGAAGGACGAGGATTTTGTAATTTTAAAAAACTGTCCCCTGGACTGTGAGGTCCGCTACGCAGCACCTGGTGATGTGGACGGAGTGCGAACCTGAAGCTAGAGCGATTTTATGCTTAACCGGGTGAACGGGAAGCGCGCAGCGTCTTACCGTATCGGGGTGGACAAAACTCTCTGTGCTCCCGGAGTCTAGTAGGCAGCTTATTTCGTGTCCATTGAGAAACATTTGCGTAGTCGCCGTGGAGAGCGTGTGGGGCCGCGATTGATCCAGAGTCACTGCAGCGAGTCGTGGCAGGAGGTCTGAGTCGCCTTCTCCTGTGGAATATTCACCGGTGGGGTCCTCCGTGCTGACCCAAGATGGCGGCGCCCGTCGGCCACACGTGGAGTCGGGGCCCCAAAATGGCGGCGCCCGGGATCCGCACGTGGCGTCAGGGCCCCAAAATGGCGGTGTCCGTGGGTCACTCATGGTAGGCGGGGGCAGGGGGTTCCGCGGGCCGCACGGGACCCTGTGGCAGCGCGGGGGGGGGAATCCGCGGTCACTGCATGGAACAGCACGGACCGACTTGGCCCTTTTTACCGCAGCTCTTGCAGACTGCGGAGCGGGCCGGACAGCGCGGGTGGGGGTGCTTAGCTTGGCCACAGAAATAACAGTGGGGCCCCGTGAGTTTATCGGGGCGCCTCGCAGCGCAGGCCTGGGGGGGGGTCTGAATCGGCGGGGGAGAGGAGGGTTGTGTGCCACGTTGCCCAAGGGGCTGCCGTGTGGCCGGGGGCATATGCACGAGCGTTTTGGTTGGCAACCTCCAGAGAGGATGCGAGGGTCCGTGTCTCAGTGAAGATTAAAGTGTCCTTTTCTAGCAGCCGCTGGCGTATTTGAGAAGATTGCATGCCTGCGACGAAGACATCCCGGATTAGCAGTTCAGTGTGTTCTGCCGCAGTAACTTGAGGGCAGGCGCAATTTCTCCCCAGGACAATGAGGTCCCGATAGAATTCATCAAGGGACTCACCGGGGAACTGTTGCCTTGTAGCCAGGAGATGCCGTGCGTAGACTTGATTTACAGGCCTGAGAAAATGTCCTTTCAGGAGATCCATGGCTGCATCATAGTCCTGTTCGTCCTCAATCATCGAGTAAACGGCGGTGCCCACGCACGAGTGGAGGATGTGGCATTTCTGCTCCTTTGTGGGCTGGCTGTCTGTGGTGGTGAGGTAACTGTTGAAACACGCCAGCTAATGTTTAAAGGTTGCTGACGCGAGTGTAGCATGCGGGCTGATGCGGAGGCAGTCTGGTTTAACCCGAAGCTCCATTTCAAAATTCTAGTTCATTAAATTGATGTACCATCAATCGTACTCGAGTCGTGAAGAAGTTCCAAATATCAGGCTTTAATGAACTAGTTGTGTGCCCGGCAGTCGACTGACAGAGAAAGACCGACTGCCGGCTCCTACGGGTTCTTATACCCCGGCTCGTAGGAGGGGCTACCGACCTCTCGGCCAATCGGCGAGCAGTCACATGACTAGCCTCAGCCAATTGGCAGAGAGACATGACCTGCCTGAGCCAATGGGCGGCGAGTCCTCTGCACCAATGGCAGCACCACTCTGAGGTACCGTAAACCTCCTAGTCATACCACCACACCGGGATTCTCCATTTTGCCGGCAGCCCCGGGGGTTTCCCGTTGGCATGGGGCTGCTCCACAATGGGAAACCCCATTGAGGTTAGGTGGCCAATCCACCTAACCTGCACATCTTTTGACTTTGGGAGGAAACTGAAGCACGTGAAAGAAACCCACGCAGACACTGGGAGAACGTACAAGCTCCACACAGACCATCGCCCGAGGTTAGAATCGAACCCGAGTCCCTGGCGCTGTGAGGCAGCAGTGTTATGCCACCATGCCTCTCTCAATAACCACATTTATCTTGCAAAGGCACGGCTCACCGTGCTCCACCCAGAAAATAACCGCACCTGAGATCACATCTGTAATATCAGGGCCTCTCTCAGCTACCACTAAATTTTGATGATTTTCCCAATACTTGACCCAAATTAAAACCAACTGTGATGGGAAATGCATTCATGTATGGGAAAATAAATGAAGATGAATAGCAGAATGGAGCTGACTTTGGTGGTATCGTGCCTGCAAACCTCCCAGGAGCTTGCAATGGCGATGAAGCTTCTCAGGTAACAGGCAGATGGGAATGACTTCCACAACTGCTGACCCGGAAACTCAAAATGTCAACCTGCATTTCATCAATTCACACACTAATCAAAGTGTGGCCCGTTCTCCCCTGACAATCTCACTTCAAGAAAAGAACCTAATGCAAAGACATCTTGAACTTAAATTACTTTGGATGTTACTCATTATTAAATCAACATCGTGCGCAGTTGACATTTATTTCCAAAGCCTGCCGGCACTTGAACGACGTGATCTGAAGCCAGACCAGGGTGTCAGGCAGAGCAACACTGAGCCATTATGGCAGGTGGAAAACCTCTGGTCGAGAGAGAGGGGAGGTCGTGTCCAGGGTCATCACGGCTCTGAACTGGGTGAAGGCCGGTGGAGTGCCGAATGATTGGCAACCTTGGGGGAGGTGGGAGAAGCGGTTCATTCTGTAGCTAAGGGCTACCAGCCCAGAAGGAAAAGCAGTAAACCGGTGAAGTAAGAATGCTAGTACGAACTGCTCTTTGCCATCTGGAAGAGTGGCTGGGTGGAGCTGGGGTAGGTTGTAATTTGCCAGGAGTTTGATATCCGTAACAATGGATTTCATAGATGGTAATATATTAGCGTGAATGGATGAAGGAGACATTAGAATAAATGAGGTATTTTACAGTCAGCAAGCTGGTCAAAGATCAATTCTGGGGCCTCAGTTATTTACACCTGAAAAGGGGAGAAATAATTGACTCCACTTGATCCATAGAATCCCTATAGTGCAGAAGGAGGTAATTCAGCCCAACAAATCTACCCCCATCCTCTGAAAAATTGCACCATCTAGTCCATGTGCTACCCCTGTGACCCCCCCCCCCCCCCACCACCACCCCCACCACCCAACTAACCTGTACATCTTTGGACTGTGGGAGGAAACCATAGCACCCGCAGGAAACCCACGCAGACACGGGGAGAACGTGCAACATCCACACAGTCACACAAGGCCAGAATTGAACCCAGGGCCCTGACACTGTAAGGCACCAGTGCTAACCACCGAGACACCATGCCGCACACTTAAGCCGCTAATTCACACTGTCTCGAGCTGTACATGCGTGGCACTTGTACGTGGGGGGAGGGGGGTGGTTTAAACCTCTGATTGCCAGTTTTATCCTGCCGAGGTTGTTGTTTGATTTGTCTGTTGTAAGGGAGGAGGATATTGTCGGGGTGGGGGTTGAATATTATCAGGGGGAGGGATGAATATTGTTGGGGGATGAAGATTGTCTGATGTGGGAAGAGATGTCCTGAGGCACAGAGCCCTATGCTCACCTTGGTTTTAACACAAACTTACTTTGCGCATTCCCCAACAGCACAGGTCAAAATAATTCATGATGTGGAGATGCCGGCGTTGGACTGGGGTGAGCACAGTAAGAAGTCTTACAACACCAGGTTAAAGTCCAACAGGTTTGTTTCAAACACGAGCTTTCGGAGCACAGCTCCTTCTTCAGGTGAATGGAAAGGCTTGTTCCAGAAATGTTTATATAGACACAGTCAGAGATGTCCCGGAATGCGAGCACCTGCAGGCAATCAAATCATCAAAGATGCAGAGAGAGAGGTAACTCCAGGTGAAAGAGGTGTGAATTGTCCCAAGCCAGTTCAGTCGGTAGGCCTCTGCAAGTCCAGGCTTGTTGGTGGGGGCCGAATGTAATGCGACATGAATCCCAGATCCCGGTTGAGTCCGCATTCATGCGTGTGGAACTTAGCTATAAGTTTTTGCTCAGCAATTTTGCGTTGTCGCGTCTCCTGAAGGCCTCCTTGTAGAATGCTGACCCGGAGATCAGAGGCTGAATGTCCTTGACTGCTGAAGTGTTCCCCAACTGGAAGGGAACAGTCCTGCCTGTTGATAGTCGCACGATGCCCGTTTATTCGTTGTCGCAGTGTCTGCATGGTCTCGCCATGAAACAAACCTGTTGGACTTTAACCTGGTGTTGTAAGACTTCTTACTGTGCTCACCCCAGTCCAACGCCGGCATCTCCACATCATGGCTACCATTGACACCGCAAACTGCCGGCTCAAAGTGGAGAGGATCTCCAGGAAGATTGCGCATATAGACACTGACATTCAGTTTCTACAAAGATGCAAAAAAGCAGACAAGATCCCGAAAGGACTACAGATCAAAAACCCACTCAAGTCGACTTACAACACAGACTACGCTGAAAGACTCTGCCACCGCACCTCTGTCACACTCCTCAAACACCTCGTACACCAACTCTACAGCAGTCGACGCAACCTGGAAACCAAGAGAGAGGCCATATTCTCAACTTGCGCTCAGGACACAGCAGACCAGCTGCGGAACACCGCCAAACAGATGAGACAGCAATACTATGCCACCTACATGCACACCAAGAACAGGAAGCTTGAGAAACTTGGCATCACCACCAGCAGCAATCAAGCTTCTCCCGGTACAACAGTCGAAAACAATACAGGGAAATCCATTGTCAACTTGTCAGACTACACCCTTCAACCAGACGAAATCGAAGTCCTCAGCAGAGGGCTCAATTTCTGCACCACCACCAAAATGGACCCCATCAGTCTCGCGGCAGATACGGAGGAATTCATCAGGCGAATGAGGCTCCGGGAATTCTTCCACAGACCCCAAGAGGCCGACAGCGAACCCAGGGACACGACCAATGAACCGGAACAGCAGACCGCGAGATCTGCAGTGCAGCAACCGAAAAGGAAAGAGTCAAATTGGACCCCTCCGGAAGGCCGCTGCCCTAGACTCGACATGTATGCTCAAGCCGTCAGAAGTCGTGTCAATGCCAGATTCATCACTCGCAATCACAAGGCAGCCTCAAACGTCACCCAAGCACAACGCAACGCCATCCGCACTCTCAAGACCAACCGCAACATCGTCATCAAACCAGCAGACAAAGGAGGGGCCACCGTCATACTGAACAGAACAGACTACTGCAAAGAAGTATACCGACAACTCGACAACCAGGAACACTACAGGCAGTTACCCGCAGATCCAACCAAGGAACACATCCGCCAACTCAGCAGACTGATCAAGACCTTAGATCCAGACCTTCAGAACACCCTACGTGCTCTCATCCCACGTAATCCCCGCATTGGAGATCTCTACTGCCTCCCGAAAATACACAAGGCCAACACACCAGGCCGTCCTATCGTTTCAGGCAATGGGACCCTGTGTGAGAACCTCTCTGGCCACATCGAGGGCATCTTGAAACCCATCGTACAAGGCACACCCAGCTTCTGTCGCGACACGACGGACTTCCTACAGAAACTCAGCACCCATGGACCAGTTGAACCAGGAACATTCCTCGTCACAATGGATGTCTCGGCACTCTACACCAGCATCCCCCATGACGACGGCATTGCTGCAACAGCCTCAGTCCTCAACACCGACAACTGCCAATCTCCAGACGCAATTCTGCAACTCATCCGTTTCATTCTAGACCACAACGTCTTCACCTTCGACAACAAATTCTTCATCCAGACGCACGGAACAGCCATGGGGACCAAATTTGCACCTCAATATGCCAACATCTTCATGCACAAGTTTGAACAGGACTTCCTCACCACACAGGACTTTCAACCGATGCTATACACCAGATACATCGATGACATTTTTTTCCTTTGGACCCACGGCGAGACATCACTGAAACGACTACACGATGACATCAATAAGTTCCATCCCACCATCAAACTCACCATGGACTATTCTCCAAATTCAGTTCCATTCTTGGACACACTCGTCTCCATCAAGGACGGTCACCTCAGCACCTCGCTTTACCGCAAGCCCACAGATAATCTCACGATGCTCCACTTCTCCAGCTTTCACCCGAAACACATTAAAGAAGCCATCCCCTATGGACAAGCCCTCCGTATACACAGGATCTGCTCAGACAAGGAGGAGCGCAACAGACACCTACAGATGCTGAAAGATGCCCTCGTACGAACGGGATATGGCGCTCGACTCATTGATCGACAGTTCCACCGCGCCACAGCAAAAAAACCGCACCGACCTCCTCAGAAGACAAACACGGGACACCACTGACAGAGTACCCTTCGTCGTCCAGTACTTTCCTGGGGCGGAGAAACTACGACATCTTCTTCGCAGCCTCCAACACATCATCAGCGAGGATGGACATCTTGCCAAGGTCATCCCCACACCCCCACTACTGGCCTTCAAACAACCGCGCAACCTCAAACAAACCATTGTTTGCAGCAAATTACCCAGCCTTCAGAACAGCAACCACAACACCACAAAACCCTGCCAGGGTAATCTCTGCAAGACATGCCAGATCATCGACATGGACACCACCATTACACGTGGAAACACCACCCACCAGGTACGCGGCGCATACTCGTGCGACTCGACCAATGTAGTCTACCTCATACGCTGCAGGAAAGGATGTCCCGAAGCGTGGTACATTGGCGAGACCATGCAGACACTGCGACAACAAATAAACGGGCATCGTGCGACTATCAACAGGCAGGACTGTTCCCTTCCAGTTGGGGAACACTTCAGCAGTCAAGGACATTCAGCCTCTGATCTCCGGGTCAGCATTCTACAAGGAGGCCTTCAGGAGACGCGACAACGCAAAATTGCTGAGCAAAAACTTATAGCTAAGTTCCACACGCATGAATGCGGACTCAACCGGGATCTGGGATTCATGTCGCATTACATTCGGCCCCCACCAACAAGCCTGGACTTGCAGAGGCCTACCGACTGAACTGGCTTGGGACAATTCACACCTCTTTAACCTGGAGTTACCTCTCTCTCTGCATCTTTGATGATTTGATTGCCTGCAGGTGCTCGCATTCCGGGACATCTCTGACTGTGTCTATATAAACATTTCTGGAACAAGCCTTTCCATTCACCTGAAGAAGGAGCCGTGCTCCGAAAGCTCGTGTTTGAAACAAACCTGTTGGACTTTAACCTGGTGTTGTAAGACTTCTTACCAAAATAATTCAGTCATTGTGTCAAAACCATCAGCACCATGAACACCTGCCAATGTTCACCTCACACCCCCAGAACGATTTTCACCCCTACCCCCAACCATTCTACCAGTAACATTCATCTCCCCACCCCCGACAATCTTCATCCCGTAACAATATTCATCCCTCCCCCTGTTATATTCATCCCCCCTCTTCCCTGACAATTTTCGTCTCCCACCCAATAATATTCATCCCCTTCCCCCGACAAAATTCACCCCACTCCCCCAGTGACAATATTCACCCCCCTCCCCTGACATTATTCAAACCTTCACCCAACAATATTCATCCCTCCTCCCTGACAATATTCACTCCCTCCCGACATTATTCACCCTTCTCCCCGACAATATTCATCCCTCTTCCCGACAATATTCCTCCGTCCTCCTGACAATATACATCACCCTACCTGACAATATTCATCTTCATCCCCTGACAATATTCACCACCCCCTCCCCCGACAATATTCAAACCATTCCTCAACAATATTCACCCCCGCCCCTCAACAATATTCATCCCCTCCCCTGACATTAGTCACCCTTCTCCCCTGAGAATATTCATCCCTCCTCCCGTACAAAATTAATTCCCTCCTCCTGACAATATACATCACCCTCCCTGACAATATTCATCCTGCTCCCCCGACAATATTCACACCCCTCCGTGAAAATATTCACTCCCCCTTCCCTGGCAATATTCATCCCTCCTCCCCCGAAAATATTCCCCCACCCCTGACAACATTCCCCCTCCCCGACAATATACCCCACGCGACAATATTCATGCCACTCCTCCTGACAATATGGGCGCGATTCTCCGGACTCACGACGGTTCGGAGAATAGCGGGCGTCGCAAATTTTTACGGCAACGCTGTTCCGATGCCCTCCCGCTATTCTCCGAACCCCGCAAAATCTCGGAGTCGCCATTCCCGACAAACGCCTCCTTCCCGCCCCCGACACGACCAGAATCGCCACTAATAGCCCCCCCCGCTATTCACCGGCCCGGATGGGCCGAAGTCCCGACATCACCGCGCCCTGTTTACACGGCGTGAAACACACCTGCTATTTAAGTTCGTCAACCAGTCGGGCTGGCTGACGACAGCTTGGAGGAGGTGAGCGCACCGCTCAGCGCACCGCTCAGCGCACCGCTCAGCGCTCCGCTCAGCGCACCGCTCGAGTCTGGCCACAACGGAGAAGGCATCCCTGAGAACGGGAGGGGGGGTCCATAGCGGGGTCAGTGGGGGAGACGGAGGGGGCAGTGGGGGAGACGGAGGGGGCAGTGGGGGAGACGGAGGGGGCAGTGGGGGAGACGGAGGGGGCAGTGGGGGAGACGGAGGGGGCAGTGGGGGAGACGGGGGGGGGAGTGGGGGGGAGTTGGGGAGACGGGGGGGACGGGGGGGAGTGGGGGAGATGGGGGGGGAGTGGGAGTGGGGGGGGGGTTAGGTAGAGAGTGAGCGAGTGAGCCGTCCAACCCCGTAACAAAATGTCTGCCACCATGCCATGGCGTGCCGGTCACGAGGACACGGCCGCTGGTTGCCCTGTGGCTTCCGGCCACAGGCCACTGACGCACCCGTGAGGAGGCCATAGCTTACTGGCCGTTGGATGCAGGAAGTGACCAGGGGTTAGGCTGACCGCGTGTCAGCAGCGCGACCAGGCCACCGGGACACACAGGTATCCCGTGGCAGGCGGCTGCCGAGGTGTCGACTAACCTCCGTCTAACATGTCCCGTTTCTCTGCCCCCCACCACCCTTCTGTAGGTTAGCACAATGTATGTGAACAGAACGGCTATGTTCTGCGCAGTGGTTGGGGCTGCTGCACTGCATTTGGAGATGGAGCAGCATCCACACCCACAACCTGCAGTGGATGCAGGGCCAGCTGCAGCAGCAGAGGGAAGGGCCGAGGAGTTGCCAGTCGTCGAGCAGCATGGGGAGGAGGAGGAGGAGGAGGAAGAGGAAGAGGAGAGAGTGAGGGTGCAGCCACGGCGCCAGAGGCAACGACCAAAGCTGAGGGTGTACCGTGTCCGGGTCTCTTTCCCAACAATGATGGACATCATCTGCAGGAGGAGACTCCGGCTGAGTAGGCAGATGGTGATACATATCTGCCAACTCCTGTCGCACCTCGCCCCACGTGGAACGGGGGGAGGACACGCGATCCCGGTTGCCATCAAGGTGACGGTCGCTCTTAACTTCTATGCTACCGGCTCCTTCCAGTCTCCGAGCGGGGACCTCTCCGGGATCTCCCAGTCATCGGTCCACAGGTGTATCCGGGATGTGACCGACGCCCTCTATGCCATTGCGGACCGCTACATCACCTTTCCCGAGGACCGAGCAAGTCAAGACTCACGAGCTCGTGGATTTGCCAGCATGGCCGAGATACCGAGGGTGCAGGGTGCAATCGATTGTGTTCACGTCCCCATGCGCCCGCCTGCAGGGGACAGGGATGTGTTCACAAACAGGAGGGGGACATACTCCATGAATATCCAGGTGGTATGCGACCCCCACATGAGGATCATGAACGTTTCTGCAAGGTTCCCAGGGAGTGTGCATGACTCCTACATACTGGCGCAGTCGTTCATCCCTGCGATGTTTGAGGGACGTCCCCCCCCGGCTGAGGGGCTGGTTGCTAGGCGACAGGGGTTATCCGCTGAGGTCTTGGCTGATGACGCCTATACGGAGGCCTCAGACCAATGCGGAAACACGATACAACGAGGCCCATGCAGCAACCAGGGGTGTGGTGGAGCGCTGCCTTGGGCTCCTGAAGATGAGATTCAGGTGCCTGGCCCGCTCCGGAGGGGCCCTGCAGTACCAGGCCGAAAGGGTCGCTCGCATTGTTGTGGTCTGCTGTGCGCTGCACAACATCGCAATGCAGAGGGGAGATGACCTGCTGCAGGAGGCGGAGGGAGAAGCCAGTGGCAGTGGTTCCAGCACAGAGGAGGAGGAGGAGGAGGAGGAGAGGGAGGAGGAGGAGGCTGGTGGAGTGGCGGGCGCAGCACGCAGACACGACCCAGGTGCTGGTGATGTCCAGGAGGCGGCACGACAGACCCGGCGAGGACGGCGGGCACGCGACGCCTTGGTGGCAGCACGGTTCACGCATCGCATGTGACGTCCCCGATGAACACCAAACCACCACCTGCATCGCTAGTCGTGCAGAGGGTCAACACACAACTGCCACCACCACAACCCCCCCCCCCCCCCCCCTCAGTGTACCCTGCTCCACTTCGACATCACCCTTACCACTGGGTCCAGACGGTATGGCACAACATTGATGGCTGTGTCAGTGGGTGTGATCAGTGCCATGTGGAATGATGACAGCCCGCTCTGCGATGAGCTGTGAGCTCAAAATCGTTAGAGAGAGTCTGACCCATGGCAATAGCTGAACCATCCACCTTGGTGGCCGCTGAGATCGTCACTGACACTCCATCACGTGCCCGCGTGGGCTAGCTGTGGGAGGGGTTGGGGGGGTGGGGGGGGGGGGGGGGGGTGGGGGAAGGCAGGGACTGCACACCCGGCACCGAAGTTTCACCACTCGTCAACCCCAGCGACACTCGGTCACCATCACAAATCCTGTGGCTGTGGAACAATCACACGGTATTACAAGTAAGGTGGAACAGTGCGTTTAATGTTAACAATTATTTACAGGTGCCCTAGCCCCTACAACTAAACTGTGCCCTTTACCCGTGCCAACTTACTCAGTGTCTATCTTAGTTGCCTTACGGGCCCTACCACTACGTCTAAGTGACTCCCCAGATGATACAGCAGGAGTGGAGGAGGATTGCTGCGAATCGCCCCCCTCGACTCGTTTCTCCTTGGCCAAGCGTTTCCTGGGGCGACCTGGCCTTGATGGGCCAGGCTGCTCTGCGGGCGTCTCGGGTGATGTTGTGCCACCCTGCTCTGCCTGCTGCCCACCCGATGCACCAGGGATGGGACGGGGGGAGGCCGAGAATTCCGGGACGTCTCGTGATGGACTTAATGGGACGGGCCCCGAAACCTCCTCCTCCCTCGGGGAGCCCGGTGGCCCCCGGGCCTCACTTTGGGACAGAGGTGCGAGCGGGGAGGTGCCCCGTTGCACCACCGACACCTGGCGCTGCCAGTCCTGGAGGCCTGCAACGGTATCCACCAGGATCCGAAGGTTTGCAGAGACGGAGTCCAGGGAGTTAGACATTCCCGCCAGGGACTGTGCGATCTCAACCTGTGAGTGCACGACGCCATCCAGCACATGTGTCAGGCGGTTGATGCTCTCGGCGACTGACTGCTGCGACTGGCCAATGACCTGGTGAGACTGGGCCAAGGCCTGCAGGGCGCCGGCAATGTCGTTTTGCCTCTGGCACATTGCTGCCTGTGAGAGGGCAACCCTGTCCAGGGCCGAGGATGACGCGTGCATATGAACCCCAACGCCTTGCATCACCTGACCCATTGCCTCCACCGCGGATGCCACCCGTGCGGTGTCGGACTGGGTCTCTGCCATGAGCGGCACCACTCCCTGCTCGTGGACGCGGTTCGGCTCCTCTAACAGCGTCTGCAGAGTCTGGAAGGAAGCCCTCATCCCGTCGTTGTCTCCCTGGGTTTACATAGAACATAGAACATAGAACAGTACAGCACAGAACAGGCCCTTCGGCCCTCAATGTTGTGCCGAGCAATGATCAACCTACTTAAACCCACGTAACCCGTATACCCGTAACCCAACAATCCCCCCATTAACCTTACACTACGGGCAATTTAGCATGGCCAATCCACCTAACCCGCACATCTTTGGACTGTGGGAGGAAACCGGAGCACCCGGAGGAAACCCACGCACACACGGGGAGGACGTGCAGACTCCACACAGACAGTGACCCAGCCGGGAATCGAACCTGGGACCCTGGAGCTGTGAAGCATTGACGCTAACCACCATGCTACCGTGAGGCCCCAAGGTTTCTTGAGGCATCAGCTGTGCGGGTGGGTTGAGAAACTCCAGGAACTCTGAAAACATCTGGGAGCCAGCTGCATCCTGGGACTGGTCTGGCCTCCGCGAGTCCGGGCCCTCGGTTGCTCCGACCTCCACCTGATGTACCTGCTCAGCTGTGATGTGCAAACCAGATTGTGACCCAGGAGACTCATCACTAAATAGGCCCGCCGGGATGAGTGTCTCTGGGATGATGGATGTTGTGGGAGATAGCAGTGCCGCAAGCCCGATGTTTTCGCAATTTAGCCCCTCCTCAATGGTGTGGGGCCGCTCAGAGTCCGGAGGGTTATCCCTGGCCATTTCCGTGGCTTGTGGTCTCGCCACCCTCTGGGCGTCCTGATCCG
The DNA here is from genome assembly GCF_902713615.1 of Scyliorhinus canicula. Classification (NCBI taxonomy): domain Eukaryota; kingdom Metazoa; phylum Chordata; class Chondrichthyes; order Carcharhiniformes; family Scyliorhinidae; genus Scyliorhinus; species Scyliorhinus canicula. The sequence goes on along the minus strand of NC_052157.1, from coordinate 46,110,367 downwards.
CAGATTGGGTTGGGGAGGATGGGGCTCCCCGCTGATCGGGCACCCTCTGTCGTGCGGCCCCAGGTGAGGTGGCGGCAGATGCCTGTGTCTGTCTGCAGCCAGACGGCCCTGGTCGTTCGGCATCACGTCCAAGGGAAGAGAATGAGACGGGTTATTTAGATTTGCTCGGCAGGCCACTGGACGGTCCCAGTGGGCAGCGTGTGAAGGGACAGAGGATGGGGGAGGTATCCCAGTGGGCAGGGTGTGTGATGGGACAGAGGATGGGGGAGGTGTCCCAGTGGGCAGGGTGTGTGATGGGACAGAGGATGGGGGAGGGGTGGGTGTTTGTCAAGGAGGGTTGTCTCACTTGCTGCAGATCTGCCAACCTCGCATAGCGCGACATCCCGGGTGGCAGACCCCCCAACAAGGTCCAGTGCCCTCTTCTCAAAGGTGGTGAGGGGGTGCAGGTTGGGCGAACCCCCTCCAGTCTTGTGCCGCTCACGGTTGTTGTGAGCGGACTTGGCCTGTTGGGGGAGGGTACATAGGTAGATCATTACAATACGGCAGGTATCAGCAGTCCGTTCAGATACTGGCACAGTTTGGGGGTCAAGTTGTCGTAAGACGATTGCATCTCTCCACGGGGCCAGAGCGCTGGGTCTGTGACAACTTTGTGAACCATCCTCAAATAACTCTGCCCCAATCCCCCTCCACCCCCCGTGCCAGGGGGGGGAGGTGGGTGATTAGGTAAAGGGGGGGGGGGAGGGATGGTTGTGACCAGGGGGCACCTTCTTGGCACTTACCCTGGCAGCCCTGGTGAGGTCGTGCAGCTTTTTCCGGCACTGCTCTGCAGAGCGAGGGGTCTGCCCCACAGCACTGACGGCAGCAGCCACCTCACGCCAGGCCTGGCGTACCGCGCTGGCAGGTTGGCGATGCCCTCTCCGCGGGCGGAGGATGCCCCTCCTCTGCTCGACAGCATCGAGCAGAGTCTCGACATCGGCCTCCACAAAACGAGGTGCAGCTCTCCTAGACTCCGACATCATGGCCGACAGATTCTGTGCTCGCCCGCGCCTTTTTACGACGTCGGGCGGCGTCACGTGGGCGTGTTCGTGTCGTCGCCGCGTTCCGTCATCATCGCGCACGTGATTGACGCGGCCGCGTTACTAGCCCATTTCCCGGAAGTGAATACATCGGGAAATGGACCCTTCACAACCGTTGTAAAACGCGCCCGTTTTTTACGACAGTTTTGCGATTTTTCGCAGGTGCGGAGAATCGCACCCTATATGTCTCCCTCCCCGACAGTATTCACCCACCTCCCTGACAGTATTCACCCCTCCCCTGACAATATTCACCCCCCCCCTCGTCAATATTCACTCCCCCTTCCCCGGCAATATACATCTCCCTCCCCACTGACAATATTTACCCCCCTCCAACAATATTCACCCCCCCTCCTCTGACAATACTCACACACCCCACCGACGTTATTCACTCCCCCTTTCGCCGGCAATATTCATCCCTCCTCCTCTGACAATATTCATCCCCTCCCCAGAAATATTAACTAGATTCCCTCGCTGGCAATATTCATTCACCCCTCCCCCAATAATGTACATCACCCTCCCAGACAATATATATCCACCTCCCCGACAATATTCCCCCCTCTCCGACAATATATATCCCCTCCCCCGACAATGTTTATTTCCCTCCCCTGACAATATTCACCTTCTCCCCCTGACAATATACATCACCCACCTACTGACAATATTCACCCTTTATTGCGACATTACTCAGAACCCTCCTCCTGTCAATATTCACACCCCTCCCCTGACAATATTCGTCCCAACCCCCAACAATATTAATCCCCCTCCCTCTGGCAATATTCGTTCCCCTCCCCCGACAATATTCATCCCCCTACCCCTGGCAATATTCATCTCCCTCCCCCTGACAATATTTATCCCCTCCCCGACAATATTCATCCTCCCCCTGACAATATTCACCCCTCCCCCCAGAATATTCACCCTCCTCCCCCTGAAAATATTCACCCTTCTCCACCAGCAATATCCACCCCTCTACCCCGACAATATCTATCCCTCACCAACAACATTCAGCCCACTCCCCTGGCAATATTCACCCTCTTCCCCCTGACAATATTCACCCTTCCCCCGATAATATCAACGCCCCTTCCCAACATCATTCACCCTTCTCCCCTGACAATATTGATCCCTCCTCCTTGACAATATTCACCGCCTCCCGCTTGACAATATTCATCCCCTTAGCAATATTAATCCCCTTGCCCCTGACAATATCACCCCTTCCCCTGACAATATTCATCCCCTTAGCAATATTAATCCCCTTGCCCCTGACAATATCACCCCCTTCCCCTGACAATATTCATCCCCTTGCCCCTGAAAATATTCATCCCGTTCTCCCTGACAATATTCATTCCCCTCCCTCGAAAATATTTATATCCCTTCCCTGACAATATCCACTCCCCTTCCACAACCATATGCATCTTTGGAATATTTACCCCTAGAGTGTTGTGGATGCTCCATCATTGAATAGGTTCAAGGCTGGGAGAGGCAGATTTCTGGTCTCGGGGAACCGAGTGACATGGGAAGCGGGCGGAAAAGTGAAGTTGCGAAATCAGCCATGATGGTATTGAATGATGGGTCAGGGTCAAAGGGCCGAATACTCTCCTCCTACTCTTCCATTTTAATGATGATCAAATGGGTCATGGGAGTGATGATCAGGCAATGGAATGGTGTTGGTAGTACGAGCAAGCTTTGAGATTGGCAGGAATGATGCTATTCCCATATAATTGTGGAGGGTTTTGGGCTGGTCTGCGAGTAATAGGGATAGGGCTGGGAGACTGATGGAAACAGCCTTCCATCCCTCAGAGCATTTAAGAGTCAACCACATTGCTGTGGATCTGGGGTTACATTTAGGCCAGACTAGGTAAGGACAGCAGATTCCCTTTGTTCAGAAGATGACAGATCAAGAAGTTTGGTCGAGGACAGGCTAGGTTTGTACATAAAGATTCACTGTCTGTTCACAGCAGCGAGATTCTTCGGTCCCACTGCAGTGAATGGGAGATTTGGCTGCCCGTCAAATTCTCCATCCTCACAAGCAGCGGTAGCAGAGCAGACTCGCAATGGAGAATCTCGCCCATGTTTTCCTTTGGAGGTTCATGAAGAAGAGGTGAGTTGGGAAGCACCGAATTAGTCTGGTGAATTTGATAATTGGGATCCGAGTAGAGTGCTAATAGTTACTCCAACACAAGTTGTACCTGAAACCAGTTCAGATCCAAGTCAGAGTCAGACAGACATGTCCGATGAAGTGGAAAATTCGACTGAAGTCAGAGGTTAAAATCAGTCTATGTTGGGGAAACCGTCTGCTCGGACACAGGCCCAGAAGCATTCAGCTCCTTCTCCAAGTTCTGTAAGTTTGGGTCAAGAAAGAAGGTACCTGCTCGGGAATTGTGGGTAAGTTGGATTTGTAAATAAACAAAAATAAAGAAACGTACATAGATTGCATGCAATTCTGAACATTGTGCAACCTTTTCTTTAAGGAGAGAGGAGCGTGTTAGCACTCTCTTGTGTATGTATGTAGTACAGAATGCATTTGTGTATGTATGTATATAAGCAAACCAGAATAAACGTGTTCTTTAAAGATATCACAGTGGACAATTACATTGACAGTAAGATCTTCGACAAAAACATGGCTGGTTGGTCATTTTCCTCTTAACGACGCTTCCTTCCTGGGTGTGATATTCCACCGCTTATCCTGCTCAAACTGTTGTGACAGTTATGTGACCCTTATTTCTAAATCACAACTTGGTGTGTCTCCCTACTCCTCTTGCAGTCTCTCCTCCTTTGGGCATCTCATCTTTTTCCACCCTTCACGTCTGTCTTTTACAATCTTTGCTCTGTACCACCCACCCAAATATCCCAAAATATTTCTCACTGAGATGTCTTCCCTGCTGACCTCGCTCAGATCCTGTATTGAGTGGCTGCTCACCCTCATTGATTTTAACTTCCATCTCAACTCTTCTTCCTCCATCTCTTGGGTTTACTGCCCTTACCCCCCTCCTTTCCTCCTTAAATTTGTCCCCCCATTTGATCTTGTCATCTCATTGGGCCTCACGACCCCTATTGTCACTATCACTAAGAAGACCATCTCTGATCATTTTCTCATATCACTCTATCCCCACATTCCTTTTCTCTCTAACCAAACCCACTCCTTTCTCTTTCTGTCCCTGGGAAAAATCTCTTCCTTATGTCATTGGCTTTCAAGACACCATAACACCTCGGCCGCTATTGATTTGTTAGATCGCACCTCTCCACTATCTTAACGCTCTTGTCTCCATTTTCTCACTCTAATCGATTTCCTGATATACCACTCATTTTCACTCCTTTAAACCCAAGTGGTATGGAATTCTTTCTTCTCTGGCAAACAACTGGTTTAATCATTCTTTGCCACATCTCGTCAGCTCACCGATGGCGTTCTCCGGCAATGATTACCAGCATTAAAAATGTTCCCCTAGAAATGCAAAGGTAATCCCTGCCTTCTTTTCTCGACATCTAACCATTTCTTAAATGGATGGATGCGCTCTAGCTTAATCAGTGCCATCTTATTGGCTGGGGATGTGTGTGTGGGGAGCGAAGAGTGTATCTGTGGCTGCAGCTTGCCAGCCTCCTGAGTGTCAATCGCGAGTCCGGCCAATCCGGCACCGTTTCTCATTGGAATTGATTGTGGTCCACATGGCACCGGTGCTGGACCCTAAACAGCCACTGAATCGGTCCAGATGCAACACCAATTTTCCTGTCGTAGAAATACACGAGTCCTGCCCCGGAATCAATACTTACGTCTCAGGAACGTCGCATTCCGCCGGTTTTATACGGTATTGCTTTTATGAACCACCTTTTGCTCTTTTCTTACATTATATAGATGTAGGTATTTGTTGCTAACAAGTTATTGTTCAAATCAGTGGCATTCCAATACTTGTAATGCGCTCTTTGCATAGTGAACATTTCTATGGGAAAATGGTTCATTTATATTGGAACGTGCCTGAAGGATCTGGGCTCACAATGAGAGTGTGGGATTAACCTATTCTCCATATTCCCAAGCCCACTCCCACCCCTGCAAAGCCAAAATGCTCTTTGTATAGCAATGCCCAATATCTGTGCCATTTATGGAAAAAGTGTTTATTTCCTATAGTACAAGGAGTAATCGTCTGCATGCTACTGGGCTATTTGTGAGGGCAGATTTGAAGGTTTCTTTTCTGTCTTTGTCTAACTCCTTGTTTCCTTCAGACATTAAATTATTCTCAGCTGTAAATTCTTCCATCTAGCTGGCTTTTATTATGTATAGCCTCCTTCACCCCTTCGTATCATGCCTGCTTGGAACTAAATCATGCTGTCCAAATAATAATAATCTTTATTAGTGTCACAAGTAGGCTTACCCCAACACTGTGCAGGTTAGGCGGATTGACTATGTTAAATTACCCCTGAGTGTCCAAAGATGTGCAGGTCCGGTGGGGTTACAGGGATGGGGAGTGAGCCTAGGTAGGGTGTTCTTTCAGAGGGCCAGTGCACACGATGGGCCAAATGGCTTCATTCTGCACTGTAGGGATCCTATGGTTCGATGTGAAACTTGAACAATTCTTTATCAACCCCTTCATCAGAACCCTGCAAGGGAATTCGCCAAAATGGCAGACTCAATCATTCCACAGCAGAAATGCTCTTGTGTCTCAACAGACATTCTTACGTGTTGTCAAGTAATGTTGCATTTCACTGCACGGCACTCCATTAAACGTTAAAAAATTCCGATGAGGAATTTGTGAGAAATGTCCTCCAGAAAGTGGTGGGACTGTGGGGTTTGCTAGCATGTGGAGAATTTGACGTGAAAAGTATAAATGTATTCAGGCGGAAGTTGGGCATGAAGGAGAATGAGACAGAAGAGTAGAATTAGATTAAATAGTGAAGAGGCTCATGTGGAACATAAACACTTAAACCACTTAGTGCGAATGGCCAGTTCCATTGCTGTGAATGTGATATAATTTCACTGTATTAATTCACTGATTGAACAAATCATTTCAATCATCAATCAGAATACACTAAAGTAGCACAAATAAGATTTAAAGCTGCACTCCAAAACCCGGAATATATATTCTGTACCAATATGTTGATCTAACTGGTTGCTAATTTCAAATATAATGCCTGTACTCTGTGCCAATTATGAAGGAATAAGTGATAAACAGCATTTCTTCGTTTGCTGATGGCTTCATGTTCAGGCTCCCTCTTGTTTGCGTTGTGTAATATGCCCACATTATCATATCCACTTTTGATTCAAATGGCTTCTCAACACTGCTGCTTAATTAATGCCTTCTCCCTGGATTGGCCTTTGTAATCTATAATGTTTACATATCCTTGTGAGTAGCAATCTGTGCAATATTTACATAGAAAGCAACAAGGCATGGATTAGTGTAGACAGTCAACTAGTACCACGTGGAACCACATTTGGGTTTACTGGTAATCGATAGGGGAAACATTGTTTAAGCTATAGGCTATCAGGCATGAACACTGTGTCTTAGACCTTGAGGTAACATGAGACCACAAGTAGATAGTTAAATGCACTGCTTAAAATAAGGAACCTCTTTATATAAATAAATAACAAAGTTTAACAATAACAGCAGTAACTAAGAAAGCAGGAGCTGCAGTAAAATAGGTCTTGCCTACAGATCACTTCTTGCAGACTGAAAAGTCTGCACATGCTCAGAACTCTCAACAGATGCCAGTAAAAAAATTACATAGGAGAAAGGCTTAGAATAACACTCTGTTCTCAAAATGGTACACTGTAACAGTGTTTATTCAGGGTATCCAACTCTTAACATAGAAACATAGAACAGTACAGCACAGAACAGGCCCTTCGGCCCTCGATGTTGTGCCGAACAATGATCACCCTACTTTAAACCCACGTAACCCGTATACCCGTAACCCAACAATTCCCCCATTAACCTTACACTACGGGCAATTTAGCATGGCCAATCCACCTAACCCGCACATCTTTGGACTGTGGGAGGAAACCGGAGCACCCGGAGGAAACCCACGCACACACAGGGAGGATGTGCAGACTCCACACAGACAGTGACCCAGCCGGGAATCGAACCTGGGACCCCGGAGCTATGAAGCATTGATGCTAACCACCATGCTACCGTGAGGCCCCGCCTCGTAGGACCTATCTCACATGTCCACTTACCTCTAAACTCTCCATACCCGACTCCTGCTGCAGATATTTTGAGAAATCCATCCCACCATCTCATCCTAATCGGAATGTACACAGGTTCTTTGTTATCCATTTGGATAAGTCCAGATTGTCAATCAAATTATCTTTTAATTCCCACCTCCAATGTGATTTCTTCATGGTGTTTTCTCACTGTCGGAGAATTACACTTTAATTGCTGGAGACTCCAGGAAGATTGGCTGTTTTATATTGATCCAATGTGGAAGGTACTGACAATTGTCTGCCACTCTCAATCATGCTGGTACACAATGGCAAATGCAGACAGTAGGGTGATGCTGGCATGGAATGAATGGGCTAAATGGCCCCTTCTGTGCCATAATGACTGTATGAGTTAGGTTACAGGAACAAAGTTTATAAATGCTGGATGATTATGAGTTTCTGTGGCAATTTGTGCGTTACTTATTCAGTGCAGTAGTTGGCTCACTGGCTCTCTGCCAACCTGTGAGCTGTGGAAGGACTGGATGAAGCTTCAGATGAGGAATGCACTTTCCTGCTGTAACTAATGGTAACCGCTAAAGCTTTCAGACTGTCTTTGTGCAACATGCAGCTTGGGTGTGGAGAGATTTGCGGTGAACGTGAAGGTCAGAGTCGAGACAAAATCCAAGACCGCACAGTCTTTGTAAATCTGCCACCAACCTAAATATGGCTTGGATTAAAGAACTGTTTCAGAATCTCACAAGGACCGTCCCCTGCCTCAAAACACCCTACCCGCCATGAACAATACTGAACAAAAAGGGTGGCAAAGTCAGCCCCACCCCCCCACCCCACCCACCCTCTAAGCTTCCTCAACAACTGACAACTGAACATTACAAGGCTCAGTAGTCTGGCCATTCAGTAGCTACACGTAGCCCTGTAAGGAGCCGGTTTAGCACAGTGGGCTAAACAGCTAGCTTGTAATGCAGAACAATGCCAGCAGCGCGGGTTCAATTCCCGTACTGGTCTCCCCGAACAGGCGCCGGAATGTGGCGACTAGGGGCTTTTCACAGTAACTTCATTGAAGCCTACTTGTGAAAATAAGCGATTATTATTATTATGAATGATATACTGTCAACTGCAGAAATTAGCACATTTGGATGACACATAAATTAGGAGCAGGAGTAGGCCTTTCGGCCCCTCGAGCCTGCTCCACCATCCAAAAACATCTTGGCTGATCTGATTATAACCTCAACTCCACATTCCTGCCCAACCCCAACAACCTTTCGCCCCCCTTGTTAATCAAGAATCTATCTAGCTCTGCCTTGAAAAATTTCAAGACGTTGCTTCCACTGTCTTTTGAGGAAGGGAGTTCCAAAGATTCACTGCCCTCTGAGAGAAAAAATATTCTCCTCATCTCTGTCATAAATGGGTGACCCATAAGAGGAAATTTCCTCTCCACATCCACCCTGTCAAGGCCCCTCAGGATCTTATGTTTCAATTAAGTTGCCTCTTACTTTTCGAAATCCCAGAAGATGCAAGCCTAGCCTGTCCAACCTCTCTTCATCAGGCAACATGTCCATTCTAGGTATTAATCAAGTAAACCTTCTTGGAACTGCTTTCAATGTATTTACATCCATCCTTAAATAAGGAGACCAAGTACTCTAGATAGGGTCTCACCAATGCCCTTGGTAACTGAAGCAAAACTTCCCTACTTTCAATTCCCCTTGCAATAAATGAGATCATTCCATTTTCTTTCCTAATTATTTTCTGTCCTTGTGTATTAAAACTTTGCGATTCATGCATCAGGACTCCCAGAACCCTCTTCATCTCAAAGTTCTGCAATCTTTCATCATTTAGATAATATGCTGCTTCCTGCCAAAATGGACAATTCCACGTTTCCCCACATTATACGCCATTTGGCATATCTTTATCCAGTAACAAATGAAAATGGTTATCGTTGTTGGAGATCAGTCATGTCAGCTCCAGGACATCACTGCAGGAGTTCCTCAGGGGAATGTAGGAGGCCTAACCATCTTCAGCTGCTTCATCTATAACCTTTCTTCCAACATAAGGTCAGAAGTGGATACGTTGGCTGCTGATTGCACAATGTTCAGCACCATTCGCTACTCCTCAGATACTGAAGCAGTCCACGTGCAAATGCAGCATGAGCTGGACAATATCCAGGCAAGTGGCAAGTCACATTTGCGCCACACAAGTGCCTGGTAATAGTCATCTCCAACAAGAGAAAGTTTAACCATCAACCCTTGACATTCAATGGCGTCACCATTGCTGAATTCCCCACTATTAACATTCTTGGGGGGGGTGGTTTGCCATTGACCATAAACTGAACTGGACCCAGCCATATAAATATTGTGGCTACAAGAGCAGGTCAGATACTAGGAATCCTGGGGCAAGTAACTCACGTCCTGACTCCCTAAAGTCTGTCCACCATCTACAAGGTACAAGTCAGAATGTGATGGAAAATTCTCCACTTACCTGGATGAGTGTAGCTCCAACAATACTCAAGAAGCTCAACACCATCCAGGACAAAGCAGCCCGCTTGATTGGTGCCTCATCACAAATATTTACTCCTCTCTACCACTCATGCACAGTGGCAACAGTGTGTACTGCAATAACTCATCAAGGTTGACTTCCGGTGGCGGCGATGTCCAAGTGAGCCGCACATTCGGTGGGCTCTCACTCCGGCGGGCGTTTAGGGGCTGATTCCCCGCGATAGTGGGACCACGGACCTGAAGGAAGGCGGCAGCGAAAGTGCCGGGGAGCGGGCTGCGGCACATGGACAGCGGGAGTCCAGGAGGGAGAAGAAAAGAGAGAAAACGGGACAGAGACAAGGACCTGAAGAAACTTACTTGGAACCTAAGATGGCGGACACATGGACCCTGGACTCAGCAATCCAGCAGGCGCTGGATAACATGCTCCAGGTAACGAAGTCCAATTTTGAAGTGCTGAAGCGGGACAGCTTGGACCCAATCCAGAGAGCGGTGGATCAGCTGAACCAGAGGCTGGATGCGCAAGATGTTAAAGTTAAGGACCTGGGAGAGGCGGTAGAGGAGCAGGCGGATGCGCAGACGGTTGCGGCGCTAGAAGTTGACGGGCTGAAGGAGCGGCAGAGAAGACTGCTATACAGAGTGGAGGAGCTGGAGAATAGAGCCCGCAGGAACAACCTGAGGATGGTCGGCCTCCCAGAGGGGGCTGCGGGAGCTGATGCCGCAGCGTTTGTAGCAGACCTATTGATGCAGCTGATGGGGGCCGAAGTCTTTCCGCGACCGCCAGAGCTGGAGGGGGCATACAGAGTGCAGGCGAGGCAGGGGCGGCTGGGAGGACCCCCCCCCCCCCCCCCCCCCCCCCGCCCGATGGTGATTAGGTTCCACAGGTTCGTGGACAAGGAGCGGGTGCTGCGGTGGGCAAAGAGCGCCAGGAGCAGCGTGTGGAACAACAGTGTCCTCCGCATTTACCAGGACCTAAGCCAGGAGGTGGCTCGGCGGCGAGCAGCTTTTAAGAATGTCAAGGAGGTGCTGTTCAAGAAGCACGTGACGTTTGGTCTGCTGATCCCGGCTCATTTATGGGTCACGCACCAGGGTCAGCACCACTACTTCTCCGAGTCTGAAGAAGCGATGGACTTTGCGAGGGATCAGGGGCTGGTCCCGAAGTGAGACCCCACGGACGCGTATTAGGGCCCGAGGATTACCGTAGGAAGGTACGCCGAATGGGCCTGGACTGCTTGTCAACGGTTTGTTGGGTCAAAGGTGCCAAGCGGAACATTTGGGACTCTTTCCTTTGCTCATGGACATTGGTTTGTGTTTTTTCTTTCTCTTATGTTTTTGTTTTTTCCTCTTTTTTTCTGTTTTTTCCTTTTTGGGCGGATTTGTATGTTTTGTGCAGCTCGCGGAGGACACTGGAGCCGGCACGGTAACGAAGGTGGGCTGGTCAGCAAGGGGGGACAAGGACGTGGGTTGGGGGGTTTTATTTTTATTTTTTTTGTTTTGTTGATGTCCATGCCTTCCTGTGCCAGTGAGTTTGCTCCAGTGGGTTGGAGAGGGGGATGGGGCACCGGGGAGTGGGGAGGAGGATAGGGAAACAATGGGAATGAGACAGGAAGGCGCCGGAGTGTTGAGTCACCGGGCTAGCAGATTGGCTAGTCAAGGGAGTCAGGTGGGGGGGAGATCACAGCCAGTGGATGGCAGGGGTGGGGGTATCGGTGGATGTTGTTAGAGGGAGGGGGGGGGTTGTACTGCTGACGTGGGAGGGACTTGAACAGGCACGGGAAAGGAGGGTCGAGGGTGGAGGCAGCCAACGGGCGGGGGGGGGGGGGGGGGGGGGGGGGGGGGGGGGGGGTTGTGCCTCCTGACCAGGCTGATCACCTGGAATGTTAGGGGACTGAATGGGCCGGTTAAGAGTACGTGGGTGTTCGCGCACTTGCGGGCTCTGAGGGCGGACGTAATTCTGTTGCAGGAGACACATCTGAAAGTGTCTGACCAGACTAGGCTAAGGAAGGGCTGGATTAGCCAGGTCTTCCACTCGGACTTGGACTCGAATCAACAAGCGGATGCAATTTGAGGCGGAGGGCATAGCCACAGACAGGGGGGGCAGATACCTGATGGTACGGGGCAGACTGGAGGGGAGAAGAGTGGTGCTGGTGAATATATATGCCCCGAACTGGGATGACGTGGACTTCATTAAAAGAGTGCTGGGGAAGATCCCGGACCTGGACTCTCGCAGGCTAATAATGGGAGGGGACTTTAACATGGTCCTTGACCCGGCTTGGATCAGTCGTGTCCCAGAACGGGTTAGACTCCCAGCAATGGCAAGGGAGCTGAAAGGGTTTATGGAGCAAATGGGGGCAGTGGACCCCTGGAGAGTCAGACAGCCGACAGGAAGGGGCTACTCGTTTTATTCGCACATCCATAAAGTATATTCTAGGATAGATTTCTTCGTACTAAGCAGGGATTTTATCGGGGAGGTAAAGAACACGGAATATTCGGCAATTACTATCTCAGACCATGCCCCGCACTGGGTAGACCTGCAGATCGGGGGGGGCGAGCTACCAACGCCTGCAATGGAGGCTAGACGTGGGACTGCTGTCGGAGGAGGGGATCTGTGAGAGGCTTTGGAGGTGTATGCAAAATTACCTGCAGGTGAATGACATGGGGGAGGTCTCAGCGGTGACCCTGTGGGAGGCGCTAAAGGCAGTAGTGCGGGGGGAGCTGATTTCAATTGGGGCCCACAGAGCCAAGGCAGACCGGGCAGAGATGGATAGATTGGTCAGGGAAATAGGTCGGATAGATGAAGAGCACGCGGAGTCCCCGGGGGAGGTTTTACTCAGGGAGAGGCAGAGACTACAGGCGGAACTGGGGGCACCATCCACGAGTAGGGCCGTGGAACAGTTTAGGAAGGCGAGGGGAGTGGTGTACGAGCATGGGGAAAAGGCTAGCAGACTGTTAAGAGTAGCAACGTAGGAAGAGGGAGGCGGCCAGGGAAATAAGTAGAGTGATAGATGGGGAGGGGTGCAAAGTGGAGGACCCGGCAGGATTGAATAAGGTATTCCGGGACTTCGCAAGCTGTATACTTCGGAGCCGCTGGAAGAGCAGGAGGAGATGAAAAGGTTTCTGGACGGGTTAACATTCCCAACAGTAGGTGGGGGGGGGGGCGAGTGGATGAGCTGGGGACCCCGATTAGAGTGGAGGAGGTATTGGGGGGCCTAAAGGCCATGCAGTCGGGGAAAGCCCCGGGGCCGGATGGATACCCAGTAGAGTTCTATAGGAAGTTCTCTGAGCTGGTGGGCCCGGTCTTGGCGAGGGTTTTCAACGAGACAAGGGACAGAGGGACCCTGCCGCCGACAATGTCGCAAGCCACTATGTCACTGATATTGAAGCGGGGTAAAGACCCGGAGGCGTGTGGGTCCTACAGGCCAATCTCCCTGATTAATGTTGACGCCAAGCTCCTGGCAAAGGTACTGGCGGTTAGAATGGAGGACTGTGTACCGGAGGTGATTGGGGAGGACCAAACTGGGTTCGTGAAAGGTAGGCAGCTGGCGGCCAACCTCAGAAGATTACTTAATGTGATAATGATGCCTCCGGCGGGCAGGGAGGTTGAGGTAGTGGTGGCGATGGACGCTGAGAAGGCCTTTGACCGGGTGGAGTGGGACTATCTATGGGAGGTGCTCGGACGGTTTGGGTTCGGGGAGGGACTAGTGGATTGGATCAAATTATTATATCAGGCCCCGAAGGCCAGCGTCAGGACTAACAGAGAAGTGTCGGAGTACTTTAGGTTGTACCGAGGGACCAGACAGGGCTGCCCGCTCTCCCCGCTGCTGTTTGCGCTGGCCATAGAGCCGCTGGCGATTGCGCTGAGAGCCGCAGAGGGTTGGAAGGGGATGGTGAGGGGCGGGGTTGAACACAGGGTTTCTCTTTATGCAGACAACCTGCTCCTGTACGTGTCGGACCCAGTGGCCGGGATGGGAATATACTGGGAATGTTGAGAAAGTTCGGCCAGTTTTGAGGATACAAATTAAATACGGCCAAGAGTGAAATGTTTGTGGTACAGGCAAGAGGCCAGGAGAACAGATTGAGAGGGCTACCGTTTAGGCTGGTTGAGGAAAATTTCCGGTATTTGGGAATCCAGGTGGCACGAGACTGGGGCAGGCTGCACAAGTTAAATTTGGCCAGGGTGGTGGAGCAAATGAAGGGAGAGTTTCGGAGATGGGATGCACTCCCGCTGTCGCTGGCGGGGAGGGTGCAGACTGTAGAGATGACAATCCTCCCTAGATTTCTGCTTGTTTTTCAGTGCCTCCCGATCTTTGTCCCACAATCCTTCTTCAAAAGAGTTAACAGGATGACATTGAGCTTTGTCTGGGCGGGAAAATCCCCGCGGGTGAAGAAGGCGATGCTGGAGAGGAAGGGCAGCGAGGGAGGGCTGGCTTTGCCGAGTCTGATAAATTATTACTGGGCAGCCAACATCGCTATGATAAGGAAGTGGATGGTGGGTATGGGGTCTATCTGGGAGCGGGTGGAGGCGGCTTCGTGCAGGGGCTCCAGCTTGGCAGCCCTGGTCACGGCTCCTCTACCGCTGCCGCCGGCCAGGTGCTCCACCAGCCCGGTAGTGGTGGCGACCCTGCGGATATGGGGCCAGTGGAGGAGGCATGTAGGGTAGACGAGGGCGTCGGTTTGGGCGCCAATCTGCGACAACCATCGGTTTGCCCCTGGAGTATGGATGGGGGGTTCGAGCATGGGGGTGGGCGGGGGTGGGAAGGGTGGGCGATATGTTCCTGGAAGGGAACTTTGCGAGTTTGAGGAGCTTGGAGGAGAAATTTGGTCTGGTAAGGGGAAATGATTTTAGGTACCTACAGTTGCGGGACTTTGTTCGTAGACAGGTCCCATCTTTCCCATGCCTCCCGCCAATGGGGATCCTAGACCGAATAGTCTCTAGGGGGGGAAGAAGGGGAGGGTAGAGTCTCTGATATTTATAAGGTGCTCATGAGGGAGGAAGGGTCCCAGATGGAGGAACTGAAACTTAAATGGGAGGAGGAGCTAGGCAGGGAAATGGAGGTCGGGCTGTGGGCAGAGGCCCTGAGTAGGGTAAACTCGACCGCGACATGTGCCAGGCTCAGGCTGATTCAATTTATGGTCGTTCACCGGGCCCAGATGACGGTGGCTCGGATGAGCAAATTCTTTGGGATAGAGGACAAATGCGCTAGGTGCGCGGGAGGACCAGGGAACCATGTTCACATGTTTTGGGCATGCCCTAAGCATAGGGGGTACTGGGAGGGGTTTGCGGGCGTCATGTCCCGGGTGCTAAAAACAAGGGTGGCGATGGGTCCAGGGGTGGCAATTTTGGGGTTTCGGAAGACACGGGAGTCCAGGGGGAGAAAGAGGCCGATGTTTTGGCCTTTGCTTCCCTGATAGCCCGGCGATGAATATTATTGGCGTGGAGGGACTCAAAGCCCCCGAAGACCGAGTTGTGGCTTGCGGACATGTCGAGTTTCCTGGGTATGGAAAAAATTAAGTTCATCTTGAGGGGATCTGTACAGGGGTTCGCCCGGAGGTGGCAACCATTTATTGACTTCTTTGCGGAAGAGTGAGCGTCAGCGGGGTGGGGGGGGGGGGGGGGGGGGGGGGGGGTAGAGTAGAGTAGGAGGGATACATTGGCGGGTAGTACCGGTGGGAGAGGAGCGGGCTTGTGCAGTATGTTACGATTGAAGTATTGAATGTACGTGGATGTTTGCACATTTTTGCCTTTTTTGCTTTCTTTCTGTTGATGTCTGTAACTGTTTACAAAGCCAAATACTACCTCAATAAAATTGTTTATTAAAAAAAAACAATTAAAAAAAAATAAAATAACTCATCAAGGTTCCTTAGGCGGCACCACAACTATTACCATCTAAAAGGACAAGGACAGTAAACACATGGGAACACCACCAGCTGGAGGTTCCCCTCCAGGCCAATCAACATCCTGACTTGGAAATATATCATCATTTGTTTAACTGTCGCTGGGACAAAATCCTGCTATTCTGTCCCTAACAGCACTGTGAGTGTACGTACACCACATGGACTGCAACCATTCAGGAAGACAGCCCACCACCACCTACTCAAGGGCAATTAGGGATGGGCAATAAATGCTGGCCCAACCAGCGAAGACCACATCCCATAAGTTAATTTTTAAAAAATCACTTGACCTATCTGTATCTCTTTGCAATGACCGTATTTCCTCTTTACAGTTTACTTTCATACCTATCTTTGTGCCATCAGCAAATATAGGAACTATGCCTTTGGTTCCTACATCCAAATCATTTATATAATTGTAAAACGTTGAGGCCCCAGTACTGAGCCAAACCACTCATTACATATTGCCAACCAGAGAACGATCCATTTATGCCAACCTTCTGTTTCCTGTTGGCTAGCCAATCACAGAATGCATGAATTATAGAATTTCTACTGTGCAGAAGGAGGCAATTCGGCCCATCGAGATTGTACCGACGCACTGAAAGAGCACCCTACCTAGACCAACTCCCCACCATGTCCCCGTAACCCCACCTAACCTGCACATCCCTGGACACTAAGGGGCACTTTTTTTACAGCATGGCCAATCCACCTGACCTGCACAAATTTGGACAGTGGGAGGAATCCGGAGCACCCGGAGGAAACCCACGCAGACACAGGGAGAAAGTGCAAACTCGACATAGACAGTCACCAAGGCCAGAAATGAACCTGGGTCCCTGGTGCTGTGAGACAGCAGTGCTAACCACTGTGCCACCTTGCCACCCAATCTTCTATCCATGCCAAATTGTTACCCGCTATACCATGAAATTTTATTTTCTGCAAAAGTTTTTGATGTGGTACCTTATCGAATGCCCTTTGGAAATCTAAGAACAGTATATCCATTGGTTCCCACGATCGGGGGCAACCAATCGGCGGGCGGGCTCATTCCGGGGACGGCCTATGTTCCTCCGCGCCGAGCGCCTGTAGGGCTCTGCCATGTTGGCCGCAGGCACGGCCGTGGAACGCACATGCGCAGACCCATGCCGGACACACTGGGCCGGTTTTCGGCGCCAGAGCAGCGCACAGCACTCCAGCGCCATTCTAGCCCCCTAGGAAGGGGTGAATGCCTGGGCCTGGAGGCCCTTTGACACCGGCGTCGCTCGCGCCGGTTTTGACGCCGCCGTCAACACTTGGCCGGGATTTTGGAGTATCCCGGCCATGGACTCCTGAGAGGTGGGACTCTCCAAAATTGTCGTGATGGCCCGACGCCGGCGTCAAAATCGGCGCGAACCTCTCTGGCGTCGGGTCGCCCGTAAGTTGCCCGGAAGGGGTTAGCACTGGCGTAATGCCAATTGCGACGGCGTGACCCGGGAACGGGGTCACAGACGCGGGCACCGTCATTGACGCCGCACGACATCGCTCCAGAAAAGACACCACTGCTGGACAGACGGCAAAATGGCCGCCGCCGCGCAGCGCCGAGGTTCCAGGAGCGGGACATCGAGTCACTGCTGGATGCAGTGGAGCAGAGGAGGGAGGCCCTGTACTCCAACACAGCCGCAGGGTCACACCAAATGTCAGCCGGCGCCTGTGGAGGAAGGTGGCAGAGGCCGTCAGCCACATGGCCGTAACAGCCAGGTCAGGCAGCCAGTGCCACAAGAAGGTCAATGACCGTGTCAGCGCAGCCAGGGTGAGTACTCCCCCCATTACACCCCCCTCCCCCCCATCCCCCGACCCCAGGATGGGTGGCAAAGCCCAAGCTGAAACCGACATGGCTGCACCCACACATGCAGGCTACATTGACAGAATGGGCTGTGAACCTATGCCAACATACACACAACCGCTGATCTGCAAGTATATGTCAGCCTAACACTGTTTCCATTTATCTCTGTCACCCCCTCACCCCACCCCTGCCCAGGAGAAGTGCGCCCATAACGGTGCTATGTCTTTTCGTCCGACGTCATTTCGTCCAACGACACTTCGTCCACGTCTTTTTGTCCAACGTCTTTTTGTCGGATGATTTTTTTCGTCAAAGACTTTTTGTGACTTGTTACGTTTTTTTGTCGGATGATTTTTTTTGTCAAAGACGTTTTGTAACTTGACTTTTTGTAACTTGCTTGTTGACTTTTTGAACTCCTGAAAACTAATGAATTAGAAAGGGAGATGCGGCAGGTGGAAAGTCAGGGGGTTTTGCGTTCCATGTTTTCCCCTATATTTGCACTCGACAAACGAGGCATTTCCCAATCATGCATATTCCATTTTAAAAACTGGTGCTGTACACCTCTCTGAGCCAAGGTCTGTCTATGATAGCGCAGCGGCATGTTAAGGATTTTCGTTTCTAATCCCTGACCTGCTGAAAGCTACTCTGTGCTCAGTAACTCTGAGAGTGACACAATATGATCTGTGCCTGATGATTTTTTTCCTTCCTCTATTTCTATGGGAAGGTAGGGTGCCGATGTGACACCTTGTTGGTGCCTCCTCCTGGCAGTATAGCTCAGATCAGCAACTTGTCTCATGGAAAATGATGTGACAATGCAATATGCAGCCGACTGGAATATCCCTGCACTTTTGCTGTAGCCTTTACCCCAGAAGCTTACTGTGGCATATTGTAGCCTCTGAGAACTGGCGTTCAATGAAGACACGTTAACCATTATGTATTTTCAAGAAGAACAGTCTCTGTACATTTATAAACTATCACAGTTGCTATGGTGACAACTGTGTAATCTGTAATTGTTTTTTGTCAACAGTGCATTTGTCAACTTGCATTTTACTTGCATTTTATCAATTACTTGCATTTTAGCAATTAAATTCACTTGCTGTATTGTACTTGCATTTTATCAATTAAATGGTTTTATACGGAGTTAATTTGTAATTGGATAATTGGACAAAAAGACGTTGGACCAAAAGACGTGCGGACAAAAAGACGTTGGACCAAAAGACGTGCGGACAAAAAGACGTTGGACCAAAAGACGTGGACGAAGTGCCGTTGGACGAAGTGACGTCGGACGAAAAGACGCGACACGGCCCATAACAACCGGGAGAGTGAGCGGACCGTTCATGAAGAGAGGGCCCTGGACCTTGCAGGTGGACCCGAGGACTGGGACGTTGCGGAAGCAGAGGTCGGGGGCGCACAGCACCAAGTGAGACCCCCCACTACCTGCCCCCCTCCCCACCCATCCCCCCTACCCTCCATCCCCCATCCCCCTTCCCCCCATCTGTGTGTCAAACCATGTATGCTGTATTGTGTATTGCAGGACCAAACGTTGACCCACCCATCCCTTAGGATGCCGACCGCCCCCAGGACGTGCCAGGGTGCCCATGAGACAGGGACCGCCGTCAGGCATATGACGACCCCACCTAGTGCCGGGGCGCCCACGAGCCAGGGATAGACCCGGACCATCAGGCGTCCGCCGCCCCCATCTAGTGCCAGTGCGGCGATGCCGTAGGGCCACATCCAGCAACGGGGAGGGCAGCCACACCAACAGGCCCCTGTCCCAGTCGACCTAGGACACTGCACACAGAACACACACACCCAGGACACACCCACCCAAGACACTGACACACAGGATACACCCACCCAGGACACCCATACACAGGATACACACACCCAGGACACCCATACACAGGATACACACACCCAGGACACCCATACACAGGATACACACACCCAGGACACCCATACACAGGATACACCCACCCAGGACACACCCACCCAGGACACCCATACACAGGATACACCCACCCAGGACACACCCACCCAGGACACCCATACAAAGGGGACGGACGGACAGGAAACACCACCCCAGGAGACCCGGGCTTCGGGTCCAATGAGGACCTCGACATTACGCCACTACTATCTCCTACACCCTCCACCATCGCAGAGACACTCACCTCGGTTGGTCACTTTAGCGATGAGACTTCTGGTACACTCACTGGTGCGCACAACACAGCTGTCCCGGTACAGCAGGTGGAGGTAGAAGCAGCCGACGGGCCGGACGGTTGGAGGGCAGCCCTGGCCCAGCAACCAGCTGCCGCCCAGACGGGTCCCGGGTTCCTGGAGTTGGCACACCCACCCATCGACCTGATGCAGTCACGGACCAAGGGACGATCGAAGGGGATGACGGCTGGCTTGCAGCAACTGCAGACGCAGATGGAGGAGTCCACCAGCGCGCAGGAGCAGGGAGTGGTGCCGGTCATGCGTGCCACCCAGGCAGAAACCGCACGGGTGGCGTCCGTGGTGGAGGCAATGGGTGCGACGGTGTCAGACATGGGTCGCAGTATGCAAGGCCTGGGGCTTTCTGTGCCGGCGGCATCCATGGCCCAGGACATGGTTGCCCTCTCACAGGAAGCCATGAGCCAGAGTCAGCTGCAGATCGCAGATGCGCTCAATGCCATGGCCCTGTCTCAGCAGACCATGGCCCAGTCTCTGCAGGTCATGGCCCAGTCTCTGCAGGCAGTGGCCCAGTCTCAGCAGGCAGTGGCCCAGTCTCAGCAGGCAGTGGCCCAGTCTCAGCAGGCAGTGGCCCAGTCTCAGCAGGCCATCCCTGAGGGCATCGGTGCCATTGCCCAGGTGCTGTCCGGCATCGCTCAGACACAGACAGGGATGGCCAACTCCTTGAGCTCCATGGCTGCAAACTTGCAGACCCTTGTTGATACCAGGGCGGGCCTCCAGGACTGGCAGCGCCAGGTGTCGGGGGGGGGGGGGGGGGGGGGGGGGGGGGGTGTCGGATGCTCGGTCCATTCGCATTTCCAACCCATGGAGAGGCCCAGGGGTCATCAGGCACCCCGAGGGAGGAAGAGGTGCTGGGGCCCATTCTGGGTCCCCCTGCAGGGAAGGTCCCGGAACACAGCGACACCTCAGACTCCCCCACTTCCATCCCAGGTGCATCTGGTGGGCAACGGGAAGAAGAGGCTGGCAGCTCGCTGTCCCGCTCACCCAAGGCGCAGCCTGGCCCATCCAGGTCAGGCCGCTCCTGGAAACCGCTGCCAAATGGGACCCCAGTCACAGGGCAGGAATCATGTGTTGCCCTATTATGTATTTTCTTTTATTCCCTTTTCTTCCCATGTACTTAATGATCTGTTGAGCTGCTCGCAGAAAAATACTTTTCACTGTACCTCGGTACACGTGATAATAAACAAATCCAATCCAACAAGAGTCCACCTCCAGTTCTGCTGTACCGTCTGGAGAACCACCTAGACGTAGTCATAGGGCCCGTAAGCCCAAAATATTAGACACTGAGTAAGTTGGCACCGGTGCAGGGCACAGATTAGTCATAGGGGTTGGGCACGTGTACAAACTGTTTGTAATTAAAATCACTTTCACACATACAAAAGCTGCCTCTGTGCTCTGTCCGATGCGTGCGGGGGTGGGATGTAAGATGAGTGGCAGTGTGTGTGTGAGGGGTGATAGGATGTATAGCTAAGGTGCCCTCCCCCCCGGGTCTCCCTCGCCATCCCACCCCCCGGGCAGACAACGGGACCGTACGCTGCAGTGCCCAGGCCGCATGCACGGACGGTCCAGGTGGAGGATGTTACTGTGGCCATGAGTCAGGCATTGCCTCACGATGTAGAGCCTGGAGCTCATCCTCCATGGCATGCAATAGACCCGCTTCTACAGGCGACCGTGTGAGTCCTGCCCATTGTGCCGTAGGTGGATATGCAATGGAGGGGTGGTGTGCATGCGGGTAATGCAGTGCTGGGTGGTGGGCAGGGTGAGGGTGGTTGCTGGTGGGCGGGGTGCGGGTGGTGGGCTGGTGCTGTACTGTGCTGTCCGTGCCCATACTCGGCGATTTCCACCCCCCCTAGTATGTGAACCGTGCGGCTATCAACCCGTCCCGTGCCTGCTGGGCCAGCCGGTGACGGTTGGCAGCCTCCCGTCCTTGTCCAGCCCGTCTGTCTCGTACATTGCCCCCATCCTCCTCATCTGGGGAGGCCTTCCCTTCATTGTGTTGCTCCTCCCTCTCCCCTTCCTCTGCCTCCAGCACATCGCCCCTCTGCTGGGCTATGTTGTGCAGGACGCAGCAGACCACAACGATGCGGCCGACCCTATCTGATGGGTACTGGAGGGCCCCTCCAGAGCGGTCCATGCACCTGAAGCGCATCTTCAGCAGCCCAAAGCACCTCTCGACCACACCCCTGGTCGTTGCATGGGCATCGTTGTGGCGGGTCTCTGCGTCAGTCTGTGGCCTCCGTATAGGCGTCATCAGCCACGACCGCAACGGGTAACCCTTGTCACCCAGCAACCAGCCCCTCAGCCGGGGTGGGTGTCCCTCAAACATAGCGGGGATGAAAGATTCTGCCAATTAGAACGAGTCATGGACACTGCCCGGGTACCGGGCGCAGATGTGCAGGATCTTCATGCGGTGGTCACAGACCACCTGAATGTTCAGGGAATAGTACCCCTTCCTGTTCATGAACACCGCCCTGTTATCCGCTGGTGGCTGCATGGCGACATGCACCTCATCGATCGCCCCCTGTACCATGGGTACCCTGGCCACAGCAGCAAAGCCCGCTGCCCAGGAATCCTGGTGGGCGCGGTCCACAGGAAACTGGATGCAGTGATCCACGACGTCGTACAGGGCGTCAGTCACTGCACGGATGCACCGGTCCACTGATGCCTGAGAGATGCCGGACTGGTCCCCACTCGGCGACTGGAACGACCCCGTGGAATAGAGGTTCAGGGGCACCGTCACCTTGGCGGCCACCGGGAAAGGGTATCCACCCCCAGTCCCACGCGGTGCCAGGTGTGCCATCAGGTGGCAGATATGGGCAACGGTTTCCCGGCTCATCCTGAGTCTCCTCCTGCATGCCGGGTCCGTGAGGTCCTGGTATGACGAGCGGTGCCGGTACACACGGGGACTCATCGGGCGCCTCTGTGGCACCACCATCACCTCCTCCTCCTCCTCCTCCTCCTCTTTGTCCTGTCGGGCAGGCGGCTCTCCAGCCTGGGCAGCTGCCACCTGCCCCTCTGCGGCACACTCCTCTGCTGCAGCCTCCGCCGCCTCCCTGGCACGTCCCTGCTCCAGCTCCCATAGGGCAACATGTCGAAGTGCGCCTCCCGCTACGGCGGTCAACATTGCTGGGTGATGCTCAAACATAACAGTCTGCAGGGGGTGGGGGTAGACGACATGACATCATTGCCAATACCACCCTCCGCACCCAGGTACAATGGGCTGCATGGTTGCCACTGTTGCCAGCTGGCACCTGGCCAGGCAAATCCCCCCCCCCAATCCCCGCCACCCCCTATCCCCTCCCCGGCACCGCCATCCCCGGCACTCCCATCACCGGCACCCCTGATACCCTCCCCAGCACTCCCATCCCCGGCACCCCCGGCACCCCTATCACCGGCACCCCCGATCCCCGGCACCCCTATCCCCAGCAACCCCCCGATCCCCTCCCCGGTACGATTCCCGTCGGCGGGATTTTTTGCGGGCCGGAGAATACAGCAGCCGGCGGCAGAGAGCGGCGGGGCGGGATTTTTTGCGGGCCGGAGAATACAGCAGCCGGCGGCAGAGAGCGGCGGGGCGGGATTTGCGCTGCCCTCCGGGGTTTCTCCAACCCGGCAGTGGGGTCGGAGAATCCCGCCTCCAGACATTGTAACCTGGGACAATGGATCACAGGTTGGCAATGAATACTTTGAAGAGTTCATGACATCGAATGGATTTGTCCACACTACCAGCTCACCAAATGCCCCCAAGCCCATGGTAAAGCTGAAAGCCGAGTGCGTATTATGAAAGCATTGCTTAAGAAGAACACTGACGTCCAACTTACATTTTTGTAGCATCACTCTACTCCACTCCAAAATGATTTAATGGGAAAAAGACTGAGAACTCAACTCCTTACTCTACCACAAACACTCATTCAAACTAATGACTTGGTTAAATTGATGAAGAAAAGGGCTAGTAGCATTCCAGCCAGAAGCACCAGGAACCGCACCTCTAACCCCGCCCAGAACAGACTCTTGTTATTTTTGGTTAGATCACGTCTTCTGAGAATCACAAATAGAAATATCGTAAACCAGATTACACACCATCCTGCGCATGCGCGGGGGCTGGTTTAGCTCAGGGGCTGGTTTAGCTCACTCAGCTAAATCGCTGGCTTTTAAAGCAGACCAAGCAGGCCAGCAGCACGGTTCGATTCCCGTACCAGCCTCCCCGGACAGGCGCCGGAATGTGGCGACTAGGGGCTTTTCACAGTAACTTCATTGAAGCCTACTCGTGACAATAAGCGATTTTCATTTTCATTATCTGTCGATATGCCACGTCCCCTAAAATCAATGGAAGCAAAGATTTAAACACAATTAAAAAGTTTCTAAAGCACCACAGTTTTGATGATGAACCACCTAGATCAGCTTTGCATGAATAGTTAGTAACTGCTTCATTGCACCTTGTTAACTATTAACTCATTGTTCTTGGAATTCTTACTGTTGTAATTGGTATTGTTCAAAATGTTTATACAGCTTTTTATCACGTCCTCAGGACATCCCCAAACACTTCATAAATAATTAATTAGTGTTTGATGTGCACCACAATTGTTTTGGAGACAAACACCATCAGTTAAATTGTCCTTTACATTCAGTTGGAGAGAACAGGCAGGGTCTCAGTTTGCCTCTGATAGTGCAGTGATCCCTCGGTACGACAGTGGGAGTCTTGGTCCCGATTATGGGCGGTATACTCCTCACCTGGGACTAAGTGCCTGAGCTGTCGTGAACGCCGTCGCGTTTCATGACGGCACGAACAGGGCGCGGGCACAACCTATTCTGGCCCCCACAGGAGGCCAACACGGCACTGGAGCGGCTTCCTTACGCAGCGCCAAATGGGCGCCGCACCAACCCACGCATGCGCAGTTGGGGCAGCTCATTCCTGCGCATGCGCAGTTGGGCCACGCCATCCTGCGCATGCGCGGGGAACGTCTTACGCATGCTGGCCCCTCACCAACATGGCGCCAGGGTTCTGGGGCCGGCCGCGGAGAGAGGCCCGCCCGCCGATCAGTGGGCCCCGATCACGGGCCAGACCCCATCAGAGGCCTTCCCCGGTGAAGGAGCCCCCCTCCCCCACAGGCCACCCCCCCGCCCCCAGCGTTCCCGCACACTTCCCGCCAGCAGCGACCAGGGGTAAAAGGCGCCAGCGGGACTGTCATTTTTTTCGCCGGCTGCTTGGCCCAAATCGCCGCTCACCGTTTGCGGCGATTCCCTGAGCGGCCCGGCGTGATTCTCGCGGCGCTGGTTTTGGGGGGTGGGAGAATCGAGTGTGGGTGTCGGGGCGGGCGGCGCCGCGGCGATTCTCCCACCCGGCGTGGGGGGGAGAGAATACCGCCCTATGTGTTCACGTACTTTTTAATGTATTCATCCCTGACATGTGGGCAAAGCCAGCATTTATCGCCCATCTTCAACTGCCCTTGAGAAGGTGGTGGTGAGCTGCCTTATTGAACCGCTGCGGTGCATGTGGTGTAGGTGCACCCACAGCGCTCAGGGAGGGGGGGTTCCAGGATTTTGACCCAGTGACAGTGAAGGAACGTCGATACATTTCCAAGTCAGGATGGTGTGTAGCGTGGAGGGGAACTTGCAGACGGTGGTGTTCCCGTATATCCGCTGCCCTCCTTCTTCTAGGTGGTAGAGGTCAAAGGTTTGAAAGGTGCTGTCGCAGGAACCTTGGTGAGCGGCTGCAGGGCATCTTGTTCATGGTACACACAACTGCTGCTGTGTGTTGCTGATGGGAGGGGTGAATATTTAAGGTGGTGGATGAGGTGCAACTCAAGCAGGCTTCTTCGTCCTGGATGGTGTCGAGCTTCTCGAGGGTTGTTGGGGCTGCACTCATCCAGGCAAGTGGAGAGCTTTCCATCGCACTTCCGATTTGTACCTTGTCGATGGTGGACAGGTTTTCGGTAGTCAAGAGGCGAGTTACTCCCTTCAGAATTCCCAGTCTCCAACCTGCACCTGGTGCTTGCTTGGTTGGTCCAGTATTCTGGTTAGTGGTAATCCCCAGGGTGTTGTTGGTGGGGCATTCGACAATGACAATGCCCTTAGTTCAACCGCACTTAGATTGATTACTGCAAGCAATTTTAGTCACCATATTATATAAAGGATATAGAGGAACCGACGAGGAGACTTACGGGGTTGACACCAGATGCACATTTTGAAGAAAGAAAGTTGAGGGGGTGATCTAATAGAGGTGTTTAAAATTATGAAAGGTTCTGATAGAGTGGACATCGAGATGTCCAATAGAAAGTGAGTGTGGAACTCACTACCACAGGGAGTGATGAATGAGTTTGCAGTGTATGTCCCCAAAAATTAATTTTGGGGGCAATATTTGCATTTCAACTTGTACTGTCTGTTCAGCAAATATGTACATAGCCACCTGTGATTCCAGCGATTAAAGAGCCAATCCTTAGTGATGTGTGCAGTATTTTTTCTCAAGGGCTGAACTAATGTGTATCAATGAACTATTTGTGAGAGGCGTCTCAGTGTCTGAGTGCTCCAACTCATTACTCACTGCTCAGTCATTAGTCCGAAATTGTTGCAACATCCGAATCTTCAGCCTGGAGATTGGGATCAGCCCTATATTTCAGTAGAAAAGGACCAATAAGAGAAGGATTGCTGCAAGCAATTTTAGTCCCCATGTTATAAAAAGGATATAGAGGATTTGAAGAAGAGGAGACTTACGGAGGTGACCTGTTTCATGATGTATTGAGCATTCAAGGTAATATCTTTCACTTTAGGTGTGAGTGGAACACTGCAGTGGTGGACATGTCACCCATATGTAGGTGTTTGAACCTCTGTCAAATTCAGTTTTCACCCCTGCCCAAAGTCTCCTCAAATATCACCCCCAATGTTGCCATGCCTGACACTGACCCAGGCAGATCACAGAACAAAGACAAAGAAAAGTACAAAGAAAAGTACAGCACTTCAGCCCTCCAAGCCTGCATCAACCATGCTGCCTGTGTAACCTCAAAACTTCTGCAGAGTCAGTATCCCTACGTTCCCAACGTATTCATGTATTTGTCAAGATGCCCCTTAAACGTTACTATATTTATGGAGAAGGTGCGGAGCTGGGTCAGAGGGTTGACTCTCAATTGGTCAGATTGGAGGAGAGTTTGGGTAGGGGGTTGAGATTGAAGGCGTTAGCGGCAGCGCCGCTCCCAACGGCCCCAGGGGTGATACTCAGGGAGCCCGGTAGTAATAGCTTCATTGAGAATTTGGAGGCAGTTTCACCGGCCCTTTGGGTTTGGGATAGGGACAAGGGAAATGCCAATTCGGGGGATCATAGATTTGAGCCAGGGAAGTGGGATGGAAATTTTCGGAGATGGGAGGAGAAAAGAATTTGGACATTAAAAGATTTGTTTCTTGGGGGTCGGTTTGTGGGATTGAAGGAGCTGGGAGCAAAGTATGGTCTGCAGCAGGGGGAAATATTTAGATACATGCAGGTTTGAGACTTTGCCGAAAAGAGATAGAGAGCTTCCCAGTAGAACCAGCTTCCACATTGCTGGAGGAGATGCTGACGACAGGTAGACTGGAGAAGGGGTTAGTATCGGCGGTTTACGGGGCTACTTTGGAGGAGGAGAAGGCGTCGCTGGAAGGGATCAAGGCAAAGTAGGAGGAAGAGTTGGGAGAGGGTATGGAGGAGGGGTTCTGGTGTGAGATGCTCCGGAGGGTGAACGTCTCCACCTCGTGTGCAAACAATGTTCGTATGTTTTGGTCCTGTCCAAATCTGGAGGATTACTGGGAAGAGGTGTTTAGGGTAATCTCTAAAATGGTGCACGTGAAACTTGACCCGGGCCCTCGGGAGGCCAGATTCGGGGTTGCGGACCAGCCGGGGTTGGAAACTGGCGCGGAGGCAGATATTGTAGCCTTCGCCTCATTGATCGCCCAAAGGCGGATCCTGTTAGGGTGGAGATCAACCTCTCCACCCTGTGCCCTGGCGTGGTGGGGGTACCTGCTGGAATTCTTAACGCTTGAAAGGGTCAAATTTGAACTGAGGGAAAGGATGGAGGGTTTCTCCAATTCATGGGCGTTATTCATTATGCACTTTCAAGAATTGGATCCACATCGAACATTAGTGGGGGGGGGGGGGGGGGGGGGGGGAGCTGGCAGTTATTGATTATTGTTTATTGTTGGGTGGAAAGTTGGGAGAAAATGTGAAAAAGGAGGAGAATAAAAATATATTTTCTAAAACGTCACTATATTAGCTGCTTCCACCACCTCCTCCTGCAATGAGTTCCAGGCACCCACTACCCTGTTTAAAAAACTTATCTTGCACCTTAAACTTATGTCCCTTAGTAATTGACTCCTCCACCCTGGGAAAAAGCTTCTGACTATCCATGCCCCTCATAATTTTGTAGACTTCTGTCAGGTCGCCCTCAACCTCACGATTCCTAAGAGAACAAACCGAGTTTATCCAACCTCTACTCATAGCTATTGCCCTGCATACCAGGCAACATCCTGGTAAACCTCTTCTGTACCCTCTCCAAAACCTCCACATCCTTATGGTTGTGTGGCGACTATATTGAACACTATATTCGAGCCATGTATTTTAGCGATGCACCAACAGCAATAGATAGTGCACTTACCATAGCAAAAACACCCCCAGGATGTTTCACAGGGAATGCAATCAGACAAAAATTAACATCAAGCCATGCAAGGAAACACTAAGATGGATGATCAAACACCTGATTGAAGAGCTTAACTTTAGGTTGTGTCTTAAGGGAATCAATAGAATACCTACAGGGCAGAAGGAGGCCATTCGGCCCATCGAGTCTGCATAGACCCTCTGAAAGACCACCCAACCAGGCTCACCACCTACCTATCCCCATAACCCCACCTAACCTGCACATCCTCGGACAATAAGGGGCAATTTGACATGGCCCAATCCACTTAACCTGCACATCCCTCGACACTAAGAGAAGGTATGGAGGAGGGGTTCTGGTGTAAGGTGCTCCGTAGGGTAAACACCTCCACTTCGCGTGCGAGGTTGGGGCTGATACAGCTGAAGGTGGTGTATAGAGCCAGCTCTTTGAGGGGGTAGAAGATGTGTGCGAACGTTGCGAAGGAGGCCCCGCAAACCACGTACATATGTTTTGGTCCTGTCCAAAGCTAGAGGATTACTGGAAGGAGGTTTTTAGGGTAATCGTCAAAGTGGTGCACGTGACCAGCATGGTCACTCCACCTAACTTGCACATCATTGAACTGTGGGAGGAAACCGGAGCACCAGGAAGAGCCCCACGCAGACAAGGAGAGAAGATGCAAACTCCACACAGTTACAGAAGGCCGGAATTGAACCTGGTTCCCTGGCACTGCGAGGAGGCAGTGCTAACCACTGTGTCACTGTGGGAAGAGAGAGAGAGGTGCCAAGGCAGAGATGACTAGGGAAGGAATTTCAGAGAATAGGACTGAAGGCGTGACCACCATTCCTGGAGCAGGTGCAGTGTCTTTGGAGATTCTGATTGTTCTGACAAGCAGTGACGAAGCTCTGCCTCTACCCAGTCGAAACCAACAAACTACATCCATCACCTGGCTCTGTGCTGCCAGTTACCCTGTGGATTGACAAGGCCCTCAATTTGCCCCACACAGGCCAGCATGGAGCATCTCAGCTACATCAGTCACCTTGCTGTGCCCACGAAGGAGATAATGGCTGATTTACTCCATTGTGGCCCATGGCTTCATCAGCGTCACCAACAGAAGCTACAGGTCAAAGCCCATTTCCCAGTGTGCACCAACATTTTCCACCATAGATGCTATATTAAGGCTAAAAACAGATTGAATCTACAGTCAGGTTGGCTGCCATACTGTGTGAGCGCTGTGGGGGTGTGGGGCGAAAGAGATGATTTCATCTCTCACAAAACGCAGCCCAACAAACAAAAGGATGCTCTCGGGAATTTGTTCCTGGGACCTTGAGTCAGGCTCGATCTGCAATATCCTAGCTAACCGGCCCTATAATATGTTGATACTCAGCGACTGCTGATGCCCTGATTCACTGACAATCACATCACCGATTTGGAGCAGTCAGTTGTGCTTTGAAGTTGTTCATTATCTTGAAGATAAACTGTTCCGTTTAATCATAAATTCTTAAGTGCATCTGCACTTGTGGTAAAATGACATCAACTGCTTTCTGCTCCTTTGGAAATAAACAGTTTGGCTGAGGGTGCAAAGGTGACAGGGATATGTAATAAATCACCGTGACATTCTGTTCTGAAAACAAAAGCCAGCTTGCACCCTGTTACTGTGCAGCCATTTTACAAATGGCAATGAACCAAAATCTCTATTCCCTTAGACATTTTAAAATGTGGGTAACTGCTCCAAGAACAACCTTAACCCAAAATTCTCTGTGACTGCCTTTTGAGTGCAGTGCCATTTGGCTTGCTTCAACCTGCTTTGTGAAATCCCCCGATGGCCTGGGGTTCCTGGCTCAAATCTGCAGGGAAACAATGGCCGGAGGAAGGGAGTGAGAAAAACAATAAGACTCCTATCTCTTCAACAAGTTCTTTGTGATTGAAACAACAGCGCCCAACAAGAATGATTGCAAACCCCTTACCTCCCATGGGAGATGGATGGAAGATGTACCATGGAACTGCATTGTGAGTGTTTCCCTTCTGAGAAAGTAGTAAAACATGCCCCAGCTTTGTAAGAAAGGAATGTTACTGAGCAGCAAAATAGCACCAGGTCATTACTGATGGTCTCAGTTAGTTTTTAGTCTTTGGTCAAGTTGGACTTTAACCAGTATTGATGCTGTTTTAGGTTGCCTTGTTAAAGAGGTGGTGTGGTTGTGGTGGTATGATTAGCATAGCTGCCTGCCATTGGTGCAGAACACCGGCTTACCATTGGCCCTGGTCGGTCATGTGCCTCTCGACCGGTTGGTTGAGACCAGTCATGTGACAGCTCCCCGATTGGTCGAAAGGCTGAGTAAACCCCGCCTCCAGGGCGGGGTATAAATACCCAGTACTCCCGGCGGTCGTCCTTCTACTGTAATCGACCGCAGGCTTAACATCTAGTATATTAAAGCCATACTTTTGTTCAGCAACTCGTCTCGTGTTCAATTGATGGTACATCAATTTAATATACTAGAAATTTGAAGATGGAGCTCCGGATCAAGCCCGACTGTCTCCGCATCAGCCCGCAAACTCCGAACGCATCGGCAATCTTCAAGCATTGGCTGGCGTGTTTCGATAGCTACCTGGCGACCGCAAACAGCCCCCCCCCACCATGGCACAGAAACTTCATATTCTCCATTCCAGCGTGGGCATGGCGGCCTATGCGATGATAGAGGAAGAAAAGGAATATGACGTGGCCATGGATACGCTAAAAGGACAATTTCTTAAGCCGGTAAACCGAGTGTACGCCCGACATCTGCTGGCTACCAGACAACAGTTCCCCGGTGAGTCCTTATATGAATTTTACTGGGCCCTCGCTGTCCTGGGGAGGAATTGCTCCTGCCTCCAAGTTTCAGCACTGAGCACATGGAACTTTTAATCAGAGATGCTTACGTGGCTGGGATGCAGTCCGCCGCAATCCGCCAGCGGATGCTGGAGAAAGACGACCTCAGCCTAACTGAGGCATGGACCCTCTCCACTTCCCTGGAGGTCGCCGACTTAAACGCCCGTGCCTATGTCCCCAGCCGTGCTGCAGCGCCCTGGGCCTCCTGGCACGCTTCCCCACCGCCATCCGCCACTCCCGACCCCCCTCAGGCCTGCGCCACGGGACGCCCCGACAAGTCCGCGGGGCCCCGCTGCTATTTCTGTGGGCTTGCCAAACACCCCCGCCCGCGCTGCCCGGCCCGCTCCACCCTTTGTAAGAGCTGCGGGAAGAAGGGCCATTTTTCGATGGTCTGCCAGGCTAAATCGGTTGCTGCTGTGCCGCGCAGCGACCGGGGATCTCCTCCTCCGGGCCCTTCCAGCGCACCGCGTCAATCTCCCCCCCCCCCCCCCCCCCCCCCCACCCCCGGGTTCCTGCGTCCGGCCTGCGCGCCTCTCTGCCCCCACTCTCAGCCGCTCCGATCGGCCCGCCGGCACCGCTAACCCTGCCCCCAGCAACCACGAGGGTCCTGCGGGCGCCGCCACCTTGGGCCCAGGATACAACATGCGGGTCCTGGGCGCCGCCATCTTGGGGCCCCGACCCCATGTGCGGGTCCTGGGCGCTGCCATCTTGGGGCCCCGTCTCCACGTGCGGGTCCTGGGCGCCGCCATCCTGGACTGTCACACAAGGTCCTGCCAGCACCTACTCGGCCGCCGACGATGACTATGGATCTTCTCCATGGCTCGCGGCCATTCAGCTCGACCAGTCATGTCCACGCACGCTCGCCAAGACGATGATGCAAATCCACCTCAACGGGCAAGAGACTGACTGCCTGCTGGACTCCGGGAGCACGGAAAGCTTCGTACACCCTGACACGGTAAGACGCTGCACGCTCCCTGTCCACCCTGTAAAACACAAAACCGGGTTAGCCTCAGGTTCGCACTCCGTCCGCATCACCGGGTGCTGCATCGCGGACCTCACAGTCCAGGGGAAGTTTTTAAAAATTATAAACTCCTTATCCTCCCAGACCTTTGCGCACCGGCACTCCTAGGACTGGACTTCCAATGCAACCTGCAGAGCTTGACCTTCCAATTCGGTGGCCCTATACACCCCTCACTTTCTGAAGCCTCGCGTCCCTCAAAGTAGACCCCCCCCCCCTCCTTGTTTGCTAATCTCACCCCCGATAGCAAACCCGTCGCAACCCGGAGCAGACGGTACAGCGCCCAGGACCGGACCTTCATCAGGTCCGAGGTCCAGAGGTTGCTGAAGGAAGGGGCCATCGAGGCCAGCAACAGTCCCTGGCGAGCCCAAGTGCTGGTGGTCCGGACTGGGGAGAAAAACTGGATGGTCATCGACTATAGCCAGACCATCAACCGGATTACACAACTGGACTCGTATCCTCTCCCCCGTATTTCCGCCATGGTAAACGAGATTGCGAAATACAAAGTCTTCTCCACGGTGGACCTCAAGTCCGCTTATCACCAACTCCCCATCCGCGCGAGTGACCGCAGGTACACCGCGTTTGAGGCTGATGGGCGCCTCTACCACTTCCTCAGGGTTCCATTCGGTGTCACAAATAGGTCTCGGTCTTCCAACGGGAGAGGGACCGAATGGTCGACAAGTACGGATTACGGGCTACCTTCCCGTATCTCGATAATGTCACCATCTGCAGCCACGACCAGCAGGACCATGACACCAACCTCCGGAAATTCCTCCAAACCGCAAAACTCCTTAACCTAACTTACAATAAGGATAAGTGCGTGTTTAGCACCGACCGTCTAGCCATCCTTGGCTACGTAGTGCGTAACGGAGTGATAGGCCCCGACCCCGAACACATGTGCCCCCTGATGGAACTCCCTCTCCCCAATACCCTCAAATCCCTCAAACGCTGCCTGGGTTTCTTCGCTTACTACGTCCAATGGGTTCCCAATTACGCCGACAAGGCCCGTCCCCTCATTCAGTCCACGACCTTCCCGCCGTCGACAGAGGCCTGCCAGGCCTTTAGCCGCATCAAAGCGGACATCGCAAAGGCCATGATGCGCGCCATCGACGAGTCCCTCCCCTTCCAGGTCGAGAGCGACGCATCTCCAGGCTTCTGAACTCCGCCACTCCTCAGTGGAAAAGGAAGCCCAGGCCATAGTCGAAGCTGTGCGACATTGGAGGCACTATTTGGCCGGCAGGAAGTTTACCCTCCTCACAGACCAACGGTCAGTAGCCTTCATGTTCGATAATGCACAGAGTGGCAAGATTAAGAACGACAAGATCTTGCGGTGGCGGATCGAGTTGTCTATGTACAACTACGATATCTTGTATCGTCCTGGGAAGCTCAATGAGCCTCCTGATACCCTGTCCCGCGGTACCTGCTCCAGCGCGCAGATAGACCGCCTCCGCTCCCTCCACGCGGACCTCTGCCATCCAGGGGTAACCCGTTTCTATCATTTCATAAAGACCCGCAACCTGCCCTACTCCATCGAGGAAGTTAGGACAGTAACCCGTGACTGCCACATCTGCGCAGAGTGCAAACCGCACTTCTACCGCCCCCAGCTCGCGTATCTGATCAAAGCATCCTGCCCCTTTGAACGTCTCAGCATAGACTTCAAGGGGCCCCTTCCCTCTAGCAACCGCAACATTTACTTCCTGAAGGTGATCGATGAATACTCCCGCTTCCCCTTCGCCATTCCCTGCCCCGACATGACCACATCGACCATCATTAAGGCCCTCCTCTCCATCCTCTCCCTGTTCGGCTACCCCGCATACATACATAGCGAACGGGGGTCCTCATTTATGAGCGACGAGCTGCGTCAATTCCTGCTCAGCAGGGGCATTGCCTCTAGCAGGACGACCAGCTATAACCCCCGGGGTAACGGACAGGTCGAGCGGGAGAATGGTACCATCTGGAAGACCATCCTACTGGCCCTCCGGTCCAGAGATCTCCCTATTTCCCGATGGCAAGAGGTTATCCCCGATGCCCTACATTCCATCCGCTCCCTCCTCTGTACAACAACCAATCAAACACCTCATGAACGTCTTCTTGTTTTCCCCAGGAAGTCGTCCTGCGGATCCCCTCTCCCGACGTGGCTGGCCGCCCCCGGACCCATCTTGCTCCAGAAGCATATGCGGGTGCACAAGTCCGACCCGTTGGTGGAACAAGTCCAGTTACTCCACGCTAACCTGCAGTATGCGTACATGGAGTACCCTGACGGTCGGCAGGACACGGTCTCCCTCCGGGACCTGGCACCCGCTGGCGTGCGGCCTTCCCCCCCTTCACCACAGGACCCCCCCCGCCCCTTTTCCCCCAGCGTCCCACACAGGCCACCCCTTCCCCATCCATGGCATACCACCAGCCCGGGGTACGGAGATAGTTCAAGGACCATCGCTCCCAGAGTCCAGGACATCAGCTGAACCACCACCATCAGCTGAACCAACGTCACCAACGTCACCTGCGGCGGTCTGCCAGGACGTCACGGGCAACGAAAAGGCTGATCGAGTCCATTTAACTTCAACACCATCATGGACCTTGTATAGACACTATGTACTGTTGCTAAATGTCTGGGCCAGTGAGAAGCCAAGGATACATTTCTTTTTCTCCTTACTACTCATACCACCAGTTCTCCCCCCCCCCCCCAACTCTCGTTGACCCCCCCCCCCGGGCTTCTTTCTCCGCAAGGGGTGAATGTGGTGGTATGATTAGCATAGCTGCCTGCCATTGGTGCAGAACACCGTCTTGCCATTGACCCTGGTTGGTCATGTGCCTCTCGACTGGTTGGTTGAGACCAGTCATGTGACGGCTCCCCGATTGGTCGAGAGGCTGAGTTAACCCCGCCTCCAGGGCGGGGTATAAATACCCAGTACTCCCGGCGGTCGTCCTTCTACTGTAATCGACTGCAGGGCTTAACATCTAGTATATTAAAGCCATACCTTTGTTCAGCAACTCATCTCGCTGGGGGGGGGGGGGGGGGGGGGGGGGGGGGTGGTGGCGGGGGCATTGTTGGACTCTATTTAGGGGTAGGATTGAAAGCTCTTTTCAAAAGAACTGAAGTGTCGGAATTTAAGATGCCAGAAGCTGAGCCTCACGCACAAACAGGCCTTTTGCACAGGTCAGTGAAGGTCATGATGTTATATGATGCACCGGTGTCGATCTGGCATTCCATGTTCCCTTGATGTTTCCGTTCTGTGGTCATCATTCCAACAGACTTGAGAAAACCAGCCTGTTGTATGGTGTTTAGTGCTTCATCGGACTCTCCAGCTGATATCTCTCCAGTGGCCATCTGTATCGGCTTCTTTTGCTTCTTTCCAGCCAAACACCTGTGTGCAAAATGATCCAGATTCTTGCAGTTAAAACCTGCTTTCCCCAAGCTGGATAATCCTTCTTTTTCTCTGTATGATGTCCTCCACAGTATTTGAATCCTGCCCTTTGTCCGTGGTTGTTCTGCCGGAATGTCTCTGAGCACAATGTATCTCCTAGTCTGTTTTGCCATATCTGCGTTCGAGCTGATGTTTCACAACCTTCCCGTTTCAGAACACATCTATCACTTTCTTGTGAGTGGCGGAAGTCTCCCGCCGTTCACTGGTGGCGGCAAACTCTGGTCACGCCGGCTCTGGTCACGCCGCCCCCCCCCCCCCCCCCCCCCCCCACTGCCCACGGGTTTCCCTGCAGCGTGGGGTGTCTTCAGTGGGAATTTCCATTGACAGCGGTGGGAGCAGAGATTCCTGCTGGCGGTGGATGGCATGCCGCCTCTCACCACTGTGAAACATGCAGCTAAGAGGCTCGAGAATCTCACCTAGTATGTTTTCCTCTCTCCTTAGACTTGCTCTCACTGCGGGATCTTTTATGCGTTGGAAAGTTCTATCCCTAATGAGATCATCTTTGAGTTGCCGGAATTCACAGGATTCTGCAAGCTGTGTTACTGCCGTCACACTCTGATTAATGGTCTCCTTTTCAGCTTAAACCCTAATGTTGAACATATACCGGTCACAAGTTACATCCATGTGGGGTTCAAAGCGTGCCTTCAAAGCTTTGAAACTTTCTGCAGTCTGTTTTCTGTTCTTCAGATAGATTAAGGGTGGGATGCAATTTGCAGCAGTGTCTCCTCATCAGTGTTAAAAGTGTTGCTACTTGTATCAGTTCCAGCTTGTTAATTAAATCTCTTGCAGGTTAAATCACTTCCAGTCAGCTCTCTCTCTCTCTCTCTCCCAAAGGGGAGAGCAGCCTCAGGTCCTCTGGCAACATTAATTTGGGCGACACGGTGGCGCAGTGGTTAGCACTGGTGCCTCACAGTGCCAGGGACCCGGGTTCAATTTTGGTCTTGGGTGACTGTGCGGAGTTTACATGTTCTCCCCGTGTCTGCGTGGGTTTCCTCCGGGTGGTCCAGTTTCCTCTCAAGGTCCAAAGATGTGTGGGTTAGGTGGATTGGTCAGGCTGAATTGCCCCCTCAGTATTCAAAATGTTAGCTGGGGTTACGAGGGTAGGTTGGGGGATTGGGCCTGAGTACAGTGCTCTTTTGGAGGGTCAATGTAGTCTCGATGGGCTGAATGGCCTCCTTCTGTACTCTAGGGATTCTGTGAGTCCACCTTATAGGAGTCAGCAGAAGAAAGGAAGTGCCTGAGTAAAAGGTAAAGTTTCTATAGTACCAGATGACCATAGGCTACTTTTCCCTTTGAAGGGCAGAGCTGACTGGTGGTGGTTGAAGCTCAGGGTCACCACACCTCAGGCGAGGGGCGAGGCTGAAAAGGCGTAAGCCTTCATGAATATCCTTGACTGATAGGGGAATTGAAGCGCGCTGCTGGCCTTGTTCTACATCACAAAACACGTTCTCCCCATGTCTGTGTGGGTTTCCTCCGGGCGCTCCGCTTTCCTCCCACAAGTCAAGAAAGACGTGCATTTTTGGTGAATTGGACATTCTGAATTCTCCCTCCGTGCACCTGAACAGGCGTCAGAATGTGGCGACTAGGGGATTTTCACAGTAACTTCATTGCAGTGTTAATGTAAGCCTACTTGTGACAATAATAAAGATTTTTTTAAAAGATGGACACATGACAAAAAAAATGAAAATCAATGGGTGGTCAACGTCTATGGAGTGATTCAGCTGGGATTCTGATTTTACCAACAGTGTTTCAAACTTTCAGAGAGTTTTAAAACTTTGCTGTGTCTGTATTTACATTGTGTATTTATGTATGTCCTATGTTTTTTCATGTATGGAACGGTCTGTCTGGATTGTACTCAGAGCAATACTTTTAACCCGACCTCGGTACACGTGACAATAAATTCAATCCAAACTGAGCTGAGCCAGAATGCGTCAGAGATTGTGAGAGAGAGAGGCGGTTGAAATCTCTAAATGTCAGTCACCGGGCAACCTGATGAATGGCCACCATTTTAGCCCGATACTTGCCGCATCTATTCCCAGAGACGATGCCAGTCTTGTTTTTTTTTTTGCTTGGCTGACCATATGGAAATGGGACTTTCCCAGTGCTCCAACATTGCCTCACTAATGGGAGCAGCCCCATGAAGCATTCAATTATCTTCTTGTGGTTGGACTGAGGATCAGTGGAGCACAGATAATGCTAACCCTAAACCCCCCATTGTCACGGTGGTAGCTGGAGTGCATTGACTCAGAGGTGAGAACTTTCAGCGAAAAGGGTGAATGCTTTGTGACCATTTCATCTGCCACATTACGATCCTACTCCTGCATCCAAACAATCACAGATTTTAAAAGCAGTTTTTTTTGTTGTTGTAAAGCCATATTCACAATGCAGCTATTCAAGAGGAACTCCACTGAGGCAAGGCAAGGGCTATAAGGTCACAGTGGCTTTGACCCACAATGTAAGGGTTTGAAATTGGCAAGGCCTTGCTAAACCCCCTTGCTTCAGTGAGCTCCTTGATTGACTTAATAAGTAATACACAAGAGACGCTGTGATCTTAACTGTGTATCAGATTATCAGCCTCAGATAGGGGTCTGTGGAGCCTTAAACCTCCTCGGAAGGCAGAATGACAATGAGACAAGAGAAAGGCTGGGGGGGGAGATGGCTTTCAGCTTCCGCATTCTTCAACTGAAATGAACATTTTCTGACAGATCAAGCGGTGGTGTCAGTTTTTTTTCTGAGGGACAATACTAAACCAAGGTGAAGAGAAAATGCACGATTTCCACCATAGCCCAATGCAATCACATTAATTCATTAATAGCGCATACCTTCGTGCAGTAACTCAAGTGTAAAAATAGTAGCAATTATTCAAAATTCTTCCACAGACGCCATTAACATATGCCACATGTGACTGTGGTAAGCATTAATAAGATCCTGCCGACACCATCCAGTGATCCGCTCAGAATAAATGCTCTTTAGTTGAGTTTTTAAAAATATGGTATGTTCATAACCTTAACAGCGGTTTGTTTTCAGGAAAATAAAAACAGCTCCCAGCGTTTGGATTCTTCCAGCCCTGTAGGACAAGTTGCCTTTTGCTGAAATTTGACTCGAGAGAGAGAGAGGGGCCTGTTCTTTATTAACTTGCAAATGTTTGCTGCAGCCAAACTGGACAATAGGAAATTACACGCGGACCTGATAATAATTGCAAGGTTCCCCCCTCCTCCACCCTTTTCTCTGATGTTTTTGTGGCTGAAGTTAAATGGAAGCGTTGAACTGGAGAATCCACCCACCCCCATCAAGCTCAAGCAGCAATGAGATTCCCACACAGCTTGGGATTGAGCGGATAAAGAACCAGTTCAGGAACGCCACTCACTCAAACATTGGCAGCCTTTGCACCAAAACCTTTTTACCCCCCCCCCCCCCCCCCCCCCCCCCCCCCCCCTCCTCTCTATTATCTGTATCACTTTCAAAGCCCGTAAACGGGGCAAACTCTCACTTTTTAAGGCTTTGGACCCACTACAGATTTTAAATCGACATGCGTGTGGGTTGATCGTGTGGCAAATATCCTTTCACACAATCTTAAGAGAATTACTGCTCCTTGCTAAATCTGTCTTCCTGAATTGGAGGGGTAAAGAACAGAAAGGCCTCCGTTTATGTCGGGAAGTTCGCAACATCTGCAGATTGTCTTAAAGCCATTCAAGTATTTTTTAAAGGTGGTCACTGTTGTAATACAGAAACCATGGCAGCCAAGTTAAACGCAGCAAGATCCCACTAACAGATAAATGAATAAATATTACTGATATTGGTTTGGGGGATGATTATTAGCTAGGGCATTGAGGAGAACTTCCTCTGCCTCTTCTTCTAAGTAATAATAATAATCATCTTTATTATTGTTACAAGTAGGCTTACGTGAACACTTCAACGAAGTTACTGTGAAAATCCCCTAGTCGCCACATCTCGGCACCTGTTCGGGTACACAGAGGGAGAATTCAGAATGTCCAATTCACCTAACAAGCACGTCTTTTGGGACTTGTGGGAGGAAACCGGAGCACCCGGAGGAAATCCATGCAGACCCGGGGGGAATGTGCAGGCTCCACACAGACAGTGACCCAGGCGGGAATTGAACCTGAGGTCCGGGCACTGTGAAGCGACAGTGCAAATCACTGTGCTACGGTGAGCACCATATTAACCATCTACCCTTCTGATAGGATAAATGGGGCCTCAGTTTATCATCTCATCTGAAAAACAGACATCAACTTGTGTCACTGGGCTGGGAAATCCCTCAGAACAGCTTTTCCTCAACCAGTGTAAACCCGCTGTAAGTGTAAC
Source organism: Scyliorhinus canicula (assembly GCF_902713615.1). Taxonomy (NCBI): domain Eukaryota; kingdom Metazoa; phylum Chordata; class Chondrichthyes; order Carcharhiniformes; family Scyliorhinidae; genus Scyliorhinus; species Scyliorhinus canicula. Next base: position 46,070,494 of record NC_052157.1, on the reverse strand, counting down.
AGCAAACCCCCAAAACTGGCTTTCTGTCTGTAAATATTACATTTGAGCAGTAGGATCGATCCTGAGGGGTTTCCCAATCAAGCCTGTAATGGCTGCCGTGTCAGCCTGTGTTGATAGCTAAGTTGGCAGAGTCCATGGGTTTGGATGATGGTGGAAAGGAATCTTGGTGAATGGCTGCAATGCTACTTGTAGACGATACACACTGCTGTCACTGAATGTTGCTGGTGAAGGGAGGAAATGTTTAAAGTAGTGGAAGGGGTGCCAGTTATGCAGGCTGCTTTGTCCTGGATTGTGACAAGCTTCTTGAGTGTTGTTTGAGCTTCAGTCGTCCAGGCAAGTGAGAGAAAGCCATCACACTCATGACTCGAGCCTTGTAGATGGTGGACAGGCTTTGAGGAATCATATGGTAGGTAACTTGCTGCAGGACTCCCAGCTTCTGACCTGCTCTTGTAACCACAGTATTTATTTATTTAGTCCAGTTCAGTGTCTGATCAATGATAATTCTCCAGGTGTGGGTAATGAGAGTTTCCTCAATGGGAATGGTGTGGAACATCAAAGGGAGATGCTTAGAAGTTTTGGCGTGAGGAGATAGTCATTGCCGGGCATGTCTTTCATAGAATTTACAGTGCAGAAGGAGGCCATTCGGCCCAACGAGTCTGCACCGGCTCTTGGAAAGAGCACCCTACCCAAGGTCAACACCTCCACCCTATCCCCATAACCCAGTAACCCCACCCAACACTAAGGGCAATTTTGGACACTAAGGGCAATTTATCATGGCCAATCCACCTAACCTGCACATCTTTGGACTGTGGGAGGAAACCGGAGCACCCGGAGGAAACCCACGCACACATGGGGAGGATGTGCAGACTCCGCACAGACAGTGACCCAAGCCAGAATCGAACCTGGGACCCTGGAGCTGTGAAGCAATTGTGCTATCCACGATGTTACCGTGCTGCCCCAGAATGTATGTGGCACATTCTTGTCACTAGTAAGTCTAAACCTAGATGTTGTCAAGGTTGGCTGCATGCGGACATGGACTGGGGAGTTATGAAATGAGTGAATGGTGGCAGACCATGACTGCAGAAAATGGTGTGAAGTCCAATTTAATTGAAAGATTTGGATGTCTTGGGACCCTGGAAATGAATTACGTTTCATAGAATTACATGTAACCTTGAAGGACGGGCAAAGAACATTTGTAAAATCATGAGTCTGATGCTCGCCACTCATTGAAGAAGATAGGAGGTCTACTGGCGCCATTAACTCTGTAAAGTCAATGGGTGAGTATGTTTACCTCCTCCAGGATTAGGGGTATGAAGATGTAACCTATGTTCACCATGGTGACGAAGGAAACTTTGCACCATTTTGCTTGGACACTCAATGGTCAGGGAGAACAGAATTCAAAGAATTGTTACGAAGCAGAATCATCATAGAATTTCATAGAATTTACAGTGCAGGAGGAGGCCATTTAGCCCATCGAGTCTGCACTGGCTCTTGGAAAGAGCACCCCACCTATGCCCACACCTTCACCCCATCCCCGTAACCCAGTAACCCTGCCTAACCAAAGGGCAATTTAGCGTGGCCAATCCACGTAACCTGCATAGCTTTGGACTGTGGGAGGAAACTGGAGCACCCGGAGCAAACCCACGCAGACACAGAGAGAATGTGCAGACACCGCACAGACAGTGATCCAAGCCGGGAATCGAACCTTGGATCATGGAGCAGTGAAGCAACCGTGCTAACCACCGTGCCGCTAGTCAATGCTAACAGCGCAGAAGGAGGCCATTCGGCCCATTGAGTCTGCACCGACTCTGCACCGGCTGCACGGTAGCTCAAGTGGATAGCACTGTGGCTCATTGTTGACAGTGGGCAGTTCGCCCAGGAAATGTATGACCAGCAACTGCGTATAAAAGAACAAAAGAACAAAGAACAATACAGCACAGGAACAGGCCCTTCGGCCCTCCAAGCCTGCGCCGACCATGGTACCTGCCTAAACTAAAACCGTCTGCACTTATGGGGCGAAATTCTCCGACCCCACGCAGGGTCGGAGAATCGGCCAGCAGCGGCGTTAATCCCGCTCCCGGCGGGTTTTAAAATCTCCGACCGGACAAAAACCGGCGTTGTGCAAATCACGCCGGCAGCCTCTGAAAACAGCTGGCGCCGGCGGGATTTCATTATTTTTTTCTTTCACCAAATCTCCGGCCCGGATGGGCCGAAGTCCCGCCGACGTGGCCACGGGTCACGTCAGCGAAAAACAGAGTAGCTTTAAAACGGCGTCAACCATCATCAATGGTTCAGTGTCCGAGGGCGAGTGGGGGGGGTTGCGAGTGGGGGGGGGGGGGGGGGGGGGGGTTGCGAGGGGGTGGGTTGCGAGTGGGGGGGTTGCGAGTGGGGGGGGGTTGCGAGTGCGGGGGGGGGGTTGCGAGTGCGGGGGGGGTTGCGAGTGCGGGGGGGGGTTGCGGCGTTGGGGGGGGGTTGCGGCATTGGGGGGGGGTTGCGGCTTTGGAGGGGGGGTTGCGGCGTTGGAAGGGGGGCAGGGGTGGTGGGGAGGGGGTAGGGGTGGTGGGGAGGGGGTTTGGTGCGGTGGGGGGTAGGGGCGTTGGAGGGGGTAGAGGTGGTGGGGGGGGTTGGGGGCAGCGGCGTGCAGAGAGGGGGGGGCGACGGATGCCCGGGGCCAACGCACCGTCGCCCCCCCTCTGCACGCCGCTGCCCACTACCCCAACCACCCCCCCTCACCACCCCTACCTCCCTCCAACGCCCCTACCCCCCTCACCACCCCTACCCCCTCCCCACCACCCCACCCCCCTCCAACGCCGCCCCCCCATCTCTCGCAACGCCGCAACCCCCCCCTCATCGCCGCAACCCCCCACCCTCTCAACTCCGGGTCACCCCCCCCTCTCACCGCCGGTACCCACCCCTCTCAACACCGGTACCCACACCCCCCTCCCCCTCCCTCTGAAGGCCGGTACCCACACACCCCCCTCCCTCCTCCTCCCCCCCTTCCTTTCTCCTCCCCCCTTCCCTTCCTCCCCCCCTTCCTTCTTCCTCCCCCCCTTCCGTCCTCCTCCCCCCCATTCCTTCCTCCTCCCCCCCCTTCCTTCCTCCTCCCCCCCTTCCTTCCTCCGTTATTGGGGGGGGGTGCGGCGTTAGTGGGGGGGGGTGCGGCGTTAGTGGGGGGGTGCGGCGTTGAGAGGGCTGGGTACCGGCGTTGAGAGGGGGTCGGCGTTGGAGGGGGGTAGGGGTGGTGGGGAGGGGGTAGGGGTGGTGGGGAGGGGGGTAGGGGTGGTGGGGAGGGGGGTAGGGGTGGTGGGGAGGGGGGTAGGGGTGGTGGGGGGTAGGGGTGGTGAGGGGGTAGGGGTGGTGAGGGGGGTAGGGGCGTTGGAGGGGGTAGAGGTGGTGAGAAGGGGTTGGGGTAGGGGCAGCGGCGTGCAGAGGGGGCGACTGTGCATTGGCACCGGCCATCCGTCGCCCCCCCCCTCTGCACGCCGTTGCCCCCTACCCCAACCCCCCCTCACCACCCCTACCCCCTCCAACGCCCCTACCCCCCTCACCACCCCTACCCCCTCCAACGCCCCTACCCCCCTCCCCCCTCCCCCACCACCCCTACCCCCCTCCCCACCACCCCTACCCCCCTCCAACGCTGCCCCCCTCTCTCTCAACGCCAGTACCCCCCCCCTTTCCTCTCAACGCAGGTAACCCCCCCCTCCTCTCCTCTCAACTCAACGCCGCAACCCCCTCCCTCCCTCCTCTTAACTCAACGCCGTAACCCCCTTCTCCCCTCTCCTCTCAACTCAACGCCTCAACCGCCCCCCCTCCCTCCCTCTCCCCCTCTCCCCCTCTCCCTCCCCCCAACGCCGGGTCTCTCTTCCCCCCCCCCCCCCAAACAACGGCGGGTCTCCCTCCCCCCCCCAAACAACGGCGGGTCTCTCTCCCCCCCCCCCCAAACAACGCCGGGTCTCTCTCTCCTCCCCCCCCCCAAACAACGCCGGGACTCGCCACTTCCGCAGCTGGTGAAACTGACGCGTATCGCGTCAGTCCGCTGCTGGCCCTTTCGGGAACGGAGATTGCCGGCTTAAAAGAAGGCCCGGACGCCGGAGTCATCCACATCGTTTTTCCCCGCCGGAAATGGGCGTCACGTCGGTCCGCAGAGAATTTCGCCCATGGAGTCCGTATCCTTCCATTACCACCCTATTCATATATTTGTCTAGACGTCCCTTAAAATATCGTACCTGCTCCCACAACCTCTCCAGGCAGCGCGTTCCATATATTTACTACCCTCTGTGTAAAAAGCTTGCCTCGCACATCTGTTCTAAACTTTTCCCCCGCACACTTTAAACCTATGTCTCCTGGTACATGACTCTCCTACACCGGTTAGAAGTCTGTTCCCTGTTTTTGTCTCCCTCCCTTTACGAATATAGGTGTTATATTGACAGTTTCACAATCTTCTCGGACTTTTCCAGAATTTAAGAATCTTGGATGATTACTACCGGTACATCCACTATCCCTATAGCTACTTCCTTTGAATCCTAATATGAAACCCAGGAGGGAAGGATCCTCTCCAGCCCTGAGCAGATGCCTGTATCCCTGGCAGCGGTCAGGTAACACAGCCGTCTGGACTCTGGGGGTGAAATTCTCCGACCCTGTGGGAATCGCCCTGGGCCAGTGTAAATCCCTCCCCCGCCGTGGCCGTAATTCTCCGCCACCCAGGAATCGGTGGGGGCGGGAATCGCGCCCCGCCGGTCGGCAGGCTCCCCGTGCCAGTCGGCGCCCCCCCCGCAGCGATTCTCTGTCCCGCGATGGGCCGAAGTCCCGCCGCTGTCAGGCCTCTCCCACCGACGTGGTGTAAACCACCTCTGGTGCCGGCGGGAGCAGGCGGCGCGAGCGGGCTCCAGGGTCCTGGGGGGGCACCGGGGCGATCTGACCCCGGGGGGTGCCCCCACGTGGCCTGGCCCGCGATCGGGGCCCACCGATCAGCGGGCGGGCCTGTGCCGTGGGGGCACTCTTTTTCTTCCACCGCCACCACGGCCTCCACCATGGCGGAGGCGGAAGAGACTCCCTCCACCGCACATGCGCCGAGGTGACGTCAGCGGCCGCTGACGCTCCAGGCATGCGGGACTCACGCCGACCAGCGAAGGCTTTTCGGCCAGCCCCGACACCGGTCGGCGTGGCGCAAAAGGCCGTTGGCGCCGGTCGGCGGAGCGGGAGCCACTCCGGCGGGGGCCTAGTCCCTAAAGGTGCGGAGAATTCCGCACCTTAGGGGAGGCCCGACGCCGGAGTGGTTCTCGCCACTCCGGTACGCCGGGACCCCCCCCACCCCGCCGGGTAGGGGAGAATCCCGGCCTGGGTCTTTGCTGCAGAGATCAGTCTCAATCTCGCTGGCTGATACAGTCCACTACCACCACTGCATTCTGATATGCGTGTGAATGAACTGCACAGAAAATGAGCTTGACAAGTCTCTCGATGGGAGACACTACCTGATAAATTCTCTAAACCGTGCTGAGACTCCCCTCATCTTGTTGAACTGAAAGAAAGTTTCCTTTTCGGCATGTGAATCCTTGTTTATTTCGTATTTGTCTGTGCAAACCTCTGACGTGTGTAACTGTTGGGGACACAGTGGACACAGGACGGTGGGTGCCCATGCTTGGGGCCTGCATTTTCACCTGGATGCTGCCTAATATACATTCAAAATACCCACTTAAGTCTCTTGTCTGGTGTTGTTCTTTAGGTCACCTTTCCAGACTTCTTTTCACCAGGAAATCTGGACATGTGAAAAATAACGGACTGCGTGGTCGAAATTTGCAGCTCGGAAGGCGACCATTTGGCTCGTCATGTTTGACAAGCAACCATCAGCTTCATCTCTTTTCCCAGCTCCAGCTTTGCAGCCTTGTAGGGGCTTCAAATGCACACCCAAGTACCTTTTAAATGTTACGAGGGTTTCCGCCTCTACCACCTTTCCAGCAAGCGGGTTGCGGATCCCCATTAGCCTCTGGGTTAAAATGCCCAACAAAGGAGAAGAGTGCAACTTCACTTGCACATATGTGTAGCTATAGTTCCCAATTTAAAAAATATTACTTTGGGGGAACGTGGGCACCACTGGTTCGGCCACTATTTATTGCTTAACCCTAATTGCCCTTGAGAAGGTGGTGGCGAGCTTCCTTCTTGAATTTCAGTAGTCCATGTAGTGCAGGTACACCCACAGTGCTGTTAGGAAGGAAGTTCCAGGGCTTTGACCCACCGACAGTGAAGGAACGTGCTGTAGTGCCAAATCAGGATAGCAAGTGGCTTGGAGCAGATCTTGTAGCTGATCGTGTTCTGATGTGTCTGTTGCCCTTGTCCTTCTAAGTGGTAGAGATCACGGGCGGGATTCTCCGACACCCCCCCCCCCCCCCCCCCCCCCCCACGCGCAGCGCAACCCACTCCGGCGCCGGCCTAGCCCCTGAAGGTGCGGAGGACTCCTCACCTTCGGGGCGGCCCGACGCCAGAATGGTTCATACCACTCCTTCGCGCCGGAGTTTCCTGCCCCGCCAGTTTTCGAAGAATCCCACCCCACAGGTTTGGAAGGTGCTCCCTGAGGGTGCATTTTGCAGATGGTACACACTGCTACCACTTTGCGTCAGTGGTGGAGGGAGTAGATGTTGAAGGTGGTGTATGGGATGTCAATCAAGTGCCCTGCTTTGTCCTGGATGGTGCCAAAATTCTTGAGTGTTGTTGGAGCTGCACACTCCTGAATTGTGCCTTGTAGAGATGGACAAGGGGAGATGGGTTACTCTCTGCAGAATCCCTGGCCTCTGACCTCTTGTTGCCGCAGTACTCGTATGGCTGGTCCGGTTCAGTTTCTGGTCAATGGTAAGACCCCAGGATGTTGACTGTGGGGGATTCAGCAATGGTAAAGACATTGAATGTAAAGGGGGGATGATTAGATTCTCTTTTGTTGGCGATGGTCATTGCCTGGCATTTGGATGACCTGAATGTCATTTATAAGCCATATTTAGAATGTCGTCCAAGCCTTGCTGTACGTAGCCATGGTCAAAAATAACAGGATATACCAGATAAATACCTGGCTGGAGAACTCATGTAGGAGACAAGGATTCCGATTCTGGGGACATTGGCACCGGTTCTGGGAAAGGTGGGATGAGTACAAAGGGGACGGGTTGCATCTGGGCAGGACCGGGACAAACACCCTTGGGGAGGGTGTTCGCTAGTACTGTCAGGGAAGGTTTAAACTAGAATAGCAGGGGGTTGGTAACCTGAACAGGGAGACAGAAGGAGAAACAAGGATAGAAAAAAAAAGGACAGAAATGTAAGAAGCTAAAGTGGAAGGTAGAAAAAAGAAGGCGAGAAACAAATTGGGCCAGAATGCAAAATAAAGCTAAGACGACTAACAAGGTTAAAAAGAGAATGCTAATGGTGTTGTGTCTAATGTGCAGAGCTTTCCCAATAAATGTGTAAACTCCTCTCAGGCAGTCACCCAAGGCCGGAGTTGAACCCGGGTACCTGGCGCTGTGAGGCAGCAGTGCTAACCATTGTGCTACTGTGCATCCCAGAGTACTATAGGAAGTAGAAAAAGGATATTGGATGTATTGATGGCCATGAATGAATAGTATTATCTAAATGGTGATAGATTGGGAAGTGTGGATGTATAAAGGTATCTGGGTGCCGGAGGAAACCCACACAGACACAAGGAGAATGTGCAGACTCTGCACAGACAGTGACCCAAGCCAGGAATCCAACATAGGGAGGCCATTAGCTCAGTTGAGTTGGACGGCTCGTGTGTGAATCAGATGAAAACCAGCAGCATGAAGTTTGATTGCTCTCTGGCTCAGGTAGACTCAGAGGGCTGGTGTTTCCCGCCTCCCAGCCGCGTGTTTCTCGGTAACTGCTGGCGGCAGGATTCTCTGTTCCTGCCACCGTCATTGGGAATTCCCATAGAAGCCACCCCACGTCGCTTGGAAATCCGCAGACGGGGGTGCACTGCTGATGGGACCAGGGGATCCCACCACCAGCGAACAGCCAGAAAATTCTGTCTAGGATGTTCCATGTCGCCCTACCAGTGGTAAAAAAAATCCCGGAAATTTGGCGGATTCTGGTAAAGGACTTGCCTTTGGGAAGAGGTTTAAAGAGAAAGAAGATATGGAGATATAGAATTGATATTAAAATTTTGGGCAGCACAGTAGCACAGTGGTTAGCACAATTGCTTCACAGTCCAGAGTCCCAGTTCGATTCCCGGCCTGGGTCATTGTCTATGCGGAGTCTGCACGTTCTCCCCGTGTGTGCGTGGGTTTCTTCCAGGTGTTCTGGTTTCCTCCCAGTCCAAAGTTGTGCAGGTTAGGTGGATTGGCCATGCTTAATGGCCCTCAGTGTCCAAAATTGTCCTTAGTGTTGGGTGGGGTTACTGGGTTACGGGGATAGGGTGGAGTGTGGGCTTGGGTAGGGTGCTCTTTCCAAGAGCCGGTTCAGGTGCGATGGGCCAAATGGCCTCCTTCTGCCATGTAAATTCTATGAAATATAGGGGCCAAGACTCATAGGTTAGGGCAGAATTATCTGGCCGTTTGGTTTCCCAGTTTCTGCCGGCCACTCACGCCCACCCACGTGTTTCCCGGCGCGGTGAGGTGGCTTCAAAGGCAAATCCCGTCGGCAAGCAGCAGACAAACAATGAATCCTGCCGCCGGCGGACGACGCGCCGCCGGGATACAGGTGGCTGGGAGGTCGGAGAATCGAGCCTTGGGAAAGCAAGTTCAGACCTGACCATTTAAATTCAGCAATGAAAAACGTGAAACACGAAGCTAGCATCAGGAAAACTAACAATAATGCGGTTGTAAAAGTCCACATGGTTCCAGAATGTCCTTCAGGGAAGGAAGCCTGCTGTCTGTACCCTGCAGTCTGGGATTTATATGGCTCCAATTCCACATCAACCCAGTTGACTCTATAACTGCTCTCTGAAGTGGCCTAGCAACACGCTCACAGCAAACAGGGATGGGTAATAAATGCTGGCTTTACCGTCCTGGGAATGAATATAAAAATAAATTGCACCTTAAGTGAAGCCAGATCACTGAATAAACTCAAGCGATGTTGAGAAGTGTCAGCCGACTTCTCCAGTTAAGAGGTAGCCCATGGAAATTTGTGTTATTACATTTAAAGTGACGCGTGATCATTTCTGTAAGTAATGAATCTTCTGCCTGTTTCCCCTGAGGAGTCAAGGACGTGATGAGAATTATTTCTGAGTGACTGGGCTTCAGTGTACGAGAACAAGGCATTGAGTGCATCATATGATGCCATCTCTGCTCAGCTTCCTTCTAAATAAAACTAATTTAATGATCTGAATGTAATGTAATTCAATTATTGGAAAGGGGCAATTCAGTTAGGAGAAATTATTGAAGGGAGCATTACCTGACTTCACTGTACGATTCCATATGCTGCATCTTCAAACTAGTGCTTTGAAATGAGACACTGGCCGCATTAACAGGCTAATGAGAAATAAAAATCATCTGGTGTCACAGATCGAAGGATGAATCCTTGCAATGTGATCTCGGAGTGGGGTTGGGGGCGGTGCTCAGGTTAGATAAGGCTGACCCAAATGCCTGAGAATGTGGCTTCCCCACCTGCTCACCAGGCTGAGCCCCTTAACACACACTCCACTGGCGAGTTGCACACAATCTTAGAACCCCTACACTGCAGAAGGAAGCCATACGGCCCATTGAGTCTGCACTGGCCTTAGAAAAAGCGCCCTACTTAAGCCCACACCTCCACCCTATCCCCGTAACCCAGAAACCCCACCTAACCTTTTGGTCACAAAGGGGCAATTTAGCATGGCCAATCCACCTACCCTGCACATCTTTGGGCTGTGGGAGGAAACCGGAGCACCCAGAGGAAACCCATGCAGACGCAGGGAGAAAGTGCACACTCCACACAGTCACCCGAGGCCAGAATTGAACCCGGGTCACCGGAGCTGTGAGGCAGCAATGCTAACCACTGTGCCACCGTGTCGCCCATTGGCAGGTTTTTTGAGGTTCCGCCGAGATCGGAAACTGAGGCAGACGGGGCACGGGTCAGCTGCCGGTTTCACAACCCTGTATCCGGCATTGGCCGCTTTGGCTCAGCTAAGTTCAGGTTTCGCAGCCCCACAAATCAGGCAACCGATTAGCTTGTTACCTTATTAAGGGTAAGCCATGGAGGTTTGCTGGGATTTTCCTGTTGCCCTCCAGTTTCCCAATGTTATAGGGAGTAGTTCAGCTGCCTGAAGGTTGGGTTGCTAGTGCTTTCCCAGCCTGCTTGGGGTGAGACTGCAGCCAAAGGGGTGTACTATAGAAATATCTGAACCCTTCCCTTCACCTACCATCCTCCCCAACCCTCCCCCAGCAGAGGAGGCTGAGGAACTATTTGTATTTTCATTTGAATTTTCAAGAGGTTGCTAAGTGGGCACTTTCCCTGTTGAAGCACCCTCTCAGAGACTTACCTGCTGCTGTAGCTGGGTGCTCCTCTGATGTTGCAAGTCCTCTGATTGGCCCTCCAGCTTTGAGAGGTTACCCATCGCCCTTTAAGAGGACAAGGAACCTGTTTCTGTGTCAATCAACGGTGTGTCCCAGTTGATATTCTAATCAGTGACTGTTAGTCCCGGGTGTGGATTCAGGACCCGGAAACAATTCTGGCTCCTCTTTCTCATCCACAATTTGAAAATTCACTCCCAAGGCCCAGATTTTCCTTCTCATTTTTTCTATCAGCTTTGGGCAGGGGAACGAAGCCGGGATTTCTGGGAGGCAGCCAATCAGTAGGCTCCCACAATGCCTGCCAGCACCTCTGGGATTCCCATTAATTGCATCAGGCAATGCAAGATATAAATATTTGCTTCAATGAAAACAGTTACTGTTAATCTTCAACCAATATGGCAAACACAGCTGAATCTGCAAGTATTTACCTACCCTTGCCCTCCTCTTGCCCACCCCCTATCTGCCCAGGGGAGGCGGTGGTGTAGTGGTCTTGTCATTGCACTACTAATCCAGAAGAGCCAGGGTAATTCTCCGGGGATCCGGGTTCAAATCCTACCACTGCAGCTGGTGAAATTTGAACGCATTAAATGTCTGGAACGTCATCATCTAATGATGACCATAAAACCATTGTCGATTGTAAAAAGAAAACCCACCTGGTTCACTAATGTCCTTTAGGGAAGGAAATCTCTGTCCTTACCTGGTCAGGCCTACATGTCCCACAGCAATATTATTAACTCTTAACTGCCCCGAGGGATGGGCAATAAAGGCTGGCCCAGCCAGTGACACACACATCCCGTAGATGAATAAAAGAAATTCGAGCCAACCACCAAGATTCAAATCAGCCCAAGACTGCAGTCATGAATTCTATTGATGTAGTGGCTATCCTCACCTAAGGACATTAAAAAGCTCTTGACATTAAGTTATCTTACGGAGCAGTTTCTCCTTTAAGGTAGCAAATGACAGTTGATTTATATATAGCAAATTTCACCACCTGCAACTTTGTTATCTAATTATTTCAAGTATCAAAATGATAGGAAATAATTAAGTACACTTATGCTTGTGAAATAGCTAATTAACATTATGCACATCTAGAATTTACTGTGGACTGCTTCACACGACCAATAAATTGTTCAAAATATAAAGGATGTTAAATACCTGCATACCCCAGAAAATGGGCAACATTATGTTATTTGTAGTCCCCTAGTGACTAACTAATTAATTCCTTCCCTACAATTGCAACACCAATGTTTTTTTGATCATTTCTTCTATTTGTTAATTCTGGGCAAGGATAAGATAATATATTGACAGTGGCTCATAATCCATCTGTTGGATGCCAAGTATCTCAGCCCCAGGTCATCATTGTTGGAGTTCCTCAGGGGAGTGACCTAGACCCAACCATCTTCGGTTGCTTCATCAATGACCTTCCCTCCATCACAAGGTCAGAAATAGGGATGCTCGTTGATGACTGCACAAGGCTCAGCACCGTTCCTGACTGCTCAGGTAATGAAGCGGTCCTGTTCAAATGCAGCAAGACATGGTCAATATCCAGGTTTGGGCTGTCAAGTGGTAAGTAACATTCGCCCCACACAAGTGCCAGGCAATGTCCATCTCCCACAAGAGAGGATCTAACCATCTCCTCTTGACATTCAATGGCATTACCATCACTGAATCCCCACCATCAACATCTTGGGGATTATCATTGATCAGAGACTGGACCAGCCATGTAACAGTAGATGCAACAGCAGGTCAGAGACTAGGAATTCTGCAAAGAGTAATTCACCCCCTGACTCCCCAAATCTTGCCCACCATCTCCACGGTTTCTGGTGTGAGGTGCTCCAGAGGGTGAACACCTCCACCTCGTGTGCGAGGTTGGGGCTGATACAGCTGAACATGGTGTAGAGAGCACACCTTACAAAGGCGTGGCTGGGCCGGCTCTTTGAGGGGGGAGGCCCCGCAAACTACGTTCATATGTTTTGGTCCTGTCCAAAGCTGGAGGATTACTCGAAAGAGGTGTTTAGGGTAATCACTAATGTGGTGCATGTGAAACTGGACCCTGGCCCTCGGGAGGCCATATTCGGGGTTGTGGACCAGCCAGGATTGGAAACGGGCACGGAGGCAGATGTTGTAGCCTTTGCCTCGTTGATCGCCCAAAGGCGGATCCTATTAGGGTGGAGAGCAACGTCTCCACCCTGTGCCCTGGCATGGCGGAGGGGACCTGCTGGAATTCTTAACGCTTGAAAGGGTCAAATTTGAACTGAGGGAAAGGATGGAGGGGTTCTACAATTCATGGGCGTTATTCATTATGCACTTTCGAGAATTGGATCACATTGAACATTAGGGGGTTTGGGGGCTGGGAGGGTTGGGGGGAGGGGGACTGTGTGTGTTAATGGTGACTATGGGTGATTCCTGATTCCTTTTTGTCATTTGTTTATATTAACATGTGGGCCAATATCTGGGGTTTGGTGGGAGGGTGGGATCGTTGTTATTGATATGGGGATTGACATTACATTCGTTACTGATTATTGTTTATTGCTGGGTGTAAATTTGGGAGAAAATGTGAAAAAGGAGGAGAATAAAAAATATTTTAAAAAAAGCTTGCCCACCATCTACAAGGGATCAGTCAGGAGTGTGATGGAATACTCCCCACTTGCCAGGATATTCCAAATATTCCAACAATATTCAAGAAACTTGACAACATCTAGGGCAATGCAGCCCACTTGATCAGCACCAGATCTACTACCTTAAACATTTACATCCTCCCCTACCAATCAACTGTAGCAGTCGTGTGTATCACCAGACGACACATTGCAGCAACTCACCAAGGCTCCTTAGGCAGCACCTTCCAAACCCCTGCCTTCTACCATCTAGAACAGGGGTGGGCAAACTTTTCCGTGCAAGGGCCGCATTCAGACATTCACAATTCACAAAGGGCCGCATAGTATATTAAGTAAAATAATTACTTCACCCGGTTATGATTCTGGGCGCCTCATATAGAACATAGAACAGTACAGCACAGAACAGGCCCTTCGGCCCTCGACGTTGTGCCAAGCAATGATCACCCTACTCAAGTCAACGTATCCACCCTATACCAGTAAGTAACCCAACAGCCCCCCCACCCATTAACCTTCAAAAAAAAAATTTAAAAAAAAAAAAAACATTTTATTAAAAAAAAAATTTTTTTTTTTTTTAATGACTCGGTGGGCCGCAGAAATACCTTTGGCGGGCCGCATGCGGCCCGCGGGCCGTAGTTTGCCCACCCCTGATCTAGAAGGACATGGGCAGCAGATACATGGGAACACCACCACCTGGAGGGTCCCCTCTAATCACTCCCCATCCTGATTTGGAAATGTATTGTTCCTTTAATGTCACTGGGCCAAGATCGTGTTTCCCTCTCCCAAACAGCACAGTGGGTGAACCTACACCACATGGACTGCAGAGGTTCAAGAAGGCAGCCCACCACCACCTTCTCAAAGGGCAATTAGGGATGGGCAACAAATGCTGGCCTCATCTGTGATGCCTACATCCCGTAAACATCTTTTTAAAAATGTTGTTTTAGCTCTAAGTCCCCTGATGAGCTCTTTATTTGAAAAAGCCTGCCCTGGCAGCATCAATCTTCTTAAAACTTTCTTCAGTTGGTTTCCATCAGGTTGTTAAAAACAGTTGGGCTGCAGCAGTAACAGCTGAAGCCGCCGGCAGTAAAGTCAGCAGCACTACACAGTGTTGAGCTGCTAAGAAAATAATGTTGTCAAGAGGATAGATCATAGAATTTACAGTGCAGAAGGAGGCCATTCGGCCCATCGAGTCTGCACCGGCTCTTGGAAAGAGCACCCTACCCAAGTTCAACACCTCCACCCTATCCCAATAACCTAGTAACCCCACCAAACACTAAGGGCATTTTTGGACACTAAGGGCAATTTATCGTGGCCAATCCACCTAACCTGCACATCTTTAGACTGTGGGAGGAAACAGGAGCACCCGGAGGAAACCCACGCACATACGGGGAGGATGTGCAGACTCCGCACAGACAGTGACCCAAGCCGGAATCGAACCTGGGACCCTGGAGCTGTGAAGCCATTGTGCTATCCACAATGCTACCGTGCTGATAGGATGAACTAAACCAGGACAACTAAAGTCAAGGACCAGCAGGAATAGAAGTAACACCCTTTCAGAAGAGGCAATTCAAGGGTTAACCGTGTGAGTGCTACTCAGAGTTTAAGGGCGGAATTCTCCGAACCCCCGCAGGGTCGGGGAATCGCCCGGGGCCGGCGTAAATCCCGCCCCCGCCATGGCCGGAATTCCCTGCCGGGAATCGGCGGGAGCGGGAATCACACCCCGCCGATCGGCGTGCCCCCCCGCAGAGATTCTCCGCCCCGCGATGGGCCGAAGTCCCGCCGCTGACAGGCCAATTCCGCCGACGTGGTTTAAACCACTGCTGTGCCGGTGGGATTGGCGACGTGAGTGGGGCCTGATCGGCGGGCAGGCCAGTGCCCTGGGGGGCACTCATTTACTTCTGCCGCCGCCATGGCCTCCACCATGGCGGAAGCGGAAGACACCCCCTACCACGCATGCGCCAGTGGTGACGTCAGCGGCCGCTGACGCCCCGGCGCATGCCCGGACTCACGCCGACTGGCAAAGTCCTTTCGGCCAGCCCCGATGCCGGTCGGCGGGCACAAAGGCCGTTGCCGCCGATTTTGCTGCCAGTCGGCATAGTAGGAGCCACTCCGGCGCGGGCTTAGCCCCTAAAGTTGCGGAGAATTCTGCACCTTTGCGGAGGCCCGACACCAGAGTGGTTGGCGCCACTCCGCTACGCCGGGAACCCCCACCCCGCCGGGTAGGGGAGAATTCCGCCCTATGAGTCTGACATTGATTTAAATAAAAACGTGAGCAGGGTAACTTATTGATGGTAAACAGTTTGTATAAGTGCAGGGGTTCAAGAAGACATCACCACCTTCTGAAGGACAATCACGTATGTGCAATAAATACTTGTCTGGCCAGCGAATGAATTTAAACAAAAACTGATCTAATTTAAGATGAGCAGGTTACTGAAGTTTGTAAGTTTATCAATATTGTAATAAACTATCTATAAAGAACACTTGCGAGCCTTGACTATTTTTTCCACCTGCACAGATTTGGGCTGAACTGCAGATTTAGATGTCTAAGAGAGATGTGTGGGTTCACCCACATACACCTCGGAAAGGCAAAAAAACAGAACAAAAAGGGTCAAGAAGGGAAATTACACTTTGAAAATTCTGTCCAATCAGCTCAGTTAATTAAAATCAGTCCAGGAGCTCAGACAGACCAGGTGGTATCTGTAAAACCACTTACATTCTTTTTATTCGTTCATGGACATGGGCACACAGGCTGGGCCAGCATTTATTGCCCATCCCTAATTGCCCTTGAGGGGGAAGTTAAGAGTCACCCACATTGCTGTGGGTCTGGAGTCACATGTAGGCCAGACCAGGTAAGCATGGCAGATTTTCTTCCCTAAAGGACGCTTGTGAACCAGATGGGTTTTTACGGCAATGATTTCTTGATTTCATTAGACTTTTAATTGCAGATTTTATTGAACTCAATTTTCACCATTTGCAGTGGCGGGATTTGAACCTAGATCCCCAGCGCATTACTCTGGGTCTCTGGTTTACTAGCCCAGTGACAATACCACTACGCCACCGTCTCCCCTCTATGAAGCAATCACCACCTCAGTCAGGAACCAGTCCAACTCCATCTTGATGATGTCAAGAGAACCAACGTATACTCTCATAGCCAGCAACACATTCCAGAGTCTCACTGCTCTCTGAGAATAGATCAACTGCTCAACAACCAGTCTGTCCTGCTCTTGCTTTGTTAAAAACCATGTTTACAGGTTCCCCTCAGTCTGTTATCTTGAAATTCTCTAGACTGCTGTCTAGACCACTCAGTGGTTCATAAACCATGATCAGGTCACCATTGTATCTGTGCTGCTCTAGAGGGAATCAATCCAGCTCTTTAAACTGATCAGTCTATGATTCTTTGTAATCTTTAAGTTTCAAGTATGTTATTCTCATGAGCAATTTTTGCGGTATTGGTGGAAGCAGCTGTTGTGGGTGTTGGTACCATTCGGTTGGTCTTAATAAAGTCTTCGTAGTGTTACATAGGTTAACTGCATGTATTTATTAACTGCAGCACGATGTACACATATGCAGCGAAGGACTCAAGCTAAGAGCTCTCTCCACACTTGCTTGTGCATTTCTCTGTCCAACACGAGAATGACCCCCTCGATGTTATTCCCCAATATCACTATGTGGATGGGCGGCACGGTGATACAGTGATTAGCACTGCTGTCTCTCAGCACCAGGGACCCGGGTTCAATTCCGGCCTTGGGTGACTGCGTGGAGTCTGCACATTCCGTGTCTGTGTGGATTTCCATAGGGTGCTCCGGTTTTCCCCCACATTCCAAAGATGTGCAGATTAGGTGGATTGACCATGTTGAATTGCCCCTTAGTGTCCAAAGATGAACAGGTTAGGTAGGGCTACAAGGACAGGGTGGGGAAGTTGGCCTAGGTAGGGTTCTCCTTCAGAGGGTTAGTACAGGCTCAATGTGTCAAATGGCCTCCTTCTGCACTGTAGGATGTCTATGGTTATATGGTAATGTACTCTATCCCATGTTAACCCAATATATGTCAGAGTTTTACGCTACTGCAATTACTTGTTTGACACTAACAAATAGGATTATTGCACCGAACTGTTCACTTAACTAATGATAGCTCTGACACACAGGGGTTCATAGCACTTTCACACTCACAAAGTCATGAGAAACAAAATGTCTTGAAAGAAATAATTGAAAAATTTCAAGTTCACTGCAGCCTGATGAAAAACATCTGGCGGGATTCTCCGGTCTTCAGCGCCGAAATCGCGTTCGCCGATCGGGCTGGAGAATCCACGTTGCCGCCGAAAACGGGGGCGGTGCCGCTTTTGCGATGCTCCAGCCCCTCCAAAAGGCGTACTCCTCGAGTGCGCCGCACGGTGTCGGGATGGCCTCGGGACGTTACCTGATGTGCCCCCCCCCCCCCCCCCCCCCCCCCCCCCCCGAGGCTCCAGTCCCGATGGGCCGAGTTCCCGATGGCGTGGGCCTCTCATGGTATTTATTTTCGAGAACTTGGTGTGGCGGCGCTGGGGGGGGTGGGGGTGGGGGGGGGGGTGGGGGGGGGGGGGTGGAGAGCCGATCTGCAGGCAGGGGGGGCTTTGGCGGGGACTGGGAGCACTGATGGGGGGAGGGTTGGTGAGTCTGGCCAAAGAGGGGCACTATTTGGGAGGCTGGATCCACATGTGGCCGGCGCCATGTTGCGCATGCGCTGCCATGGACCCGGCAATTCTCCGGCCCTATCCGCAGCTGGAGCCATGTGCTCTACACTGAATGCCTGCTAGCCCCCCCCCACCAGATGGGGGATCGGTGACTGTTTTGCGGCATTGTATCGGTCGTAAAATGCCACTGTTCGCACGCCAGCGTCAGCGCTTAGTCTCAGAATCAGAGAATCCAGCCCACCACGTCTGAAAGATATTCATTTTGTTATGTCCACGCGAGGCAGTGGACTTTAATCTGTACGTAACTGAACTGAGAAAATGAGCTGGATGGTGTGAAGTTGGGAAGCTGGAATAATCAATCGCCTGCGATGGAATAATTTACAGGATCACAACTGATCCTCTGATGGAACGGCTTTTGGGAGAAGTGGGTCCCGTGCTGGAGAAAGCAGTAAATATCTTCACAGTAGCAGAGACAAGATGCCAGTTTAAACAGATGCGGAAATTGTTAAGCCGTATATGATCAAGGAGCTAGTTACAGTTAAACAGAAAGAACACTGGAGTAAAGCAAATTGACAGCCTGACGATAAAAGTCAAAACTGCTATTAAAACATTCAAATGCCGCCGATGTGGAACAGAGTACTTACCATGTCATTGTCGAGAAGGCAGAAAGCAGTGTAAGAACATGATCAACTCGATCATTTTGCTAAGCTGTGTAAATGAAGAAAGTGCACACGATTGGGTGGTAATAGAGGGATACGGACCCCGGAAGTGTGGAAGATTTTAGTTTCGATGGGCAACAGGGTTGACGCAGGCTTGGAGGGCTGAAGGGCCTGTTCCTGTGCTGTACTTTTCTTTGTTCTTTGTTCTTTGTTCTTTGTTCTTTGATTGCAGATGATGGCACAGATATTCTAACTGAACTTTTCATTAGTGCTGTAGTAGCAAATTCGAAAGAAGACGAAAGGAAAGTCGGTTTAAAAATTGCCAACATGGTGAATTTAGAGCTTGACACAGGTGCACAATCAAATGTCATTTCCATAAGTCTGTATCGTAAGTGTAAAGTTCCGGGCGAGCGGCCACAAGGAAGCGGTGACTGTTAGAAAACTAGCAAACTACAACTCCTACCACCCGAAGGGCCTCCTGTGCCTGCCCCAAACTTGTACTAGGGTATTTATGTCCCAGTGACTCCTTGCTTAAGGGTGTAGCTCCGCCCCCTCATCTGGGGAGATCATATTCAGCTGAGGCCACTGGAACTCTGATATTGTAGACCCCGTGGCCTCTGGTCAGGTTATAACACCCTTCCCCCCCCCCCCCCCCACCTTTTCCTGGGCCTGGTTCTCAAGCAATCTCTGTGCTGCGCCTCGCAGGGTGTAAAGGATCGAGGAGCGACATTTCTGGGTCGGGCGCCTGAGTGGGTCGACTGCGGGGGTCAGCGGCCCCCACCGGATCTGACGTGACCTCCGCCAGTGAGGTTTCCATGTCCAATTCAGGGTCTGATAAGTCGGCATCCCACATCTCAAGGTCGGGGGACTTGTCCGCCTCACCAGGTATCACTGGAAAAAAGGCCATCACTGGGCGCGGGGGCTTCAGCTTTCCCTCGAAGATCTGTAGGGTGTTGTGTTCTGTGATAAAACCATTGTAATGATGGACACAGAACCTATGTTTATCTAGGAAGATGATTTATTAACTACCATGTAGAAAGATAACTAATATACAGAAAGTGGCTACCAAAGGTATTCAGTGAATTCTCCTGTAGCTACCCTAACTGTGACTATCCTCTTGTATGTCTTACTACCAACTGGCCCATGTGTTAAGTCACGTGATAGATCTCTGTCACCACCAGCGGGTTGGAGGTCAGATTGCTAATTATATAACAGAACTGTGCACATGCCTATCACCACATGGGGCACGACAGTGGAGGGGGACCATGTGTCCATTCGATTCCTTTCCCCGCACGCTCACCGAAAATTAGACCGGACCTGATTGTCGCACCACCAACCCTGGGAACCGTATCAGTGAAATTCCTGACATAGACTGCGTCGCCCGCAGATAATTCCCTCATGGGCCTGGGCCAATATGTTCCTTCTGGTTGTGGACCTTCTGCCCAGTGTCCAGTAGGGCGAGGCTCAACTGCATGCGCAGCTGACGGCTCATCAGCAACTCTGAAGGTGCTATCTCAGTCGTGGCGTGAGGCTTGGCGTGGTAACAAAAGAGGAAAATGACCAGGCAGGTCTCCGGGGATCCAGAGATCTCCTTCCACATTCCTTGCTTAAAAGCCTACACCGCCCGTTCAGCCAATCTATTGAAGGACAGATGGGTGGTAAGACGTGGTCTGTACAATGTGTATTCCATTCGTCTTCATGAAAGCGCCGAACTCCATCTTCATGAAAGCCATGCCGTTGTCTGGCACTAACACCTCGGAAATCCCATAGGTGCTGAAAGATTGTAGGAGCTTCTCAATTGTCGCCCACAACATCGTTGTGGACGTGGTGGACCTCCATCCACTTTGAATGGGCATCTATGATGACCAACTACATGGCTCCTTGGAAAAGCCCCACAAAATCCATGTGGAGTCAGGACCACGGTCGGCCTGGCCACTGCCATAGGTGGAGTGGAGCTGCAGTAGGCAGCTTCTGGTATTCCTGGCACCATGTACATTATTTTGCCAACGTTTCGATGTCTGTGTCTATCCCGGGCTACCATACATAACTCCAGGGCAACATCTTAAGCTTTGAGACACCCGGGTGTCCGCTGCAGACGTCTTGCAGGATTTCTCCCTAGCCCCTCTTTCGCACAACCACCGGGGAGCCCACAGCAGAATGTCATCCACAACACTGAGCTCTGCCACCTTCTTGGTGAATGGATGCAGATCATCCAGGAGGGCGTGATGTTGAACCCCATACAGTACAATGTGGCGGACCCTGGCCAACAATGGGTCTGTCTGTGTCCACCACTTCAACTGGCCCACCCTGACTGGCAAAGAACCCATGAAAGGCAACATCTCAATCACCTCATCTGAGGTGGCGAGTGTCGGCGTGCTAATGGGCAGCCGAAGATGGCTGAGGGTGTCCATGTATGGAATCTTAGTACCCGCCAGATATTCCAAGACATACCGGTAAGCCGCCAAGAGCAGTGCCCAGCATGGAATGCGGGTGGATGCTATGGAGGGAATGGTCCGACCCTCCTTAAATAAACCCCAGAGTCACTTGTTATCTGTATAAGCCATAAAGGTAGACCCGTATACGTATTGGTGGAACCACTTCACAGTGAAAACCACCACCAGATCTTCCTTTTCAATTTGCGTGTAGTTCCACTCCACTGCCGCCAAGATGCGGGAAACAAATGCGAAAGATTGTTCCATGTCGTCCTCCCTCCAAAGCCCCAAGGCAGCCCCAATGCTGTAACACGAAGCATCGCAGGTCAGGACCAAAGGCTTGGATGGGTCAAAATGAGTTAACAGACCCAAGGATTAGAGTCTTCATCGACTGGTCAAATGCCATCTGTTGTGGCAGGTCGCAAAACCAACGCTGCCCCTTTATCAGCCACAGATATAGTGGGGCTAGAACAGTCACCAAACTGGGGATAAATTCCCATAATAATTTATCAGGCCCAGGACAGGCCCAGGAAAGAGCAGAATTCCATTGGGTCCTTCAGGATGGAAGCCTGCCGGATCACCAGTACCGATGATAAGCCATTTTGTTCGACACTGTAACCCAAGCAGATCACCTACTTTCCACGAAAGACACATTTTTCCCTTCTGAACTCCAGCGGTCTCAAATCGATGTAACATGTCTTCCAGGTTCTTCATGTAGTCTCAGTCGGTGGACCCGATGATCAACCTGTCGTCGAGATAAATCGCGACCTGGGGCAATCCCCGGAGAATGTTCTCCATCACCCACTGGAAAATGGCACTGGTGGAGGAGACTCCAAAAGGCAACCATGTATACTTGTAAAGACCCTAATGGGCATTGACAGTCACGGATTCCATGAGGCCGGGTCCAAGACTGTAAATAAGCATGGCTTATGTCGAGCTTGGCGAAAGTATGCCCGCCGCTGAGCCTAGTGAACAAGTCTTCAATTCTGGGCACTGGGCAATGTTCCAAACAGGATGCCCGGCTTACCATCATTTTATAGTCTCCGCATGGAGCTGCCAGGCTTCATGACCGGCACTATTGGTGCAGCTCAATCCGTGAACTGTATGGGGTGGATGATCCCCAATAGCTCCAAGTGGTCCAACTCCATGTCCACCTTAGGCTTCAACCGTAGGGGACGGGGCTAGCCTGAAAATATCGTGACTGGGCCTTGGGGTTGTCCATCAGATGGTTTCCAATCCGTCCTGAAAAATGCCCGACAATTTTGCAAGCACCGCATCTGGGCGAATGAGATACATACGGCACACTTTCTGCCAATCCAGTCGGAGGCGCTTTAGCCAATCCCCCCCCAGCAAGATGGGGCCCAAACCTCACACTGCCACCAATGGTAGGTTGGCGTACTGCGCCCCTTACTCCGTAGGGACTTCCGAGGGGCCCGCAATTTCCAATGGCACCCCACACACATCATTAACCTTATGTCCATGTCTCACAACATCAAACTGTGGATGCCTGAGCAGACCTGGTTGTACTTGCAGCAGAGCCCACAGCCCCCACATTGAGCTCCATCTGGATGGGAAACCCATTGATCTGGGAGTGACTGGAAAAGGTACCACTCATGGTGCCAAGATACAGTAGAGGTGCTGGTTGCCATCTGCCAGATTCTCCATGAAATGGGCCAGTCCCTGGGGATGGCCATTAGAGGTGTAGCGGCGGGTGGGCAGGCTTTCCAGCCAGTGCCTCTCTCGTTGGTTTCTCCGGGGAGCACTGATGCCTCACGTTGCAAAAACACTGATGCTGATCCTCTAGGGTGCATGCCCAGTGACGAGAGTCCTGAACTGTAGGGAGGGAGGTTGCCCTGCACCTGACTGGTCACCCGAGGCTTAGGGCAGCCATGCTCTGAAGCTCCTGGACTCCTTGTTCTGCACCTTCCCGGGACAAGCCGATGTTGACCGCCTTCTGTAGATAGAGGTGTGTCCCACCCAGCAAGCGTTCTTGGGTTATCGCGTTGCGGATGCCACAGACCAGCCGGTCTCTGAGCGACTCAGATAAAGCTGGGTCAAATTCTCAAAGCACTGAATTTTTGTAATCGGCCCAACAAGTTGGCCACTGACTTCCCCTGTTGCTGTGTGGCCATATGAAAACCAAACAGCCGTCTATAAGCCGAGGCTTCGGATTCAAGTGGTTGCCCACCAATGTAACAAATTCATCAAAGGAACAGGAGTCAGGTGAAGCCGGGTATGTTAAACATTTGATGATGCTATACATTTCTGCTCCGTGGAGGATCACTGTTTGCCTTTCTTCACCCACAATGGCGTTAGGCAGGAAAAATAATGCATCCATTCATAGAATCATAGAATCTACAGTGCAGAAGGAGACCACTCAGCCAATAGAGTCTGCACCAGCCCCCGGAAAGAGCATCCCACCCAAGTCCCACGCCTGCACCTTATTCCCTTTATCCCCGTAACCCCACCCAACCCTTTTTTGGACACTAAGGACACTAATTTATCATGGCCAATCCACCTAACCTGCACATCTTTGGACTGTGGGAGGAAACCGGAGCACCCGGAGGAAACCCATGCAGACACGGGGAGAACGTGCAGACTCCACACAGACAGTGACAAGCGGGAAATCGAACCTGGGACCCTGGAGTTGTGAAGCAACTGTGCTAACCACTGTGTTACCGTGCTGTCTAATATATTAGGCCTAGTCACCCTTCTTGGTGTTGAACGCCTCAAATTTCCCACTGAGTGGCATAAATGCAGCTAGGTGCAAAGCCTCTTGAGACCTAGTTAAGGTGGGCTGGATCCAGAGGAAATGGCCTCCTGCAACTCCACTTCTCCCTCGTCGCCAGTGTAGAGTTCCAGCAACTAATCACACGCAGGCGATGACTGTTAGAAAACTCAAAATTTATTTTACCTACAAGAATACAAATCCTACCCCTTGAAGTGTCTCCCGTGTCCAGCCCACACCTGGGCCGGGGTATTTATGCCCCTGTGGATCCTTGCTTAAGGGTGTAGCTCTGCCCCCACATCTGGGGAGATCGTATTCAGGTGAGTTCCCTGGGACTCTGAAGTTGCAGACTCCGTGGCCTCCGTCGGGTTATAACCGTAAGATAAGTAAAGACAAACAGCTATCTAAAACTAAAGTGAAACTGTCTACTTACACAGGTGAGGGATTTGATGCAGAAAGCCAATACATACTTAAAGTGAACGACAAAAGGTAGTGTAAAACACTTCCAGATCTAATGGTGAAAAATGATGCAACACCCATTTCTGGAATTAAAACTTGTGAAAATCTGCAGCTAATCAAGAGAATAATGACCGTCACCCCTGATGACATCCTGAATGATTACAAAGATGTGTTCCAGGGGATTGGCTGCTTAAGGGGAGAGAAAACCATCATGATTAACAAAACTGTGACACCCAAAATACACCCGCCCAGGTAATGCTGACAGACCGACTGAACGCAGAGTTGGACAGAATGGAGAAACCAATTCTAACTGTAGAAAAATTAGATGGGTATCTACGAATTTGCCTGGGACCCATAGACTTAAACCAGGGAGTACACAGAGAGCATTATCTGTTGCCCACTGTGGAAGGGATCATGTGAAAGGTAGGTTTGAGGAGACAGCTGGGAATGTTTGTGTGTTTTGCAAAAAGCTACAAGAAGAAAACACAGAACTGGTCTGTTGATGTCTGAAAATCCAAAGACTATAAGTATATTGAATGTTACCTCATGCCAGTTGTTAACACCATATTACTGAAGTGATGTCAGAGGGTGGGGGTAGCTGAGTTGAGCTCACTTCTGCTTTTAGTTTCAGTTTGAGAGAGAGAGCAGTTGGAAAGTGCCTGGCTGGTTTGCTGTGAGCTCGAGGTGCCCGACCTCTGTCTGAACTGAAAATGGGAGTGACGGTGCTGACCTGATGGGTCGAATGGCCTCCTTCTGCACTGTAGTGATTCTATGATTCTATGAATGGGGTGATTGCGATAGTGGACTCCAGAATTAGATACAATAAGGTATTGTAACGGAGAATCCAGGCCCCCATTCCTGACTCAGTGATCAATCCCTCAGCCAGCTCTAGGCATGTGGGTGTTAAATATAGCCACTTAGAAAAACATACGTAAAGAACTTTGAAAAAAATAACTTACAGGTTGTACCGTTGAAAGATCAGCATTTATTTCTTTTATAACTTACTGTATGAGTAGTTTGCTAGCTCATTTCAGAGGGTTGTTAAGAGTCAACCGTGTTGCTGTGGAGTCATTTATAAGCCAAACCAGGTATGCATAACCAATTTCCTTCCCGGAAAGATATTCGGGAAACTGATGGGTTTTTAACAGCAATCTTGTAGTTTCATTGTCACCATTCTGAGACGAGAGCTCTTTATTCCTGATTTATGTAGCAGAGAGCAGAGGTGCTAAAACAAACACCTGTAGGTTTAGCACCCAGATGCAGTCCTTGTGGGTTCCTCGCATTGAATCATAGAATTTACAGTGCAGAAAGAGGCCATTCGGCCCATCAAGTCTGCATGGCCCTTGGAAACAACACCCCAGGTAAGCCCACATTTCCACTCCATCCCCGTAACCCCACCTTACCTTTTGGACACTAAGGTGCAATTTAGCATGGCCAACCCACCTAACCTGCACATCTTTGGACTTTGGGAGGAAACCGGAGGAAACCCACGCTGACACGGGGAGAAAGTGCAAAGTCCACACAAACGAGGCCAGAATTGAACCTGGGACCCTGGAGCTGAAAGGCAGCAGCACTAACCATTGTGCCACCGTGCCGCCCTTCCATTGAATTCCACTGAAGGTGGGGAGATCACTGGCTGACTGCTGCAGCAGATTTCAGGATGACAGAGCGCACACAGGTCCTCGGACATGGCCTAGAGATCCTGGTGGTGGAGGCCCAAATAGGCTCAGATATTCTGTACCCAGCAGGACAGAGTCAGCTTTGCCTTCAGGCCCAACATTTCCCCCTGGACTATGTGGTTACAGAACATCCCACAAATGCTGTGCGCATTTCCATGCCAGATACACAATAAAATTTAAAGGGCCCATATATTAAAATAGATCATCCGTGCAGTACAAGGTCAAATCGAATAGGTAGCTGCTCCTGCCCCTCATATCCTGTTACCGCTCTTCCAGGCTTCATTTCATCCTTCACCTCTTATCCAGACCCTAAATGGACCCCAGAAGGATACCAATAATCAAAAAATCCCTTTCCTCTGGGGACAGACTCCGGCAAGATGTCCAATTATGTGGCTTGGAGCAACATCCACTCTGTGTATTTATTTACATACATAGCCCACGGAGAATATTCAGATTAAACGTTCAGATAAAGTCTTGACAGAACATCCCAGAAACATCCCTGATGTATTTCAAACCATCTTCTTCAAACTTCAGGCAGCCAGTGTATATCAAACAGTGATTTAGAGTCAGACAATGGTTCCACCTCATGAGGAGACCATTCTGTCTGTCACGTCTGTGCTGGCTCTCGGCAAGTGTAATCAGCTTGGCTCATTCCCCAACCCTTTCCCTGTAGCCCCGCCAGTCTTTTCTCTGCAAGAACTTATCCAGTTCTTCTTTACGAAGTCACAGTTAAATCTGCCTCCCTCAAACACTCTGGCAGTACATTCTCTTTCCTAATCATTCACTGCATGGAAATATTTTTCCTCATGTCGCTGTTAGTTCCAATGCCACTGACAGATGGGTGTCCCCTGGTTCTCTGCCCTCCCACCAATGGAAACAGCTCCTCTCTATCTACTCATGATTTTGGATGCACCTGTCAAATCTCCTCTCAACCTTCTCTAAAGAGAACAGTCCCAGCTTCTCCAATTTAACCACCTAACTGAAGTGCGTTCATCTGGAAAAATTCTCATGAACCTTTTCCAAACCTCTCAATAGCTTTCTAAATTGCAGTGGTCATCGTTTCACATAGTAATCCAGTTGAAGCCAAAATGGTGTTTTATAAAGATTCTTCCTGTGCTATTTTCCCCAAATCGTGCAGAGTGCTGGATCAGGCAAGAAAAGCCTTGTGAAACACGCTGGTTTCACACATGCCTTTCCTTCCCAGATTACACAGTGATCTGTGCAATTTCATAGTGTTGGCGAGGATCACACCATGTGGTAGTCACCACTGTTGTATTATATTGTATATACTGGTATTACGGTAAGGCCCCTGTACTACAGGTACATGGGTAGATCCCTGCCTGCTCGGGATCACAACCC